>NW_006399972.1:286861-297602 GCF_000299155.1 Elephantulus edwardii
CAAAGGACTCGATGGTACATAACAACAACAACAATAACAACATATACAAGTTGAAATTGAGGCTGAAGAAAATTTAAACAAGTCCACAAATAAACTAAATATGATCTTGAGTTTATCCTACCTGAATTTAAAAATCTTCTTAAGAATAGGTTTGAAGGATTGAATATCAGTGATCAAAGACTGGATTAGTTATTGGATTAATCAAGGATATCATACATGGAAAGAGCAAAAGGTCACCGTAAAGATAGAGAAGAATGACAAAACCATAACAGATGTTAGATAAGACTCTGAAAAGTGCACTAAAGAAGTGTGAAGCCAAACCAAGGGAAAGAGCTTTTTTTTTGTTTCCCCCCCACACTTTTTTTTAAATTTTATATGGTTTTATATGCAAAATTCATTAAGTATAAAAGCTGAACAGAAAATTTCAAAAGAGACATTGAGAAGAAATTGCAAAGTATTATGATAGGTCAGACACATAAACAGCACCAGGCCGTGGGAACGCGAGTGAGGACATACTTTGTGCTTGAACGTTGCTTTGAGTCTTCTGAGTATGAAAAATTAGCAAAGCTCATCGCCAGAGTTGAAAAAAATTTATGGACAAGAAGTTATCATTGAAATTAAACTGTGACAGACATGTCCAAGTAATATTAGAAGGATGTGATCCCTTTATGAATCTTGTAATAGATGAATGTGTGGAGATGGCAACTAGTAGACAGCAAAACAATATTGGAATGATGGCAATACAAGGAAATAGCACCATCATGTTAGAAACCTTGGAACATGTATGAATAATGACTGCCTAGCACAAAATCAGTTGCTTCCACATTTCCCTTTTCCCTTTTTACTATGATTTTAAAAAATCAAGCTTTATGCATTCTTTGTATTAATTTTTGTTCTAGAAACTTTTGTAGTAGCACAAAAAAAAGTATTAGAATGTACAGAAAGCTAGAATTGTTGAATAAAAAGGCAAAAACTTTTTTTGATATTTCTAAAACTGAAAAACAAATCCAAACTTTGAGTTGTGAGGTTGAGAGATGCAATGGGCAAAATCTTGACTGACTCAGAAAGCATCAAAAAAGATGAAAGGAATACACAGAATCACGTACCAAAAAAAGTAGTATCCAACACTGAAATATTCTAGGAAGTACCATATGATCAAGATTCAAAGGTAATTAAGGAAGAAGTTCAAGTTGCAGTGAGAGAATGAGGGGCGGGGAATGGCCCCAAGGCTCAATGCAATACTAACTGACATTTTCACTAACAAATTTAGCCCTGGATGTACTCATCAGCAAGAGAGTTTGGAGTGCAGTTGCCTGGCTGAGAGATTGGAGGAGATCTATATTCCTTCCCATTCCCAAGAAAGGTGATCCAACAGAATGTGAAAATTATTCAACAATAGCATTAATAAAGACAAATGAAAACACAATATTGCCTAAGGTAATTTTTAAATGGCAAGAATAATACAAAGAGATTTGTGAGAAGTTTGAATTTATTTTAGAAGAGGCTATGACACCAGGGGTATTGCTGCAGATGTCAGGATGATCATGCCTGAAAACAAAGAAAATCGGAAGGATATCTATTTATGCTTTATTAACATGCAACGACATTTGATTGCATGGACTATTAAAATTATAGCTAAAAATGAGAAGAATGAGAATCCTAAAACCCTTATTTGTTCTTATGTGAAACTCATACCTAAACCAAGAGGCTATTGTACAAACAGAACAAAGGAATACTACATGGTTTAAAAACAAGAAAAGTGTATGTCAGTGTTGTATCCTGTTTCTGTAGCTATTCACCCTGTATGCTGAGCAAATAATTGGAAAAACTGGACTCTCTTAAGAAGAATGTGGCATCAGGATCAGAGCAAGTCTCATGATCAACCTGTGCTATGCAGATGACCCAACCTTGGCTGCTGAATGTTAGAAGGACTTAAAAGAGTTCCCTGTACAAGATCAAAGATAATAGCCTTCACCAGGGAATAAATATATCTCAACATCAAGAAAACAAAAATCCTCACCACTGGACGAATGGATAACATCAGTACAGATGGAGAAAAGTTTGAAATTGTCAAGGACTTCATCCTACATGGTCCATTTTTACCAGCATCTTTACCAACAGTCAGGGAATCATGAGTTGTATTGCATTGGGGAAGTCTGGAGTTCGTTCCCTCTCCAAACTACCCAGAAACAATGACATCAGTTTGAAAACGAAAATGTGCCCGATTCAAGCTATGATCTTTTCAATCACTTGCTATGCTTCAGAGTTGGGCAATGAATAATGACATAGAAGAATTCATGCCTTTTGAGCTATGATAATAGAGAAGAGTACTAATTATCCCATTGACTGCCAATAGCACAAACGGATATATCTTGAAAAATGTGCAGATAGAATGCTCCTTTCAGGCAAAGATGATAAAGTTTCAACTTAGACACTTTGATGATTGTTCTAAAAGAGGTTATTACTAGGATTATACAAATATGCTTGGAATGGTGGAACATTGGTGCAAGGAAAGAAAACCATCATCTAAATGGATTGACAAAGTGACTGCAGCATTGGGCTAAAGTAAGTCAGAAATTATCTGGATGGTACAGGGAAGGAGGGGCTTCAGATCTGTTGTTCATAGGGTCATATAAGTCATTCTCAGTAGTACCTAAAAAAAGTAATAGTTAATATCATTTCTTTTTCTTCTGCTTTTCCTTTTATCATTATCCCTCCAAGAATGGAGGGATAACCCTGCAAGAATGTTTTTTCTGTATGAAACTTTCCTCACTTTTTTATTGTCATAGACTCATATAGTCTTTCGTGACTAGCTTATTTCACTTAGCATAATGTCTTCCAGATTCATCCACATTATAGTGTTTTGCAAACCCTTCCTTCTTCTTTTATGTTGCATAGTATTTCATTGTGTCAAACACACCCACCCCATATACCCTTTACTCATTCACCTGTTTTTAGGCTCTTGGGTTGGTCAGTAATTCAAAGCAGAAAATTCTTACTCAAAAATTATCTATTTGCTATTTTCAGAAGTCCTGGTGATGCTGTAGTTTAAGTTTTGAGCTGCTAACCCAAAATTAAGTACTTTGAGCCCATCATCCTCTCTTCAGGAGGAATATGAGGTAATCCACCCCCCCAAAGAAAATATTTATAGTCTTGAAAACATTATGGGGCAGTTTTATTCTGTTATAGAATGTTGTTATGAGTTGGAGCCAATGCAAGGACCAAGAAGATTTGGAGTAGACACCATTTTTGTTAATCAGGCAAGAAAATAAAGCAAGTTTTTCCTGATAATCGTAATTCTAAGCATCTTTAATTTGAAAATTTGAGAGAGAACTCACTGAACAAAGTACAGACACAAAAGAAATTTTCTGTGAATAATTCTAAATGCTTAAACCTGATTCCTGGACCTAGAGTGACAATGAAAGCTAATGAAAGAGAAATTTATTAAGCCTCAGAGAAAGGCATGATAGATTAGATAGATAGATAGATAGATAGATAGATAGATAGATAGATGGATGGATAGATAGATAGATAGATGATAGATAGATAGATAGATAGATAGATAGATAGATAGATAGATAGATAGATAGATAGATATAGACAGACACATAGATATAGATATAAAATTTCATTTCACAAATTATTTCGTGGTGTTCTGTTGCTGTATTCTATAAATATATTGTAAACACTCCCACATCTTTAGGAAGCTCTTGAGGCCATCATTGAGAACTGTATCTTTTCCAGGCAGGACCAGGCCAATTTGACAGTTTCCATGGCATTGTACAGACAGATTGAGCCACTTCTGACAGTGTCTAGCTGGGGATCTTTCCTCTATTCTTCATGAACAACAAATAATAATCTTCATGGGAGAATGAGGCTGAGTAATTGCTATCAGCTTTACAAGTAAATAAGTATAGAAAATGGATGTTATACTTGTGATCTGTCTAGGGATGACAATAAAAAACTTGTTTACCTCTTTGAGGAAAAAATTGCAAGGCTTAGTTAGAGCACCTCTGCCATACAGGATCAGCTCGAAGAAGGATCCTGCCATAACAAGGTGTATACTAATATATCTCAGCGACTCCAAAGCAATCTCCATGGACACCAGGAAGATCAACACCCTGATTTGGTTATTATTTTTTGCAGAATATTTAGATACTAGTCAACTTCCAATTTCTAGCTTATTTGCTAGCACTTATTTGTGCATACATACATACATCACAGACACACACACACACACACACACAGAGAGAGAGTTAGTTTACAAAGAAATTGTGTTTCCATTTATCATTTTCACTCAAGCTTTCTCAATAAAAATTACTTTTTCCTTCCTTTTCATATTATAACTGATTTGTATCCTCAAAAACACATGCATCAAAAATAGACTTACAAGGATTCCTTCATCTACTCTTTATTAAATAGTCATTCAGTCTTTATAAAATGACAAACTCTGTTCTAGACACAAAGATAGGAGGATGCAATGGACTAGAATCTGTATCCATGAGACCCTCACATTCTACTGGAAGGATGATATATGTGTGTTTTTAAATGTTACAGACGGAGTTATGTCCACCCAAAATGTCTTTTGCATCATAATCCCTACGCTTATTATTTTCTTGACAGGGGTAACTTGTGGTTGCTGTGAAGCTGAACACTGTGACACTGATGTGTCAAATGTAATAATGGATACGTAGACAGTGTTTTGTTGAGCTCCCTGATTAAAACAAGCTTGGAAGAAGGAGTGGCATCCACTTCCATAAATAGCTTGCCTCTGGAAACCCTATGAATCTGGAGAAAGGATAAAAGTCATGCAAATGTCAAGGACTTTTGTTCATAGGGTAGGTATGAGTTGCCTACAGCTCGACCGCACTTAATAACAATTCCATTTTACTTGGATCCACAGTCAATATTCGTGGTAGGAGCAGTCAAGAAAATTTTAAAAAGTGTTGCATTTAGGAAAGTCAAGGACCTCTCCAAAGTGCCAAAGGGCAACTATGTCAGCTTAAAGATATGACCAATGAAAGTCATGCTATTTTAAATTACTTCTTATGCATCTACAAGTTGGACAATGAATGAGGATGACAGAAAAGGAACCAATGTATACGAATTGTAGTATTGGAAACGAATACTGAATAATCTGTGAACTGCTAAAAGAACAAACAATTCTACTTGGATGAAGTGCAACCTAGGTGCTTCTTACATGCAAGGATGGTGAAACTTAACTCCCATACTTTGAGTATATTGTCAGGAGAGGCTAGTCCTTGGAAAATATGTTATGATGGAAAAGGTGGAAGGTCAGAGCAAGAGAGGAAGACCTTCAATGAGATGGACTGACACAGTCACTTTATCATTGTACAGCAGAGATTGTGAGGATGGTACCGGGTACAACAAGGTTAGATCTGCTGTTTATAGGATCACTGTGATCCAATTCAAAGGAACATAACAGCAACAACAACACACTTGTGAGGTGTTCCCATGTGAGAATAAGGCTATTTGTGTTGTGATAATGAGGTCATATTAATGTGGATGTGTTTTACACCAATTCCTTTTTCTTTATTCTGCTTTAACAAGCAAGTTTAAATCCTTCCAGTTTAGAAGGCTGTAATTTTTGAGTTGTAAAAAAAAAAAAACCAAAAAAACTTAAAAAAAAAAAAACAAACCCAATACCAAAGAAACCAAAAAACAACAACCCACCCCAAAGCATAGATTAGGCACAGAAGCAAGAAAGTACAAATAGAGAAAAGATTCAAGCAATATGGAGATGACCAAAGAATTAGGAAAGAAAAGTTGAAAGGCACCAAGAATGTCTACCAGAGTGGAAAGACAAAGTCCTTTCCTGGAGCCAGTTCCATTAATTTCTGTTCACTTGTTACCAACTCAAAGACAAGTGTTTCAAATTCACAATATACTCTGTGAGAGAAAGATGGACGATTTTCTCCATGCAATTTACCACTGTGGAAACACACTAGAAGGTCAGCTATGAGTCAGTTCTCACACAATGGTACCATAATGCCACCAACATATAATATTTCTGTTATAGCACAACTAAGAAACTAAGACATCAGATCAGTACCAATGCACATTTCTCAGGGAAAAGCCTTCTAGTGGTTCATGTAAACCTGTTTAATGCAAGTTTCCATACTAGCAATAACCGTATTTTATTTGCTTCAATTGAATTTGGCCACCTCCTTGTGTTGAGGCCACTACCAATCTCTGTCAATAAACCAGGCCCACTTAGCTTCCTAGTTAAATTTTATGCAAGAAAACTTGAAATTCCTTACTAATCAAGTTTCTAATTTTACAACCATAATTGTTTAATGTCTTTTCTTACCATAACATGGGATAACTAAATACGGAATAATGAAGGCCAGGAGGGAGTCATAGACAGTCATGTAACACTCAAATAACAGTAAGCCAGAACGTATAAGTAGATATTCTCTAGAGTTCCCACTGATCAGCCATTGCCAGGATGCACCAGTAGAGCCAAAGTCCAGAGTTAAAACTGGTATATATTTAGAACTTGGTACTCAGCTTAGTGTCACCAGAATATTCTTAAGAGGAAAAGATGGTGAAACTTTGTCTGAATTACTTTGGGCATATTTTTAGTTGGAATCAATCCTTGGAGAGAGACATGAGAAAGGTCAGTGTAACAGACTATAATGGGCTTGAGCAGGACAGACATAATGAGGATGGCACAGGATAAAGTAAGGTTCATATCTGTTGTTTTCAGGGTTGTTAGTCACAGTCAACTTGATGGTACCTAAGAGGAACCGTAACTCATCCTAGCTCTTACTAAATGCACATTTTCCAGAGGTGTGGTTCTATAATTGACTTGAAAGATGGGTTCACGGTTAAGAGAGGTTTTGGAGTCAGACTGTTTGGAAAAATGAACTGAATATTATCTATCTCCCAGACCTAATCTGTCCGTGAACTCATCGACTCATTAGTTGTTAATATAACTATTATCAAAATATACACAAAAGCCAAAAAGGAAGAAATTGAATAATTTTATCAACTTTTATAGTCTGAAATTTGTCAATCAAACAATAAAAATGCATTAATAATAATTGGTGACTAGAATGCAAAATTTGTAAACGAAGAAGGTAGTTGGAAAATATATTTTTAGTAATGAAATTGTGCTGGAGATGGAATGATAGAGTTTTTTACAGTGAGTGAATTATTCCTTGCAAACACTTCTTTAAAAATACATAAATGGTGACTATATAAATCAAACTTACCATATGTACAACATGAGAACTACAATGACAATATATATGTACACAGAGACAGTCAAAGATCAACACTAGTAGTCAAAATCAGGCTGGGGTTAACAGGGAAACAGGTTATCAATTCCTCATATGCAAGTTCAAACTGCAGGAGAAGAGATAAAATAGGACCCTTAAGTTTACCCCAACAGAGTCTAAAAAAGTGTCTTATAATAGATTTAAGACATTTAAAATGAATGACAAAACATCTGAAGAACTATAGAATGACATCAAGGATATCACCCATAAAGAAAGCAAAAAGTTTTTACAAAAACAGAGAGGAAAGAAAAGACTGAAATGGATGTCACAAAATATTCTGAAACTTGCACTGGAACTAAAAGAAGCCAAAACAAGAGGAAGAAATGCTGAGGTACAAGAGTCAAATAGGAGATTTTGAAGGGCAACTAAAAGAACACAAAATATTATGACAAAATATGTAAACAATTTTAAGATTAGATTATTATATATAACAATATTAAAGTGGACTCTATATTAGTTAAATACCTAGAAATGTAAGATTATAAAGTTAATAGATATATAATTCATTGAAGATAATAACTATAAAGTTTAGCTGTAAAAATACTGAATAACAAAAAAAATTAAAAATTAAATTTTTTTCTTTCAAAACAGAGATCTGACAGATGAAAGATACCATAAAAGAAGCTGAAAAAAGAAATATTGGAAATTACCAAAAAACGAATTCTAAAATATACAGTCATCATCTTTAATCAACCACTTCGTGGCACAACTTGGTGAGCACATCCAGGCAGCATCTCTTAGCTGAAATATGTCAATTGGTATACCATCTATTCCTGGGGACTTATTTTTTACTATTTCCTTCAAAGCAGCCTGAACTTCTTCCTTCATCACCATAGGCTCTTGTTCATATGTTGTTTCATGAAATTCTTCTGTGTCTGCCAATTCCTTTTGATACAGTGACTCAGTATATCCTTTTCATCTTCTTTTAACACTTCCTGGATCATTTAATATTCTTCCTAAAGCATCCTTGATTATAGAATCTCGAGGTTTGAATTTATTCTTCAGTTCTTTGACCTTAAGAAATGCTGAGCAAGTTTGTCCCTTTTGATTTTTCTGACTCCAACTCTGTGCACATTTCATTGTAATATTTTACTTTGTCATCCAGGTGCTGTCATGGATGTGCTCACCAAGTTGTGTCAAGAAATCTGGAGAACAACCACTTGGCTAACTGACTGGAAGAGATCTGAGAGTATGGAAACTATAGAACAATATCATTGATTTCACATGCAAGCAAGATTCTACTGAAGATTATCCAAAAATGATTGGAACAGCACATCAGCAAAGAACTGCCAGAAGTCCAGGCTGGGTTTAGAAGGGGTTGTGGTACTAGGGATATTGTAGCTAATGTTAGATGGATCTTAGCTGAAAGCAGGGAATACCAGAGGAATGTATATCTGTGTTTCATTGATTATGCAAAGGTGTTTGACTGTGTGGATCATAACAAACTGTGGCTGACTGACTGTGAGAAGAATGGGAATCCCAGAACATTTGATCATGCTAATGTGAAACCTATACTTGGACCAAGAGGCAGTCATCAGAACAGAGCAAGGAATCACTGCATAGTTCAAAATTGGGAAAAGCATATGCCAGGGTGTGTCCTGTCTCCATACCTTTTCAACTTGTATGTAGAACAGATTATCCGGGAGGCTGGGCTCTATGAGGAGAAGTGTGGCATCAGGATTGGTGGAAGACCTATCAACAATCTGTGATATGAAGATGACACAACCCTGCTTGCTGGAACTGAGAGGACCTGAATTGCTTGGTGCAGAGGGTCAAGGACTGCAGCTTTCAATATGGATTGAGGCTCAATATCAAGAAGACAAAGATTCTCACCACTGGACCAATTGGCAGCAACAGAATGGATGGTGAAGAGATTGAGATTGCTCACAGCTTTAGTTTGCTTGGCTCCACAGTGAACACTCTTGGCACCAATAGGCAGGAAATAAAAAGACGTATTGCGATGGAAAAGTCTGTGGTTAGGGACCTCTCTAAAGTACTCAAGAGCAACGTGTCTCTCTGCAGAATAAGGTCCGCCTGGTACAGGCTATGGTCTTTGCAATCACTTGTTATGCATCAGAGAGTTGGACAATGACTAGGGAGGATAGAAGGAGAATTGAGGCTTTTGAGCTGTGGTGCTGGAGAAGAGTATTGAAGGTACAATGGACTGGTAGGAAAACAAACAGATTCATCCTGCAAAGGGTTAAACCGGGCGGCCCCCTGGAGGCAAGGATTCTCAGGCTCCATCTAACATACTTTACTATAACTATTCTCATTCTTTAGTGTTCAGAGGGTCAGCTATGTGTTGGTTCCAACACAATGGCAAAAAATTCAGTAGGCCATCAGAGGAGACACTCTTCCACAAAGCCAGCACTTTCCGATGCAGGAGAGAGAAAAGACTGAAACTCCCCTGGGGAAAGGTCCTTCCATTTGTGGATCACTGTTTCCATAGAGCCATCTCAGGGACCAAACAGGACAATAGAGTTTGATACAGAGAGCTACAAGCAGGGGAAAGCCTCACTTTCTCAGCTGGCACATTGAGCTTCAAGAAAAAGAGCTGACTTGAAACCCCTGTGAGTGGACAGGAACTGCTTCTGTGGAACACTTGGTCTTGCACCACTCAGCAGACAACAAAGGACAATGGAACCTGGGAGAGGATACTACAATAAGGCAAGATTCCTGCTGGGCTGAGTTGCAGACCAGAGATTATCTGAAGGACTTTAGGAAAAGCAAATTTTCCCAGAAAGGACTTCCAATAGAGTGAATAGCCCACCTCATAAATTGAACATTTTAAGCTGGCAACTAATAAATAATATCATGAAGATAAGAATTATCAACAACCTATGCAGACAATAGAAATGGCGTAACACTTACCAAGAAAAACTGCACCTAATGTCAAGAAAGAAGCAGATAGCTTCAAACATGATGAAAGAACAAATTAGGCCTTCTCCAAAAGGCAGAGCATATTAACAGTGAATATCTCAGACTCAGGAGGGTAGAAAATATTAATCGATATGTAGGCATGTGAATACCTATGAAAGTAGGTAAAAATGGTGGAAGAAACAATGGAAGCAAGAAATAAAGGAAACATCCCAGAGGTAGAGAACCAGGACAAGTATATATTGAGGCAGACTTATTTGAATAGCTACAGAAAAAGGTGCACACGATAGAAGAAACAATAGAAGCCATCAAGAAAGTGAATACTCCACAGACAAGGAGCCAAAAGAAATATACCAATAAGAAAGAACTTGACAACTATGGAAGAAAGTACAAAAGATGGATAAAAAAAAATGGAAGAAACTGGACTCTGTGAAGAACAATGTGACATCAGGATTGGAGGAAAAATCATCAGTAAACTTAGTCATGCAGGTGACGAAATCTTGCTTGCTGAAACTGAGAAGGACTTGAAGCACTTACTGCAGAAGATGAAAGAATATAGC
>NW_006399972.1:298202-318629 GCF_000299155.1 Elephantulus edwardii
AAAAAAAAAACCAACTCCATACTAATTTACTCTTTGAACCACCAAATGCACTTCCCTTAGGGATGTCATAACCAGGCTACAGCAACACTTTAAATCATGTTGCTTCTTCTCCACATACTACAAACATGTTTTCCATTTTATTAATGTTGTTACCTTACTCACTGCCAATGAGTCAGTTTTAATTCATAGCAGCCAACCAACAGTTTTCTAAGGCTATAAATTATGAGAGGAGACTACCCGTCTTTCTTCCTTAAAACTCCCTTGGTGGTGAATTCAAACCATCAGAAGTGCATGGCCTTCGTGTTAACAGCAAATTTCACTATTGTCTACCATTAGAGCTCCCAGATATTTTTATAATGACTTTCTACAATAATGGTAATTAGTATTTGTGAAGCTACAGCAAGAGTTTGGTTTTTTAGAATGAAGTTGTAATAAAAGCAAAATAAACAGAACAATTTATAGAAGCTTCCAGTTTAGTAATAATATAATAATGCAATTCAATGTGGAAATATTTTACAGAACCATTTTGTTTTGAGTATTTGTATAATCTAAACAATATTAAATTAAAGCAGTTTACAGTTACATTTGTCATATTGCGTTCCCTAATTAAAATATACATTGAAATGACTAAAGAGCTAAAATGGCTGGCAAAGGGAGAAATTCATGGAGGGTGAGGGAGAAGGTCAGTGTATAATTGGGTAGCACCAGATTAATCCAACAGATTCACCTATTTTATGACAGGTAACTTATGGCAGGTGATAGAAAAGTAAAACTGTCACACGTATCTTGTTAGATATTTATTAGCACATGGGTGAAAAATTCAACTAGGGAAACCCAACTGCAACAAGAATACGTTTATGATTTTGATTACAAAAATAAGATACTAAAAGCACAATTACCTCAATTTTGGTTAAGAGGTCTTGTAGTTCTCCTGATTCATTCATTGACAAAATTTTCTCAGCACCCTATTGACAAGAAAGGGTTGGGGGAAAAGAAAACCATTCTGTTATTTCCTAAGAAAATAAGATACTATAAAGAAAACTTTCTTATTATTACTATTAATTTCAATGAACATTTACAGAGACTTTAGATTTCCGCTCATTCGTTGTTGCACTTTTCTCCCTGCCGCCCCCCCCCAGTTCACTTTTCTCTTTGAAAAGTAAAAGTAAAATTCCTTCATTGGTATACAACCCCCCCGCACCCCCTCCCACCCCCACCCCAAGTGTACTCCACGTTGCAACCTTCATTCCGGACTCTTACGATAATTATAATATCCTATAATATATTGCTTTTAAACTGTTCTATCCCTCATCCATTTCAATGCAGTATACATAATTCAGAAAACTTTTACCCTTAACATTGAATACAATACAGTTCCAAGTAAATTTATGACCAAGAGACGAATGAAGACAACAAATCTCTCTTTACATTCACATATGTTTCTCATCTATCAAGGCTACTGTAGGCAAGGGGCTCAAGACGTTGGAGTTGAGACACAGAAATGGAAGGGCTCAGCCACCCTTCATAGTTGTGTAGGTGCCTTGCAGGTTAACTCTGTCATTAATAAAGGTCACCTGAGATCAAATTGTAGCCTGGGTTATCTATATCCATTCTTCCCCAAATAGTACAGAATATAACTCTCCTTAGAGTAACCAATGTGAAAGTGATCAGCTCAACTCATTGCCATCAAATGGAAGCCAACACACAGGGGATCCTTCAGGGGATTTTCAAAGACTGTAAATCACACAGAAGGAGATTACTCTCCTATCTTCCATTGAGCTGCAGATAGATCCAAATAATCACCATTGCATTAGCAGTAAAAATCCCCACAGACTATACCACCCGAGCTCCCCAAAGTTGAAGTTTTTCTTGTTGCATATACCTTCAAGTTGGAATCAACATACAGTTGACCCTCCACTGATTTTTCAAAGGAAGTTAGTCACAGCAGAAGAGATTGCACATCTTTCTCTCTCAAAGCATCTGATGGATTCAAATTATGTTCCTTTGGGTTGGGAGCACAACTTCATACCACTAAGTTACCAGAGCTTGCCCTCAAAGTAATAGCAGATATTAATATTGAAAGTATATCGGGATGGGTGTGTCAGAGGCAATGAGATTGGCACAGGATAGAGCACGGTTTAGGGCTGTTGTACATAGGGTTGCTATGAGTCGCAAATGACTCGATGGCACATAACAGCAACAATAACAACATATTCGTTGAAGGTGTTGTAAAGTGTTGTCAAATTTATTTTCAACATGTGACAGAGTAGAATTTCCCCACAGGGAAAGAGTACACAGAAGTACTGTATGAAAAAGAGTCGTATGATACAGAAGAAATGTTATATGATCAAGAAACAATCGTAATGAGAGAGAGAGAGAAAATCATGACCTAAGAGGAAACTCAATCTGCTATGCAGAAATTGAAGAAATTCACAAAAAATCAAAATCCCAGGAATTTATGGAACACCAATTGACATATTTTAAGGAACACAGATGCAGCCCTAAACATGTTCACCAGGCTGTTCCAAGAAATTTAGAGGAAAATAATATGGCTAATTGACTTGAAAAGATCCATATTTATTTCTATTCCAAGAAAAGATGGTCCAACAGTTTGTGGAACTTACTAAATTATGATACACTAATAACACATACAAGCAATATCCTGCTGAAGATTACCCAAAAATGCCTGTAATAGTACAATGACAGAGAACTACCAGAAATACAAGCTGGGTTTAGAAGAGGCCATGGCCCTAGGGATACCATCTCCAATGTCAAATGGATCTTGGCTGAAAGCAAAGGGTACAAGAGGAATGTCTCTCTGTTTCATTGACTATACAAAGGCATTTGATACTGTGGATCACAACAGATTTTTGCTAATCTTGAGAACAATGGGAATCACAGAACACCTGATTGTGTTCATGTGAAGCTTATACTTACACCAGGAAGCAGTCAACAGAACAGAGCAAGGAAACACTGCTGAGTCAAAAATTGGGAAAGGAGTGTGTCAGGAAAGCATCCTGTTTCCATACCTTTTCGATCTATACGCAGAATAGATCATTCGAGAAGCTGGACTTTATGAAGAGTAATGTGGCATCAGAATTGGAGGGAAGACTCATCAACAGTCTACATTATACTGATGACACAACCTTGCCTTCTGAAACTGAGGAAGGCCTAAAGCCTTGGCTGCAGAAGATCAAGGACTATAGTCTGCAGTATGGATTAAAGTTCAATATAAAAAAAAATGAAGATTCTCACCACTGGGCCAATTGTCAGAGCTATGATAGATGGAGAAGAGATTGAGGTTCTTAACAGTTTCAGCTTGCTTGATTTCACAATCAATACTTTTGGGACCATCAGTCAGGAGATCAAGAAACAAATTTCATTAGGAAAATCTGCTGTCAGAGACCTGTCTAGAGTAAGGAACAACAATGATGTCAATCTAGAGACTAAGATGTTCCTGATCCAGGCCATTGTCTTTGCAATTACTAGTTATGCATCAGAGAGCTGTAAAAGTACTAAAGATGACAGAAAAAATTGATGTCTTTTATTTTCTGCACTGGAAAAGAGTGGACTGCCAAGAGAACTAACAGCCTCTCCTTGGAGGCAAGGGTTTTGAAGCTCCAGCACATATATATTGGACCTGTTACCAGGAGGGACTTATCCTTGGAGAAGCATATCATGCTTGGAACGATGGAGTGACAGTGCAGGAGAAGAAGACTCTGAATGAGATGGATTGACATAGTAATGAGTGTTTTTCAGAGACAGTGAGATTGGCTCAGGATAGAACAGAGTTCATAGCTATGGTGCATAGAGTTGTGGTCAACTCAATTGCACATAATAACAACAATTTCTAATGAACAGTCTGGATATTATAAAAAATTCATTTGAAAATTTAAAAAGAATCTTAAGCTTTAGGAAGGTTATAATTTATATTTATGTAAACACACAGATAACCTTCATTGTAAATATGCCAAATGAATGGCTGGGACATGGGTAACTATCTAGAAAATCACAAGGTCTTTGCTTATTGAAGATATTAAAGATTTTCTGAGGTTAGTGGCATTGGGTTTACATGTAAAACCCTAAGTTTCCAAGATGAAGTTGACAAATTTCTAGTGATGACTAGGATCCCGTAGAAAACTTAAGTCTTCCAAATGTCTTACATGTTGGATTGCTAAGCAAAAAATTGATTGGTTGAGTCCATGGGAGAAAGATGGGCATTCTTCTCCAGTAAAGATTAGTAACTTCTGAAACCTGATGGATGGTCTTTATGAATCAGAATTAACTTGATGATAGTAGGTATGGATTGGTTTGGCTAATCTAAAGGTTAGTAATTTAAATATACTTAGCATTATCATTGCATAAAGTCCTGGTGTGCTACTTCCATAAAGATGACAACCAAGAAAACCTTATGGAACTGAGTTCTACTCTGTAATATACGACTTTGCCATAAATTAGAATTAATGGCAACGAAAATTTGTTTGGGTGTTATTTGTTTGGTTGTTTATTTTTTTTAAGGAGCCCTCAATTTGCGATCTCATTTCCCTTCAGTTTGTCTTATATCACTCATGTCATCTTCACTGCCGTTAGAAATGACAAGTCGATATATTAAAAATGGCTATAAAAGAATACACAGGACTATGGAGAGCATATATAGCGCTAGAGAACAGATTATATTTGTTGTATTTGTTGGTTGTTTTGAAAGAAATATAGATGTGACACACCGACAGTGAGAACAAAGGTAATGAAACTCTATGACAAAACATTAAAATCTAAGACCTAATGAAAAACTGATAATATTTTAGTTTAACTACATTGCACTTATTTTAATAGTTAGATAAGCTAATGTAGGGAAAATTTCCAGATAAATTGGCATATGAATTGAGGCGGAGGGGAATATAGGTTTAATATTCCTAAATTTTAAAAAAAAAAGTGCAACGATTCTAAACAAAATGAATGTTCTTGAGAAGAAGCAATCATTGCAGCTTTGCTTTTCCCTCAACACTGAGCCTAAGTCATTTTTTTTGTTCTTGAAGCTAATGTGTTCAAATTTTGTAAATATATTAGTTGTTGTTATTGTTGTTCTAATGTGCCATCAAGTCGCTTACAACTCATAGCGACCCTATGTACAACAGCCCTAAACCCTGCTCTATCCTGTGCCAATCGCACTGCTTCTCACACACCCATCCCGATTACCCCAGTCACTGAATCAATCCACCTCATAGAGGGTCTTCCCCTCCTGCACCGTCCCTCCACCGTCCCAAGCATGATGTCCCTCTCCAAGGACCAGTCCCTCCTGGCAACATGTCCAAAGTATGTCAGATGAAGCCTCAGAATCCTTGCCTCTAAGAAGCAGCTTGGTTTAACCCTCTCCAAGACGAATCTGTTTGTTTTCTTAGTAGTCCATGGTACATTCAATACTCTTCTCCAGCACCAGCACCACAGCTCAAAGGCATCAATTCTCCTTTTATCCTCCCTAGTCATTGTTCAACTCTCTGACGCATAACAAGTGATTGAAAATAAACTAGTAGAAAATAAAAATAGCAAAAGTATAGAAAGGAACTCTGTAAACTTCCATGAAAATCACAGTAAAATAAAGTATATTAAAAAAAAAAAAGACTACAGTGCATATGCCTGGAAAGAATTTGTCTTATTATCCTTAAATACATGAAATGTATTTGTACTTTGTATCAATTCAATAATTTCAACACCATAACATAGAAGCTCTGGAGGCCTAGTGGCAAGAAGCTGTGCTGCAATCCTGAAGGCACATGGTTTGAGGACACCAGTTACTCTGCAGAAGAAGGATGGGCAATCTCCTTAAGTGGAATTAACCGACCATGAAAACTCACTAGAGTGTCAGCTATGAGTTGGTTCTGATTCAATGGTACACAACAAAAACAAATGCTTGATATACTCTTGAGTCAGTGGAAAGAGGGAAATATTCATGAGGTGACTGATAACCACAACAATGAGCTCAAATCTACCTGCTATCCATGAAGACGCCACAATACTAAGCCGATTTTGTTTTGCTACACGGAATGTTCTGGGATTCCCATTCTTCTCAGTGTCAGCCACAGTTTGTCGTGATCCACACAGTCAAGAGCCTTTGCATAGTCAATGAAGCACAGATAGACATTCCTCTGGTACTCTCTGCTTTCTGCCAAAATCCATTTAACATTAGCTATAATATCCCTAGGACCACAGCCCCTTCTAAACCTAATCTTCACATCTGGCTGTTCTCTGTTGACCTGTTGCTTCAGTCAGTTTTGGATCATTTTCAGCAGACTCTTGCATGTGATATTAATGATATTGTTCGATAATTTCTGCACTCTGCAAGGTCACTGTTCTTTGGAATGGGAACAAATATCGATCTCTTCCAGTCAGTTGGCCATCTGGCTGTCCTCCAGATGTCTTGGCACAACTTAGTGAGCACATGCAGGGTAGCGTCTGTTTGTTGAAATATGGCAATTGGTATGCTGTCTACTCCTGGAGGCTTGTTTTTTGCCAATTCTTTAGGAGCGACTTGAACTTCTTCCTTCATCACCACAGGCTCATATGTTATTTCATTAAATTCTTCTGTGACAGCCAATTTCTTCTGGTACAGTGACTCTGTATATTCCTTTCATCTTCTTTTAATGCTTCTTGGATCATTTATCACTCTACCCAAAGCTTTCTATAGTATTGCGACTTGTGGCTTGAATTTGTTTTTCAACTCCTTCAGCTTAAGAAAGGCTGAGCGAGTTTCGGCCCTTTGTGTTTTCTGACTCCATTTCTTTGCACATTTCATTATAGCATCTTGCTTTGTCATCCCAGGCTGCACTTTGAAATTTTCTATTCAGCTCTTTAATTTCTTGTTTTCTTCCTTTAGCTTTGGTTTCTTGGTGCTGTAATCCAATATCCAGAGTCTCATCTGACATCTATCTTGGTCTTTTCTTCCTCTTCAGCCTTCCTAATGATCTTTTACATTCTTCATGATCATACTCTTGATATCCTTCCACAGCTCATTTATTCATTGGTGCTCAAGGCCTCAAACCTGTTCCTGAGATGGTTTTGAAATTCTGAGAAGAATGGGAATGCAAGGACATTTGATTGTGCTTATGCAAAACCTATACTTGGACCAAGAAGTAGTCATCAGAACAGATAAAAAAGCCACTGCAAAATTGGAAGGGGCGTACTCCAGGGATGTATTCTGTCTTCATACCTTTTCAATCTGTATGCAGAACAGATCATCTGGTATTCTGGACTGTACGAGGAGAAATGTGGAATTATGCCACATAATGCTTTACGCAGGTGACACAACCCAAGCAAGCAGCTGAAACTGAGGATAACCTGAAGCGTTTGCTGCAGAAAGTCAAGGACTGCAGCCTTCAATACAGATTGGAGCTCAACATCAAGACAATAAACATTCTTACTACTGGGCCAATTGACAGCATCAGGATGGATGGTGAAGAGATTAATATAGTTAACAGTTTTAGTTTGCTTGGCTCCACAGTCAACACTCTTGGTACCAACAGCCAGGAAATAAATAGATGAATTGCATTGGGAAAGTCAACTGTCAAAGACCTCTCTAAAGTACTGAAGAGCTACGATGTCAGGCTGGAGACTAAGGTGCACCTGGTCTGGGCTATAGTCTTTGCAACTGTGTGCTATTCATCAGAGAGAGGGACACTGACTAAGGATGATACAAAGATAATTGATGCCTTTGAGCTGTAATGCTGGGAAAAAGTGTTGAATATACCATGGACTGCTAGAAGAACAAACAGGTTTTTCCTTGAGAGAGTGAAGCCAGGCTGCTCCTCAGAGTCAATGATTCTGAAGCTTCATCTGACATACTTTGGGCATGTTTCAAGGAGGGACCAGTACTTAGAGAGGAACATTATGTTTGGGAGAGTGGAGGGACAGCACAGGAAAGGAAGACCCTCGATGAGATTTCGATTCAGTGATTAGGGGAATGGGAAAGGGTGTGTCAGAGACAGTGAGGTTTTCACAGGCTAGAGGAGGGTTTAGGGCTCTTGTTACGTAGGGCTGCTATGAGTCACAAGTGACTTTACAGCACATAAGAACAAACAACACAGAATGTTGGAATGACTTACAACTGACTTAACAGCAACTAATAATGGTATTAATAGAACAGAATACTCATTTTAAGAAAACAGAATTTTTTCCCCTCAGATCAAGCAATTTATCTAAAGATATAATAACATAGCCACTGCCCTTTAAGTCAACTTTGTGTGTCCCATGTAGTTAAAGTACCAACTTCTTAAGTTTGTGGTATATTTTCTCTGAATTGGCATCCTTCCTCTCTGAATGAATTAGAGTCATTCAACAGGGCTTCTGTGACTCCATCTGACTTGTCCACAAACCTTTCCCTGGAAACCAATTTTCTGGTTCTTCTGTCATATGTTGAGCCTTGACTACTCTTATCTCCCTAAAGGACTCTCATCAATGCTCTCCACTTCACTGTATCATTGTTGGGCCTAAGTGAAAAATCTTGCAAGAGAAGGTTGTCCTATCTTTTTAAGGAATAGTAGCAGCAAGAATTTTAAGGATTTTAAGGAATGGTAGCAGCAAGAATTTCATGCTACCTAACATGCAAGTTTCAGGAGAAAACTATGCATTCTTTCCAACTTAATATTGGGAATATTAATCAGGGTGCCTTTCAGTATACCCCACTCTATTCTTCATTTGCACACTCAAAATACATCATCCCTTTATAATTTTCTATCAAATATATTCTAATTCTACATAAACTGTTAAAAACACCTTATGCTTGGAGGTTTTATGTTCACAAAACAGAAATAATTTCCTTAAACTTTGACATTCTCGTTAATTTCTTTATTATTTTTGAATGTCACAAGTAAGTTGGTTAATTTTTAAAATGAAATCCACCCCTCAATTCCTGTCTCAAAAATACTTAAACTCATTGCCCTAATGTTAGAATTTGCTCATAACTGACTCTCCAGCAGGTTTTTGGAGCCTGTAAATCACACAGCAGGAGTTTGCCTGTCTTTCTCCTTTAGAGAAGCTGGTGGATTAGAACCACCAGGGGATCTACCCTTGAGTGAGTATTGCACTGT
The DNA here is from genome assembly GCF_000299155.1 of Elephantulus edwardii. Taxonomy (NCBI): domain Eukaryota; kingdom Metazoa; phylum Chordata; class Mammalia; order Macroscelidea; family Macroscelididae; genus Elephantulus; species Elephantulus edwardii. Next base: position 307,283 of record NW_006399972.1, read on the forward strand.
CCTACTGACTGTGCCACCAGAACCCCCTAAATCCACACAAGGATGAAACATTCTGTTATCTGACACAGTTTTCTACAACTTTAAGCATAATTATGGAAATATTTCCAATACATTATTCAAGGGGTTCAGAAATAATTTTTCTGAAAATTAATCCAATACTGCAAATAACCATATAATTATATAAAAAAGATTTCATAGATATTAGCCTTTTTAAACCTGGATGTAGAGTAAACGTTATTATTTCAATTTTTATAAAGAATAATAAAAATGAATAGAGAACATGTATAGGACTCTATGAAGAGGAGTATGGCATGCACATGACACAACTTTGCTTGCTGAAAGTGAGGACATGAAGCACTTGTGAAATGATCAAAGAATTAAGCCTTTGGTATGGATTGCATCTCAAAGTCAAGAAAACAAAGATTCTTACCATTCGACCAATAGGCAGCATCATGACTGATAGAGAGGAGATTGGAACTGTCAGCAACTTCATATTTCCTAGGTTCACCCTTGATACCAGCAGTCAGGAAATAAGGAGATGCTTTGCACTGGGAAATTCTACAGTTAGGTACTTCTCCAAATTTATTGAGGAGTAATGATGTCAGTTTGAGGACTAAGGTATGTCTGATTCAATCCAAAATCTTTGTGATAACTTGCTATGCATCTGAGAACTGGGAAATGAAGAAGGATGACAGATAAATAATAGATGCCTTTGAGCTGTGGTGTTGGAGAAAAGCACTGAATATCCTACAGACTTCCAAGAGAACAAACAGACATGCCTTGAAGATGGTTCTTTTTGGAGGTAAGAATGATGAGGCTTTGGCTTACATATTTTGGGAATTATGCTAGGTGGGGATGTTTCTTAGAGGACATGATGTGGAGAAAGGTGGAAGGTCGGCAAAGAAGAGGAAGACCCTCAACCAGGTGGATTGATATGGTGACTGCTGCAACGGACAGCAGTTGTGTGTGTCAGGAGGTGTGAGGATGGCACAGGATAGAACATGATGCTGATCTTTTGTTCATAGAAGTGCTATGAGTCATACTCGACTCAAATGGCACTTAAAAACAACAAATGTAGCATGTTTGAGTTAATCAACACATAATTGGGCCAGATATTGAATTGAGCCAATTATTTGTTTTATATGCCATTTGATTGACTCCGTCTCATAAACAACATATACAACAGAACAAAATATGTATCCTCACAGTCTGTACTTTTAAAAAGCCCATTGTTTCAGTAATTGTGTCAATTCAACTCACTGCGGGTTTTTCTCTTACACTGACCTTCACTATTCCAAGAATTATGTCCTTCTCCAGATAGCAGACACTCTTGTTAATATGCTCACAGAATGTGAGATGAAATCTCATCGTAAGAATCCTGGTTACACTTCTGGCAACACAGACATTTTAAGATTCTTTTTGGCATTCTATGATACATTCAACACTCTTCATCAACATCACAATGATCTTTTTCCTTCATTATTCAAATTTTATGTCATATGAAACAATTTAATATATCATAGATTGGCCTCAACACACCTTAGTCTAGCTTATCACAACCTTAAAGTGGATATTAAAATGCTTAATAATATATTAGAACCTAACTAGAGACACAAAAGACCTATACAAATAAAACTACAGAACATTTTTGCAAGATATAATAAAAGACCTAAAGAAACGGAAAAATATGCCCTGTTCTTGGACAGGGAGACTCAATATTGTGAAATCGACAATCCTACCACAAGCTGTTATGGACCTTGTCAAAGTGCAGAAAAGCAAAGGTGTCACTTTGGAGACTAAGGTGTGCCTGATACAGGCCATGGTCTTTCCAATCACTTGTTATGTGTCAGATAGCTGGACAATGACTAGGGAGGATAGAAGGAGAACTCGTGCCTTTGAGCTGTGGTGCTGGAGAAGAGTATTGAATGTACCATGGACTGCCAAGAAAACAAACTGGTTCATCCTGGAGAGGGTTAAACTGGACTACTTCTTGGAGGCAAGGATTCTGAGGCTTCGTCTGACATACTTTGGACATGTTGCAAGGAGGGACCAGTCCTTGAAGAGGGACATCATGCTTGGGAGGGTAGAGGGACAGTGCAGGAGGGGAAGGCTCTCTATGAGGGGGATTGATTCAGTGACTGGGGTAATTTGGGTGGGTGTGTCGGAGACAGTGAGATTGGCACAGGACAGAGCAGGGCTTAGGGATGTTGTACATAGGGTAGCTATGAGTCGCAGGCAACTCGACGGTACATAACAACAACAAGAACAACAAGCAATAAACATGTTCAATGCAATTGCAATACATATACTAAATTCATTATTCAGGGAGATTGAAAGGGAAATTTCACAGTTTATTTGTAAAGGAAAGAGACTCCAAATAGGCAGAACACTTCTGAAAAGCAAAAAAGTGGGAAGCATATCACTCTCTGAAAAACCTACTACACAGCATGGTGCTGATACAATGACAGGCACATAGACCAATGAAGCAGAACTGAGAACCCAGAAATGGACCCAGCTATCTATGGTCAACTAATATTTAACAAGGAAATAAAACCCATAAAATGGGGAAATTACATCCTCTTCAACAAATAGTGCTGGAAAAATTGGACTGCTGCCTGTAGCACACATCTCACACCATACATAAAACTCAACATAATGTGGATCAGAGACCTGGGAGTGAAGTCCCAAACTATAAAGTTCATCAGAGACAAATTGGGATCAAGCTTGACGGCCTAGTCTATGGTATAAATAGACTGCCAAATATAGCCAGAAATGCACACTCTAGAGAGAATAAAATTGATGAATGAGTCCTCCTAAAGATTAAATCTTTGTGCACATCAAAAACTTTTTCCAACAAAGTGGAAAAAAAACCCCACACAAAACAACAAACTACTTATTGGGAACAAAGAATTTGGCAACACCATTTCAGACAAGGACCTCATACAAAAATTTACAGACACCTACAGGGCCTCCCCAAGTAAGAGACTGATCACACAATTACAAAATGGGCAAAAGAAATGAAAAAAATTTTCACAAAGGAAGCTATTTGGGTGGGCAAGAGACACATGAAGAAATGTTCAAAAGCACTTGCAATAAGAGAGATGCAAGTCAAAACCACAAATGAGATATCATCTCACCCCAGTAGCAATGGCAAAGTTTAACAGGACAGCAAATATAAATGTTGGAGACGATGTGGCAAGATAGGAACTGTTATACACTGTTGATGGGATTGTAAAATGGTATAACCATTCTAGAAGGCAGTTTGGAGTTTCCTTAATAAGCTGAACATAGAAATTCCATATGAGCCAGATGAATATTACACTGTTTGGAATATACCCCGAGAAAATGACAACTGAGACACAAACAGAGACCTGTACACCAATGTTCATAGCAACATTATTCACCATTGCAAAAACATGGAAACAGCTCAAATGCCCAACCACAATAGAATGGATTGAGAAATTATGCTACATTCACCCAATGGATTACTAGGCGGTACACAGGAGCAATGATTTTATAAATTACTACCTAATGTGAGAGGGAGTGGAAAGAATTATGCTAAAAGTAGTGCTTTTAACTCCTAGATTAAGAAACATGAAAATCTGTAATTAAGAGTCACTTTTTCTAGATACTCAAGAATTTCAAGTGAATGAGAGCTTTCATTGTAAAGAAAGTGAATAAACTAGAGAATATGTAAAATGTTCCAGCTTTGCCTTGTTGCAGTACTGTGCCTTTGTCAGTAATTGAGAATATGTCTCTACCTTTAAAGTATCCATCTCATTATTTTTCAATACATGCAATTAGCTTTGTCTCAGTAAAATAAATAACTTTAAAATTCTGAATAGTAGCCTGTGACATATGGCTATGCCAATTTATTTTACATCCAAAAGCCTTACCTTGAAGGACAAGACAGTCTACATTATCTTTATTAATCTATGAATTATTAAGGGAGAGACTCAGACCTTCAGGAATAAGAAAATTTATGTAAATAAAACAACTTCTGCAGAATAGGTTGGACCTTCAGAACCATTGTTGTTAGTTGCCCTCTAACTGATTACAGCTCAGTGCAAAACCAGGTATGCAGAGTAGATGCTTTATAGTGTTGTCAGAGATGTGATCTTTGAGAAGCTGCCTATTTGAAAAATCAAGGTATTCCTTCACCCCTGATAGGGAGAATTAGCTACCACTATAGTTCTGATGATATCAGGATGGGGCTCTGGTGACCTACTGGTAAGGAGGTGTACTACCAATTTGAAGGCCTACAGTTCAGATCCACCAACTGCTCCATAGATGATCATAGATGCACAGTCTCCTTCTGTGCAATTCATTGTCTTTGAAAACCCACTAGAGTGTCAGCTAATGTAGCCTTTCAGTCCAACAGTACATAACAACAACAAATGCTATAAAAGCATTTCTGTTTTAAAATTAATATTAAGCAGTAAAAGATGGATCCACAATGATTTCCTGCCTAGAAACGACAAATAATAATCAATGAAAGTTGAAAGGAGTCTTATATTGATCTTAGTTTCATCATGGGAATTGTAGAACAATTGATTGTGCAATTACTTAGATAAAACTTATACTTGGACCAGGAAGCAGCCTTCAGAACAGACCAAAGAAACATTGCATGGTTCACAATCAGGAAGGATTGTGTCAGGGGTGTGTTCTGTCTCAATACCTTTTCAATATATATGCAGTCTAGATCATTAGAAAGGCGGGACTTTATGAGGAGGAATGTGGCATCAGGTTTGAAGGAAGACTTATCAACAATCAACAATATGTAGATGACTAAACTTGTGTACTGAAATTGGAACCTGAAGTGATTTCCGCAGAAAGCTCAGGACCTCAATATGTATTGAAGCTCAACATCAAGAAGACAAAGATTCTAACCACTGGGCCAGTTGAGAGCACCATGATGGATAAAGAAGAGACTGACAATGTTATCTATGTCAGCTTAACCCCACAATTAACACTCTTGGCACAAGCAGCCCAGAAATCAAAAGACAAAATGCATTGGGAAAGTCTGTTGTCAGGAACCTCTCCAAAGTGCTAAAGGGAAATTATATCACTCTAGAGACTAAGGTGTGCCTGTTCCAGGTCATGGTCTTCACATGGATCAGGGAATTGGACCATAATTAATTGAATAATTAACGCCTTTGAGTTGTGGTCCTGGAGAAGAGTATTGAACATACCAGGAGGTGCCAAGAAAATAAAGAAGTCTGTTTTGGAGAAGGTGAAACCAAGTTTCTCCTTGAAGGAAAAAATTCTGATGCTCTGCCTCACATACTTTGGCACATAAGCAGGAGGGACTAGTCATTGAAGAAGGACATCATGCTTAGAAGGGTGGAGGGACAACTCAGGAAAGGAAGACACTGGATCAGATGGATGAATATAGTATTGGAGGTAATGGGGGTAGATGTGTCAGAGTCAGTGAGACTGGCTCAGGATAGGACAGTCTTCAGAACTATTGAGTCACTATGAGTCACAGGCGACTCCATGTCACATAACAACAGCACCAACCTACTAGAAATAACCCAATGTATCATTTGAAGTACACACAGGAGACAGCATTTTCAAAATACTTCATTAAAGAGGATCTAAGGGTCTAAGGACAGAAATTGACAGAGATTAAGTAGTAAGATTTGCTGAATCACCTAAGACCTAGCCATAAGGAAAGTCATAACAAAGCTAGGGCTAAATGTATATGGGAAGTCTCAATGTCTACAAAACTTAATAAGGTGTAGCCTTAGAAATAATGCTGAAGGAAAATTAAAGCCATTACTGCAGAGTCTATAACAAATTACTGTAACTCTATAATAGGAGAAAGTAGAATTGTTCCATAGATTTCAAAGGCTAATTGGCCTCATCACTACGGATGGTGAAGAGATGTAAATTGTTAAAAATTTTAGTTAACTTGGCATGACGACGACAATATATCCTTTGTAATATGCCTGCAAGCTATATTTTAAATCCTTAATTATCAATATAATGAAATTATCAATATAATGAAATTGAGACTGCAAAAACATAGTAAGTAATGTTCAAAGCCACAAAACTATAGTCAGCAGAGCTGATTTAACGTTTGGTGTATATAGCTTTATTATCTATGTCTTTATCTAGTTAACTTTGCTTTTCTCACACAGTAAAACTTTTAAAAGAAGTGCCTATCGTTCTTAGGTGAGACATTAAGGTGTATTATTGTTGTTGCTGTCATGTGCCGTCAAGTCACCTGCAATGCCTATCGATCCTCTGTACAACAGCCTTATACCTTGCCCTATCCTGTGCCAATCTTATTGTCAGTGATACACCTGCCCCCATTATCCCAATAACTGAATCACACCATCTCATTGAGGGTCTTTCTGTCCTGCATTGTCCCTCCACTCTCCCAAGCATGACATCCCTCTCCAAGGACTGGAACCTCCTTGCAACATGTTCAAAGTATGTCAGACGAAGCTTCAGAATCCTTGTCTCCAAGGAGAAGCCTGGCTCTATGAGGAGAAATGTGGAGTTAAGATTGGTGGATGATTTATCAATAATCTGTGTTATGCAGATGACACAACCCTGCTTGTTGAAACTGAGGAGGACCTGAAGCTCCTGCTGCAGAGTGTCAAGGACTGCAGCTTACACTATGGATTGAGGCTCAATGTCAAGAAGACAAAGATTCTCACCACTGGACCAATTGGCAGCATCAGGATGGATGGTGAAGAGATTGAGATTATACACAGCTTTAGTTTGCTTAGCTCCGTAGTCAACAGTCTTGGCACCAGCAGCTAGGAAATTAAAAGGTGCATTGCCATGGGAAAGTCTGCTGTTAGGGACCTCTCCAAAGTGCTGAAGTGCAATGGTGTCTCTCTGGAGACTAAGGTGCGTCTGATACAGGCCATGGTCTTTGCAATCACTTGTTATGCATCAGAGAGTTGGACAATGACCAAGGAGGATAGAAGGAGAATTGATGCCTTTGAGCTGTGGTGCTGGAGAAGAGTATTGAGAATACCATGGACTGCTAGGAAAACAAACAGATTTGTCCTGGAAAGGGTTAAACCGGGTGGCTCCTTGGAGGCAAGGATTCTGAGGCTCCGTCTAACATACTTTGGACATGTTGTGAGGAGAGACCGGTCCTTGGAGAGGGACATCATGCTTGGGAGGGTGGAGGGACATCGCAGGAAAGGAAGGCCCTCTATGAGGTGGATTGATTCAGTGACTGGGATAATTGGGATGGGAGTGTCCAGAGACAGTGCGATTGGCACAGGACAGAGCGGAGTTTAGGGCTGTTGTACATAGGGTCGCTATGAGTTGCAAGCGACTCGACGGCACATAACAACAACAACATAGGACCAGAGCAAACTGTTTTATATCTTTCCAAAACTATGAATTTTTTCAAAGATGTTGCTCTCTCTATCCTTGCTCCACACCACATCTGTTTCGTATTAGGAGTTTTCATTGTGCTTTCTTTAAGCAACCAGCATATATTTAGCCTTCTGGTGGTTTAGTGCTAAGGAGTTGTCCTGCCAATCCAAAGTCATATGGTTTGAATCAACTATTTGGAAAAGATGGGCCATCTCTTCCCATGTGATTTACTGCTTCTGAAAACATGCTAATGAGTCAATAATGAGTCAATTTTGACTCAACAGTACATAACAACTTTAAAGTATAAGCATACACTTGAATGTCAATAATATCTACAATCAGAATGCCTAACTCATGTCACTTTAAAGTAATCTCCTTTTAATGCTTGAAGTCTTACTTTCAAGTCTCATAATCTCAACAGACCTTCTCTGAACACTCAAACTAATTATCCTCTTTTCCTAATTACTCTCAATACCAGATCTGCTACTAAACTTCATACCATTTTTTCTATCTGTATTTGAGAACATAATTATTTGCTTAATTATTCTTCTCCCCCTACCACTAAGACATAATTGCCATTAAAATAGAGATCACATCTATCTAGCTTCACTAGAATAGACACATCTATATAATTCAACAGTGTGCATAATTTGGACCTAGAACATGACCATATTACATTACTTTTTTATAAATATGTATTATTCTAGACCATCCCGTACTCTACTTCCCAAAGCTATGGCATTTCTAATAGAAAATAATCCTCAGGATTTAGGACCATAAAAGTATAAGCAGAATATCTAATGTGTCTTTCCTTTACCATGCCAGGTATCTAATTCACTAAGACTTACTGCCTAACTTTGCTGTTACTGTTGCCTACCTTTGTGTTATTACATAACTCTTGACACCTGATTTTTGAAATCTAGTCACAGTCTTACTTTCTGAAGTGACCCTTTGCCCTTGAGTAATAATAAATTGCTACCGTTGTTAAAAATAAATCAAATATCGGTCAATTACTGTAATTCAGTCTAGTAAGTACACATTAATTCACAAAGGCACATAGAATTAAATGTAAATGGTTCTAAGAACTCAAACCTATGCAAGTAGCTTTTCAAAGACTACTACTATATATAGGTATATTTTGAAACTAAAAGTGCAAGAAACACCTCAGAATTCAAACTCTGATTCAATGCAAGTCTTGTTTGCTTCAAACTGTAAGTATCAGCACTTCTTGTTTGTGAAATATAAAAACAATTGTTTGCCTTGGGATTTTTAAGCTGTGCAAAAGGGATAGGAAGTAGGAAAAAGCATAACATTAGTACATCCGGACAAGCACTCAGACATAAATCAAGAAAAATAGAAGATGGATGTCATGCGCATGCCCAAGCAATAACAAGCGTGTTATTTCAAACACTCAATGAGATGAATACACTGCTGAAGGCTTAAATTTTGGGGAATACAAATAATTACTTTTCCTCTAGGAAATTCTCACATAAATCCAGACATCTTTTCTTACAGGATAGGATAAAGAACTCTCACTAATTCCTAAATTCAGCATTTGTGATTGGCGGCATTCCAACAGTCAAAAAACTAAGTTAAGATAGCAAGTGTGTTTCTTTATAAAGTCTAACAAAACCTACACATTTACAATTATTATCTAAAGGTGAATTGAAATAACAGATAGATAAACAGATAACTTTGGTGGCCTAGTGGCAAGAAGTTGCATTGCAATACTGAAGGCACATAGTTTGAGGCCACCAGCTACTCTGCAGGAAAAAGATAGGCAATCCCCTCCCATGTGATTAACTGTCTCTGAAAACCTGCCAGAGAGTCAGCTATGGGTCAGTTCCAACTCAACAGTACACAACAAATGTGTACACACACACACACACACACACACACACACACACACACACACCCCATTGTCCAAACAGAACAAGGGAACACTGTGTAGTTTAAAATTGGGAAGAGTGTATATCAGGGTTCGTTTGTTTCTTCATATTTATTCAAACTGTATGAGAATTCATAAATCCAGGATGTGGCATCAGGATTAGAAGAAGACTCATCAGCAACTTATGTTATGCAGATGACACAACATTGCTTACCGAAAGTGATTGTGACCTAAAGATTTTGTTTCAGAATATCAAAGACTGCAACCTTCAATATGGACTACATATTAACATCAAGGAGAAAAAGGTGCTTACCACTGGCCAGTATCATGATTGACGGAGAAAAGATTAAAACTGTCAATGATTTGGTCTTGCTTGGTTCCACCATCAACAAACACCCTTGGTGTCAGTAATCAAGAGGTAAGGATATATACTTCATTGAACAAGTACATAGTCAGGCAAGTCTCCAAAATCCTGAAGAGCAATGATGTCAGTTTGAAGACTAAGGTGTACCTGACTCAGTCCATGGTCTTCTCAATCACCTGCCATGTATCAGAGAGTTGGACAATAAATAAAGATGACAGAAGAAATGATGCCTTTTAATTGTGTGGAAAATAGTACTGAATATATCATGGACTGTCAACAGAATGAACCAAATATATATTTTGGAAGAGATGCAGTTAGAGTGATCCTTGAAGACAAGGAGAGCAAAGTTTTTTCTCTCATATATTGGACATGTTGCTAGGAGAGACTATTCCTTGAAAAAGCATACAGTGCTTGAAAAGATGGAAGGTCAGTAAAAGAGAGGAAGAACCTTATCAAGATGGGTTGATATGGTGACTACACCAATGAGCTCATGAGTATCTGACCGAGATGATGAGGACTGCGCTGGATAGGACAGGATTCAGATCTGTTGTTCATAGGGTTGCTATGAATTGTACTCAACTAAATGTCACCCACCAACAACAAAAATACACACACATACATATATGGCATCATACATGTGTGTATATAATCTATAATCTAGAATCCATAATCCATAATCTATAATCTATATAATGAAAAGACTCATCAACAACATGCCTTATACAGATGACACAACCTTGGTTACCAAAACTGAAGAGAACTTGAAACAGATGTAGAAGATCAAGGACAGACGTCTTCAATCTAGATTGAATCTCAATATTAAGAAAGAAGCCCAGAAAAGAGGTTTGGGGCTTAGGGGAGGTAATTACAAATCAATGAATGAGCACACACACACACACACACACACACACACACACACACACACACTCTCACGTGAATGGGAGAGGGGAAAGAGTGGGAAAGGGGGTAAGATGTGCAACAATGAATGAGTGGAAATCTAAATTCTCTGAAAATGTTCATTAAGATCACAATTAAAATACAAAAATTTTATTAAAAACAAACACCAAAGATTCTTACCATCAAATCAATTGGCAGAATCATGATAGATGGAGAAGAAATTGAAGTTGTTAACAATTTCATCTCTCTTGGGTTCACAAAGCAATACTTTTGGCACCAGCAATCAGAAAATCAAAAGATGAGTTGCTTTAGGATTTTTTTTTGTTTTCCAGGACCTCTCCATAGCATTAAGAAGTAACAATGTCAATCTAGAGACTAAGGTGATCCTTACACAAGTCGTTGTCTTCTCAATTACTGGCTATGCAACTTAAAGCTGGATAATGACTAAAGATGACAGAAGAAGAATCAATGCCTTCACATTGTGATGCTAGAGAAGAGTATCAAATATATCATGGACTTCTAAAAGAACAAACAGATATGTCTGAGTTGGTGAAACCAGGTCCCTTCTTGGAGGTATAGATTGTAAGGTCCTTTACAATATCTATCATCTATACTGAAGATCATCCAAAAACGATTAGAACAGCACATAAGCAGAGAACTGCCAGAAGTCCAGGCTGGGTTTTGAAGGGGTCGTGGTACTAGGGATATTGTTGCTGATGTTAGATGGATCTTGGCTGAAAGCAGAGTATAGCAGAAGAATGTCTATCTGTGTTTCATTGATTATGCAAAGGCATTTGACTGTGTGGATCATAACAAACTGTGGCTGACTCTGAGAAGAATGGGAATCCCAG
>NW_006399972.1:320124-323598 GCF_000299155.1 Elephantulus edwardii
TGTATTATGGACTACTAGGAGAACAAACAAGTTTGTCCTAGAGAGGATGAGACCAGGATGCTCCTTGTAGGCAAGGATTCTGAAGCTTCGTCTGATATATTTTTGACATGTTGCAAAGAGAGACCAGTTCTTGGAGAGGGACATCATGCTTGAAAGGACAGTGCAATAGAGGAAGACTCTCGATGAGATGGCTTTATTCAGTGATGGAGTAGGTATGTCAGAGACAATAAGATTGGTGCAGGATAGAGCAGGGTTAAGGGCTATTGTACTTAGAGTCTCTATGAGTCTTAGGCAACTTGACAGCACATAACAACAATAAAAACAAATATAATTATTTACAATTTCTGTCTGTTACAAAGTCATCCCATAATTAATAAGAACAAAGTAGAAGCTTAACTGAAGAATGAAGACAGTAAATTACAGAAGGAATTGCCCAACTTTTTCCCCATAGAGTAACTGGTGGACTTGAACAACATGTTTTTGGGTTGGCAGCACACTTCCTTTCCACTAGGCCACCACATTTCCCTAGCACCACCAAAATGGACAAAATTACCTCATAACAGTGTAGTTTCAGAAAGGGTCAGCAAAGGAAAGGAAGACTCGCAATGGGATGGATTGACACAGTAACTTCAGCAATGAACTTCAGTGTATCAGAGGTGATAAGGATGGCACAGGATAGGGCAGGGTTCAGGCCTTTTGTTCATGGGGTCACTATAAGTCTTACACAACTCAACAGTACCTAACAACAAAAGCAACAGCAAAAATTTTGCTTTGCTGTTAAGAGGTCCTTGGAAAAAGACATCGTTCTTGGAAAGATGGAGGACGAGTATAAAATAGACCTTCATAAAAAAGAAAGACAACCACAATAATGTTCACATGTAGAGAGCAATACTAGAATTTCACAAATGAATGGATTGAGAAGTTGTGGTAAATTCATACAGGAATACTATGTAGCACGCAGGAGCAATCATTCTGTAAATTACTACCTAACTTAGGAGGGACTAGAGAGCATTATGCTGAGTGAACTAACTCAGTCTAACAAGGACAAATACTGTATAAAACCATTATTGTAGAATGGGTATGAGGATCCAAGGCAGGGGGTTGGGGGTTGGAGACAGAGAGATGAGGATGGGAGAGTAGGGTACTAATCATAGGGTTGCACAATTTGATGGGTGGGTGAGGTAAAGGAAATGGGAAGGATCTTTTGTGAAAAACAATGTATTAAACTTTGTAGATAAATCAGAGTAATATAATTTTTTTAAACAGACCCTCAACAATCTATACTGACACAGTGATTCTAAAAATTGGCTCTCCAGGATAAACCTATTCATTTACTTAGCAGTCCATGCTATATTCAATACTCTTCTCCAACACCACAGCTCAAAGGCATCAATTCTCCTTCTATCCTCCCTAGTCATTGTCTGACTCTCTGATGCAAATCAAGTGATTGCAAAGACTATGGTCTGTATCGGGCGCACCTTAGTCTCCAGTAGGAAGAGATGAAGTTATTCTGTTACTTGACTTTTTTTTTAGTACAATATGCATACTTTCCACTATTTGTCATTCATTGTTGACAAAAGTTGCTTTGGCTCACAGCAACCCTCCATCAGTCTTCCAAGGCTGTGAATCCTAACAGGAGGAGACTGGCCATCTTCTCCTGAATGGCTGCTGGTGGAGCCAGTTGACTAGCAGAACCACTCCCTACCATAGTGTTCTATTTTAATGGACAGCATCCTGAATTTCCTATTTTTCTCTAAAATGTAGGCTTACTCGTCTATATTATAAACAATTGACTTGTTAAAAAAATCTTGTTAATTTTATAAGAACAGAAAATGACATATTTTGGTTATTGTTTTTGAGTATTCTCACTCATTAAACAAAAATAATTGAAGAAAAAAAATTGGCTTAAGTATATCAGAGATGATAAGTATGGCACAGATATGGGCGACATTGGTGAAAGAAACTTTAGGAGACCTTGTTGTTGAAAGGCCTTTGAAAATGATTATGTTAAACTGGAAGCTAGCTCTGTTCATGCAGTGAAATAACTGCTCCAACTTTCACCTACCTCCTGAATATTCATTAAGGTAAATAGCACTTATGTGTGCTCTGTAGGAATAATGTACAGTTTACCCATTAAGGGGTGGAATTTCACGTTAAGGTTCACTAAAGTGCAAATCAGAACCTGTACACAAGGAAGTAATACATCCACTACAGAGTCAGGGGAGATCAAAAGACCACAAACTCCTCTACTCTAGTCTTCCAAATTGCCAGGAATTTTTTAAAATCTCAGGGAGAATTTTTATTATCAACTGAGAGTGAAATTTGAGGTTTTGCTTAATATTGGTCCTGTCCTGAGAAGTTAGGAAATTCCACACATTTTTGGGCGCATTATTTCTGTTATGTCTTAAGGTCTTAAAATCTTTGTTAAATTAAAATGCATTTTGGACAGCCCAAAAGGACTTCAAGTAACAGCAGTGTTAACTAGATTTCACTGCCAGGAAAGTCAAATGTATAGATTTTCTCAACATTTTTTTAAAGGCAGTGTTCAAACGTTTAACAGTGACATGAGCAAGAAGAAGTACAATTAAAAAAAAAAAAAGAAAGGGATAAAGTGCTATGTTTACATTACCGTCTAAGTTGACTATGCCCTAAAACATGCTTTTCTGCGTTAAGACGTGAGAACACATAAATGTTGAAAAATACCAAAGGTAATATTCTGGTATTGCTCTCTACATGTGAACGTTAGTGTAGTTACTTTTTTTAAATGAAGTTATGAAAAGATATTTGTTTTTTTTATGAAATCTAGCCATTAACTACTATCATGACATTTTAAACAATTAATTACAGTTTTATAACATATCCTTAACCCTTGTGCTTTTACTGTCTTTAAAAATTGTTCTTTTTTTGGTGTTCCACCTTTTAAGACGTCGAAGGTCTGTTTATGTTTTAAGTAAATTGATGTGTGCGAGCATATTCATTAAATGGAAATGTGGATAATTTTTCCAAATTGAAAGATAATCAGAACTTTTGATGGGCTAGTGATAACAGTATATTCTTTATAATTTTATTTTAATTTTAGATAAAGACAGAGATCATACAATCTGTATGACACTGTCCTAAGAAAAAATAAAGGAAATGTATCATACAGAAGAAAACTTGAAAGGATACTAAGGGGATAAATTTTCTTATTTATAGACAATGTAGAGCCAAGATATGCAATACTTTTCTGGAGTTTGGTTGCTAAGAATAGAGACTGCAGATCCAGAGAGCCCAGTTCCAGTCTTTGCTCCATCATTTACTAGTGCTCATCGCCTCAGCCCCTTTATTTGGAATATGGGGGTGATAATAGCATCTACCTCATAAAGCTGGGACCATTTAGTAAAGTCCTGCTTATAAAGCATTTACCACTGTGCCTGCTTCAAAGCAGATTGTAAAATATTCTTATTTTGTTGTGGGAGGATGTCAAAGATATCA
>NW_006399972.1:325463-335270 GCF_000299155.1 Elephantulus edwardii
GACTCGAAGGCACATAACAACATGTTTTATCAATATTTAGTGTTACACAATTTATCATATTTATGTCTCTACATGTTGTTGTGTGCCAGATAATCTGAACCAACCCATAGCGGACCTTCTAGGGGGCTTGCACTGTGGCTATAAGATACCTGGGAGGAAATAATTTCTCTTTATCCTATGGAGTACCTGGGGACTCGTATCATGTCTCTGAGTTGGCAGCACAACTCCTTACCCCTAGGCCACCAGAGTTTCCTTATTTTTATATAGTAAATATATTATTTTTGCTATCTTTGCCATTTTGATTTTGAGGATATATTACAATGTCACCTCCAAAACACTATAATTAAAGAGTATTGTTGTTAGATGTCCTCGAGACAAGCACAACTCATAGTGGCCCTATGAACAAAAGAACCCAGTTGTGCCATCCTCTCACTTCCTGACACACAAAAGCCCATTGCAGCAGTCACTGTGTCAGTCCACCTTGTTGAGGGTCTTCCTCTCCTTCACTGACCCTGCACCATTCCCAACATCATGTCCTTCTCCAAGAAACAGAACCTCCTAGCAACATGTCCAAAGTATGTGAGGTGAAGTTTAATCCTTCTTGCCTCCAAAGAGTACTCCAGCTGCACCATAAAGCTTTAACAAAATTTAAACTTGTAGGATTTTTAGTTTTACAGCAAAATATACAACAAATGAATATTTGATTATTTCTAAAGGAAAAGTAAAAAATCACTATAGATTAATCTTTCATTTGCTAGAATTCAAAAATATGTCATCTAAACATATAGATTATTGGTCAAGCCGTTCCACATGGGAGGAAAAACGCAAGTTGGAACAGCTAAAGTGATTTATGCTCCAAGTAACTTTAGGTCAAAGTTAAAAATGACTTATAAGGGTCATAAAAGACTACTGAATATAGTAAATTTATGTCTTAGCTTTTTTACTCTGTCACTTTGTAGCCAGAGCTATTTCTATCCTGCCATAATGTGTATTTTTAATCTGACTGTACTAGCCACAGTAGAGCAAACCACACGTCACAAGGAGAGATGACTGTACCTCTATTTATGTTAGAAAGAGATTTCTGTGACATTGCATATAAAAAAGGATTTATAAATCATATCAAGTTCCCATTTAACTTCTGTTAAAATTTCACTTCTAATGAAAATAATTTTACTCATAAATCTCATCTTTAAAAACACACTTGAAAAAATATTTATATTTTTCTTCTTGCTCTCAATAATAGTAAAAATGATATTTTGAAAAAGTATTAGGTGCTCTTTAGTGATTAAATTCTACAAATGAAAAATTAGCATAATTAAGAAGTCTACAAGCCTGATGATATGTATAGCTGAGATATACTTTAGTCAATCTTGTGTTGTTAGATAACCTTGTTTGTATGATCTTAGTCTTGAACAAGTAGCCTGTGATTTTGCTTTAAACTAAGTATAAGCCCTTAGACGAAAGTGAGTTCTTATTCCCAATTGGCTGGATGGGTCCTTCATCCCTCAAAGATGACTTCTTATTTTTGTTAAGAACAATTGAGTCATTGTTTTTAACTCACAGTGACCTTATGTGATAACTAAGAACCACCTAATAGGTTTTTCTGGGTTGTGACCTTTATGGGAGCTGTCAAGTCTTATTGTCACAAAGGTGTCAGATGACTTCATAGCCCTAACCTTCTGATTAGCAGATACACGTGTAACTGTTGCACAACTAGCAAACATCTCAAACAAAACAAGAAGGTTTTGTTAGCTTCAGCCATCAGAAGTAATGCTGCTAACTCAATCTGGCTGCTTTCTGCTGGTTTAAATCAAGGGGTTGCAATGATAAGGCATCACTCAAGTATAATGCTCTGTTTTGATTTCTTAAGGATAACATAGTCTACATGTATGTGACAGGTGTGATTTACCTTATATTCATGTGCCTTAATGTAGAAAGTGGAAATTAAAATATGGCATATCCTACTTGGTCAAGCCATCTTTTCTACTTAAGTTATAGCATACATATACTTCACGTATTTGATTTTAAGACACTAATGCGTTGGCATTTTAATAATTTTGCAGTTGTGCATGTTTTCCAAAATATCATCTAATTTCAGCTGTGTGTATAGGGTTCTTGGATACAAAGCTGTCACTTTGAGGATGTGGTAAACTAGTGTCCCCTGGTGGCTGATGTGCAACTATGCAAATACTTATTTCTAGCAAAATCAAGGAGAAAGGGTCAAACATTACATAGTCTTTCATCTTCCAAACAAAAGATTCATTATTACCAGAAATATTTTAAGACAAATATTTCTACGTATACAAATAATATATAATATTAGTTTTAAGATATTTTATCATAAAATATCTAAACCAGGAAAACATGTAATTATTGCTAAAGATAGCAAAAATAGAGCTCCAGCTCAATCGTCTTACCTCCAGAATCTTATTCTAAGAACATAATTAAAATGAAGAAAAAATGTGTCTAGGAATATTTATTAAAACAAATCCTTAAACTTCAAATATGTGTTTCCTCCATAAGGGAAGTGTTTATAACAAATTCAAATATACCATTATGTATATAATTCATTGTTGTTAATTGCCATCAAATAGTTTGCAATTCATAGCCACCCTATGTACAACAGCCCTGAATCCTGCTCTATCCTCAGCCAACTTATCTTCTCTGACATACCAGATTTAATGAATATGAGAATAAAATAAAAACCTCAAATCTATGGAAAATGGGAAGAAATAAATAATGTTGATAATATATTAAGTTTAACAAACTGTGTAAAATGGATTTATTTATTGTTAATGACACTAAAAAAATCACTGTGTACACACACACAGAAGCATCACATCCCTACACTAGAAGGCAATATGACTAATTAAACATAAAGGCATGAAGGCAGTAAAATTCTTTCTTTGTCTCTGAAATACTCAAGACAATTGTTACAGTCACTGTATATGCGACAATTGTTCTTGTTGAAGCTCTTCCTCTCATTCTCTGGCCCTTCACTTTCCCCTGCATGTTTTCCTGGCCTGGTCTGACAGCATTTTCAAAGTATATGAAATGAAGTTTTATCATTCCTGCCTCTAAGAAGCAGTTTAGTTGCACTTGCTCCAAAACAGACCTATTTCTTCTTTTGGCAATCCATGGTATATTTAATGTTCTTCTCCAAAACCACAATTCATGGTCACCAAAATCAATCTTTCTTCTGCCATCTTTATTCATTGTCCAGATTTAAGATGCATAGGAAGTAATTGAAAAGACCACATGAGTCAGTTCCCACTTGAAGCTTTATTGGGTTGTGGTGGTGGTGGTGGTTTTATCCCCCAGTCAGTTATTGGACTGTACAAGACTCAAGATTTTTCACTTAGGTCCTTCCTTGTTTTACCTTCTGACACTGTCTGTCCCTTTTCTCTTTTTCTCCGTGACTTTAGCCTATAGCCAATTCCCTCTAAAGAGATTTTTATGGTGAAATGGGTTAAGTTATAGATTGTTAATCAAAGGTTTTAAATGTGCTCCTGTAAGACATATAGCTTTAAAAACTTAGTTGGATAGCTCTACTATATTTTGTAAGATGACAATGAGCTTAGTTTGAATTTTGCATTCTTTCTACTTTTCTTGAGGAAAGAGCTCTAGTACTGTAGTCACAGCATGTGTGGTGTTGCTATTATTTGCAGTTGAGTCAAACACAACTTGTTGCTGACCCTCCAGTGGGTTTTCAGAGACTATAAATCACACAGGAGGACACTGTCTTTATTCCATGGAGCATGGATGTATTTGACCCCCCTTACAACTGGCCTAATAGACAACATCATGATAGATGTAGAAAAGTTGGAAGCTGTCAATGATTTAATCTTACCTGGGCCCAGAATCAACATCTCTGCTACCAAGAGTCAAGAAATCAAGTAGTCATGAAATCGAAAGAAGTATTGCACTGGGAAATTCTACTGTCAAAGGTTTCTTCAAAACACTAAGGAACAATGATGTCCATTTAAAGAGTAAGGTGTGCCTGTGGTGTTGAGTTTATTGTCCAAAATGGCACCCCTACGCTTTGATTGACTTTGCTATGTGGAGGGGCAGAAATAAGCAAATAAGGTTTGTTACCCTAACCCAGTTAATCCTGTAACCAGAGGAATTTTGACTTTTTGGCGCTGGAGAAGATTATTGAACATAACATGGATAGTCAAGAGAACAAACAAGTCTGTCTTGGAGAAACCATATTTCTCCTTAAGGCTAGAATTTTGAAGCTCCATCGCATGTGATTTGGACACATGGCCAGGGGTGACCAGTCAGTGGAGAAGGACATCATGTTCAGAAGGGTGGAGGGACAGTACAGAAGAAGATCAAGGATGAGATGGATTGAGACAGTAATCTGGGAAATGGGGTTAAATGTCAGTGAGACCAGCTCAGGATAGGGCAGGCTTCAGTGTGTTTCTACATACAGTCACTCTGAGTTGCCTGCAACTTGACGGCACCTAAAAACAACAATCTAGCCAAAAGATAACTGGCAAGTCTTGCCATTAAGCTGAGCTATTCCAGCAGCAGATTTAGAGAATTTGACCACTAACTAGCACACTAGCAAAGGAGAAGCAAGAAATACAGCACAGCCTGTATTCTTGCACCAGCCAGCTCAGAGCCAATGTGGGAAGCAGCCACAGAAGCCGCAGTAGAGGATCAGAGACCTGATGTGAGACAGAGTAGACCTTATAACTGCTACACCATCGGCTCAAAGTTAAGAGCCTTTTGTCCAAGTTTGTTGGATAACTGAGGAGGCTGAGCCGTATTTGGCAGGACTAAGAGCTTTGTAGCACTTGCCTAAAACTGAGGCTTAAAGCTAAGATGCCTGCAAGCAGATTTTGGAAGCTATCTTGGGTGATTTATCTTGCTGTCAATCTGAATTATAACCTTTTTTACTTCCCTAATATGCTTTTGTATGACCTGTCAGCTATAACATAGGATTCTGGACCCAATAAGTTTCGTGTTTGAGATGAATAAATAGAAAGAAATGCAAAAGCATAGTGGACATGGCTGACCTCACAGGAATTGGTTTTGTGTTGTCTATGTTTTTAACAGAAACAATTCCCTTTTGTGAAATAGGAAAAGGCAGATATAGCCTTCCCCAAATCATCCTTACTCTTTTCCTAGTACCTAATTCAGAACAAAAAACTGAAGTTAGGGACCTCTCCAAATTATTTAGGAGTAATGATGTCAATGTGAGGACTAAGGTGCATCTGATTCAGGCCATAGTTTTTCCAATTACTTATGCCTGTGAGAGATAAGCAATGAATAAGGATGACAGGGAAAGTATTAATGCCTTTGAGCTATGGTGTTGGAAAAGGGCAGTGAATAGCCCATGGACGGCTAAGAGAACAATCAGATAATGTCTTGGAGAGAGTGCAGGCAGAGTGCTATTTGAAGGCAAGAATGATAAGGCTCCACCTCAATAGTTTGGGTATGTTCTTAGGAGGGGCTATTCCGTGGAGAAGGACATGATGCAGGGAAAGGTGGAGGGTCAGCCAAGGAGAGGAATATTATCAACCAGGTGGATTGCTCTAATGGGCTTTTGTGTGTCCAAAAGTGTGAGAATGGCATAGCAAAGTAACGGGATTCCGATCTTCTGTTCATAGGGTCTCTATGAGTCACACTTGAAACAGCCACACCTAACAACAACAACAACAGTAACAATTCATACAAAAGGCTTTTAATTACTTGTTATGCAGATTGAGATTGTTAACAATTTCAGTTTGCTAAACTTCACAATCAACACTCTTGGTACCAGCAGCTGGGGAAATCAAATGATGAATTGCATTGGGAAAGCCTGTCCAGTGTCCTCTCCAAAGTACTGAAGAACAACAGTCAGTCTAAAGACTAAAGTGTGCTTGATCCGGGCCATGGTCTTCACAATTACTTGCTATACATCAGAAAGCTGAACAATGGTTGGGGACAATAGATGGAGAATTGATGCCTTTGAGCTGTGATGATGGAAAGAGTATTGAATATACGGTGGACTGCTAGGAGAACAAACAGGTTCATCCTAGAAACGGTAAAATCCTTTGAGAAGGATATCACACTTGAGATGGTAGAGGGACATAGATTGACTCAGTGACTGGGTAATGGTGGTAAGTGTGTCAGAGGCAAGGAAATTGGTTCAGAATAGAGCAGGGTTCAGGGCTGTTGTACACAGAATCTCTGTGAGTCCCAAGCAATTCAACAGTATATAACAAAACCAACAACATGCATCTGAGAACTGGAAAACTAAGAAGTTGCTAATCTGCAGAATTTAACAGCCACTATCCAAAGAACTACCCCAATCCAATTAATCCTGTAATCAAATGAACTTGCACTGGTCCATTCTTAGATCAATTATTATTAAATAGATCCTAAATCACGGAGACTCCATGTTTGCTGTGTTTGATTTTTCAGAAATGGATTGCCAGACCTTTCTTTCTTTTAGGGCACTTTTGGGTAGGCTCAAACTTTAAACTTTAAGTTAACAGTCACCCAGTACAACAGTTGGTGCCACGAAAAGACTCTTCATTCTTGTTACGCAAACCCAAGCACATTGCTATCAAGTCAGAACTAACTCAGCTGGCTCTCCATTGAGTTTCTGAGGATACAAATCACATGGCAGGAAATTGTTCATCTTTCTCACAGGGATACTTGGTCATTTCACACCACCAGAAATTCATAGTATTGCAGATAGTAGTAAAATGTCCCACAGACTAGGCCACTAGAGTGCATTTCCTAAGTAGGATAGCTCCTTCCACACATTGCCATGATTGGCATCATTGTCAAATGAAAGTTTCCATTCACACAATCGTTGTTTATTTTCTTTCACACTTACTTGTTTCTAAAAGAAAGAGGACTAGACATCTCTTCCATCATTAGGAAGTATATAGCATCTAGAACAATGACAGAAACCTACTAGAAATATAATACATTTTTGTACATGAAAGTTGTTGCTGTTGTTATGTGCCATTGAGTTGATTGAGACTCATAGCAACCCTATGTACAACAGCTCTGAACCCTGATCTCTTCTGAGCCAATCTCACTATCTCTGACACACCTATTCCCAGTCACTGAGTCAATCTATCTCATTCAGGGTCTTCCCTTCCTGCGCTGTCCCTCCATCCTCCCCAAGCATGACGTTTGTCTCCTCAGAACTGTTTTCTCTAAAAAATCATCCTGGTTTCACCTACTATAGGATGAAACTATGTTCTCTTAGACACCCATGGTATTCAATATTCTTCTCCAGCACCACAGCTCAAAGGCATCAATTCTCCTTCTAGCACCCATAGTCATTATCCAGCTTTCTGATTCATAGCAAGTAATTGCAAAGACAATGGCCTGGATCAGGGATGCCTTAGTCTCTAGACTGATATGATTGTTTTTAATACTCTGGAGTATTGACAGACAACTTTCCCAATGAACATCTTTTAATTTACTGGCTGCTGGTACCAAGAGTGTTGATTGTGGAACCAAGCAAACTGATGTTGACAATCTCAACCTCTTCACTGTCTATCATGCTGCTGCCAGTTTGCCCTGTTTTAAGAATCTTTGTTTTCTTGATGTTTTAGTGTAGGGAAGATGTCATGAGAGGGAAGGATAGAGAGGTTACAACAATGGGATAAAACATAGAAATCAATATGATGCTGGCCCAATGCTGAACAGTGTTTCATTCTGTTGTAAATAGGATCACAATGAATCAGAGACTTCTCAATGATATACAGTAATAACAATACAAACAAATCCGACTTTCATCTCCTTTTCATTCTTATTCAACTTCTAAGCAGGGAAAGCAGAACAACAACAACAATAAAAAACTATTAATATTGTATTTCTGAATAATAGTGTTGGCTATCTTCGAAGGCATAGTAAGAGTAGGCAGCACTATACATTTTATGCTACAAATTATAAAACACAAAATCTTGTTATGCTTAAAGTTAGATGAGAAACATGTAATTAATATTACTATCTCAGGCTTGACTACTTGCATGTCTTTATTTCCTCTTACTAATTGTAAAGCAGGTGTCAGTCAGAACTTCTTATGATCCACACAGTCAAATACCTTCAGAGAGGAGATTGAAACTGTCAACAGCTTCATCCTGCTTGGGTCCACAATTAACACATTGGCACCAGCAGTCAGGAAATAAGGCAATTCATAGCAGTGGGGAAATCTGCAGTTAGGGACCACTCCAAATTATTGAGAAGTAATGATGTCAGTTTGAGGACTAAGGTCCATCTATCTGATTCAGGTTATAATCTTTCTGATTACTTGCTATGCATCTGAGAGCTGCATAATGAATAAGGATGACAGGAGAATTGATGTCTTTGAGCTTGTGGGTGTTGGAGAAGAACATGAACTTCCCATGGATGGCCAGAAGAACAAACAGATATGTCTTAGAGAAGGTGCATGCAGCAAGAGCGCTCTTTGAAGGCAAGAATAATGAGGCTTTGCCTCACATAATCTGTGCAAATTGTTGGAAGGGGCTATTCCTTGGAGGAGGACATGATTCTGGAAAGGGTGGAGGGTTGGTGAAAGAGAGTAAGACCCTCAACCAGGTGGACTGACATAATGATTGCTGCAATGGGCTCTTGTTTGTCAGGAAGTATGAGGATGAGATAGGATAGAACAGGGTTCAGACCTTTGAATCGTACTCGACAGCACCTAACAACAACAAAAATTGTCAAGCTGGACAATGAATAAAGATGACTGAAGGAGAATTTATGTATTTGAGTTGTGGTGTTGGAGAACAGCATTGAATATCTAACAGAAAACAAAACAAACAGACATGTTTTGGAGAAAGTACAGTCAGAGTGTTCCTGGTAGACAAAGATGATTGAGCTTTGTGTCACATACTTTGGGCATGCTGCTAAGAGAGACTATTTCTTGGAGAGGAATATCATGCTTAGCAAGGTGGAGGGTCATTAAAAGAGAAGGAGATCCTCAGCCAGATAGATTGACACAATGTCTACTGCAGTGGGTGCAAATATGTCAGAGATGATGAAGATAGTACAGAATAGGACACGGTTTATATCTGTGGTTCATAAAGTCACTGGGAGTGATACTTATCTCTATACTTGGCACCTAAAAACGATATTCAATCATACTAAATTATTCACTTCTCTATAGAAAGGGATTTTCTGAGTATTTTGTCTCCATGCTCTTTTTGTATTGCATACTTTTTTTAGGAAGTATTCATGTGGACTCCTGTGTAAGATAATGACATAAATCCATGAGTCTACTCCACCCTCCACTACCATATTTCCCCCATAAAGGATAGAGGCATTTGAAAAAGGAAGAAATTCTATTTAGTGGGACAACTAGGAAAGGCCAACCTTCACTTACTGTCCCCTTAAGGGAAATGCCACAAAATGAAGCCCAGACAACATTGCATAATCTGTGCGCTTCCAACACAGAGAAGCTGTAAGACTCAGCAACAGTAAAAGTAGATACTGACTCAAAAATATGTCACTTACATTTTCTCATTCACAGAGATAAAGGCTGTGTGGCACACTTCCTTAGTAAGGAACAAAACTGGTACTGGGAGAATTTAAACAACAATAGAAACAATATTTTAAAACCTCACTCTTTTTATGTGTGAGAGAGAAAAAACACACCATTCATTGCAATCAAGTAGATTTCAATTCATAACCGATCTCCAACAGATTTGTCTGTGAACTGATAGATAGATGATAGATAGATAATAGATAGATAGATAGATAGATAGATAGATTTATACATATACATATGCACATACATATACATATCCATATGTTTATACATACATACATAAACACACTCACATACACACA
>NW_006399972.1:340356-343392 GCF_000299155.1 Elephantulus edwardii
CACAACCCCTTCCCCACTATGCTAACAGAGTGTTTCAACATATATGTTTTTGTTGTGTACAGTTGGAAACAACCTATAGCTGATCATCTGAGGGGAATCACATGGGAGGAGACTTCCCATCCTTCTCCCATGGAACAACTGGAGTCCTCGAACAGCATACCTTTGAGATTGCAGAACAATTTCTTGCCACTAGGCCATTGTGAGACAAAGATGGCCAGTTTCCTCTTGTGTGATTTAAACCCTTTGAAAACCCACTTCATGGTCAGTTATGAGTCAGTTTTGATTAAAAAACACATAAGAACAACAACATAAATGTTAACACTCTGTAAATGTTACAGTCAAGAAAACCACTGGGAGCAGAGAGAAGAGTTTCTGGCTCCAGAAACACTGATGCGCTTACACCTGGCTCACAAAGCTCTGAGTAATTCTCTATTGCCTCCATGAAAGAGGCACTTCATTGTTGTAATTACCTCCCGTGCTCTCTTTAGACTGCAAAGAAAACACAACACAATTAATACAAGGAATTTCTTGAAAAGGAAAAAAGTGCAAAGTATAATACAGAATGGGAACTGTAAGAACAAGATAAAATTTGAGTTAAGACAATAATTATAAACAGTTAAATTCCTTTATTGAACATTGATACTGATTGTATTAAAAATGAAATTCTTTTTATTTACTAGGGACAACCAAAAATATCAGAAAAGTAGCAAAAACAAAAAGATGAACAAATAAACACAAACCAAATCAAAACAAAACACATAAGTAAACAAAATACTGTAAAAGGTGGAAAAAACCCACCTTGTGTTATAAGATAAGGAAGGATTAAAGCTAAGAAGAGTTCATTGATCCATGATAATTATTTTGTAATTGTAAAATTTTAAATATTACACATATAATAGCCACAATTAGGCCTCTTTTTACTTAGATCTATGAAGCCAAATAAATAGAAACTAAGATACAAGAAATGGCTTGTAAAGGGTAAAAATAAGAATATCATTCTTCATTGTTTTTGGTGTTGGCTGGTTTTTCCATGTCAACAGTGGTGATGGGAATGATACTGGGCTAAGCCATTTCACACAGAGCTCTAAAGCACAAAGCAAGGAGAAACAGTGAGGATTAGGGGTTCCTCTCCAAGCCTTTATAGGGTGTGGGTAGAGTTCAAATAAGCTCTGACCACCCTCAACAACAGCCTGACTTAAAGTGACCTTATGAATTACAGAGCAGAACTGTTCTATGCTGTTTTTTTGGCTATAACATTTATGGATTCTGAAGATGTAGCAGGACCAGCTGGTGTTGATTCACACAGTAGGGTCACTAGGAGTTAGAATTGACTCAGTGGCTCCTGACAACAACAATGATTATTATAAGGAGACCTATTTTTCCAGAGATCCACTGAGATGGTTCAATTTGGTAACTTTTAGGTTAGCAACTAACAACTAAGTGAATGTGTAATTTACAAACTCTAAGTCACTTAATATTTTGTCCAGTTGCCATCTGATCATTTTAAGTAGAGTTGATTTTAATTGGGCAGTATTAGTGAATTCAAAGGAGGTAGCCTTGACCTTGATCAGAGAACAGTAGCGACAGCTGGCCCAGAAGGCCTTGTTCCAGAAGGTGATGCTAGATGCTTTGTGGGCTCATGGCCTCACTGGCTATGATTCAATCCCTTAGAAAACTTGAACAGACTTGGAGATGCCCCTCTCTAGAGGAGCAAAGAATCTGTGAAACCACAGTAAATAAGAAAGATTAAGAACTCACCTGGGAAGACAGCACAAGTACAAAATCATCATCAAGCCACTGAGAAAATAAAGAAAACAAATAACAAGTATGGAATCAAGAAAAAGTGAGAGTTTGGGGATTTTCTATTACATGAATAAGGGACTTATTTATAATACTGAAAGCCTTATACAGATATAAGTGGTGCAGTAATTTGATCATTCACATATGGGCCCATGGGTAGATTTTGACATTTTCATGACTTAAACTTTCTTCATGTAACTCGTAAAATATTATGCTCCTCATCAAATACACATAATATTTAAAAACAAGAAGACTTTCTACCCAAAGAAACTAGGACTGCCACTCAAGCAGATATGCACACACTCATGTTTATTGCTACTTTTTTCACAATAGCAAAGAGTTAGAAACAACCCAAGTGCTCATGAATAAATGAATGAATAGAGAAGCTATAATATGTTCACACAATGGAATATTATGCAGCACTGAAAAACGAAGAACTCATGAAGTATTATACAAAATAGGTGAACATGAAGGACATTATACTGAGTGAAATATCTCAATCGCAAAAAGACAAATACTGTATAATGCCACTATTATATAACAGGTCTTTTGGGGGTGTGGGGACAAAGAAAAGAGGAAATAAATAATGTACACAGCATTGAAACAGATGAGGGAAAGAACTGCATAAAAGGAATATAAGATTAGGTAACAACAAAAAAAAGACTTTCAATAAATATTTGTAGTGTTGTCTATTGTATAATTTTCCTGACCCAGGGATGCAATTAATCTAAGTTAAAGAAGACTTTATCTCTCAAACATTTACCTCTTAAACATTTGCCCACTACAAAATAAAATGTGCCAAGCTTTAATAGGTTTTGACAAGGAAAAATCTAAAAATTTACAAGAATATAATGTATTAGAATGCTAAAATTAAAATATTATGTGATATTTATGGGTGTATGCACACATATGGATACATTTAAAGTAAGAAACTAAATATTTTCCCAAAGCGCCATGAAAATTTTCAAAAAACTATTACATATAATGCAATAATTAATGTAGTGGTACTCTGCTTAACTAGGATCTCTTAGCTCACATCAAAAAATTACAAAACATTACAAATGAATAGTTAAATTTAAAACAAAAGACAAAATTGCTAGAAAATGAATAAACTTTCCAAGAATGTATTTTGTCAAAGAATAAAAATTAAATCATCAACTATTGTAACATAACAAGCAATAAAACTGTTACAAGTCATGTGTATATACACAATAAAAATCATATTAAGATTTAAAT
>NW_006399972.1:343875-345128 GCF_000299155.1 Elephantulus edwardii
AGTGGTGAGAATCTTTGTTTTCTTGATGTTGAGCTTCAATCCATATTGAAGATTACAGTCCTCTTGACCTTTGGCAGCAAGTGCTTCTGGTTTTCTTCAGTTTTAGCAAGCAAGGTTGCATCATATGCATTTCATAGGTTGCTAATGAGTCTTCCTCCAATCTTGATGCCATACTCTACCTCATAAAGTCCTGCTTCCCAAATGATCTGTTCTGCATACAGATTGAAAAGGTATGAGGACAAGATGCATCTCTGACTCACTTCTTTTTTGGTTTTGAACCATGCAGTGTTTCCTTGCTCTGTTCTGAGGACTACTTCTTGGTCCAAGTATAAGTTTTGTATAAGCAAGACCAAGTGTTCTGAGATTCCCATTTTCCTCAAGGTTAAACACAATTTATTGTGGTCCACATAGTCAAATGTATTTGCATAGTCAATGAAGCAGTCTTAGAGTGGGTGAAACCAAGTTTCTCCTTGGAGGCTAGAATTTTGAACTCTGCCTCACTTACTTTGGGCACGAGGCCAGGAGAAATCACCTCTTGGAGACATCATGCTCGGAAAGGTGGACATACAATGCAGGAGAGGGAGAACCTGGATGAGATGGATTGATATAGTAACTGGGGTGATGGGGGTTGTTGTGTCAGAAATAGTGAGACTGGCTCAGGACAGGGAAGAGTTCAGAGCTTCTGTACATAGATATACATTGCAGGTGACTCAATGACACATAACAATGATAACGTGCTATGACAAGTTTGGAAGCAAGAGAGGCATCCACTTCCTAAAGAACATGCCTCCAGAAACTCTATGAACTTTTATAAATGTCAGTAGTTGTAGAAGGGCTTCAGGTCTTTTGTTAATGCGAGTCGTGCTTGACTCACAACAACAACAACAACAACATTCTATTCTCGGATTGAAAGAGACCATGGAACCAGGGATATATTGTTTATGTCAAATCAGTCCTGACTGAAAGCAAAGAGTACCAAGAATAATCTCTGTTTGGGCTTTAATGACTATTGAAAGATTAGACTGGGTTATAATAAATCATTATTAACATTTAGAATCCCAGAACACTTAAGTATGCTCATATGAAACCTATAACTAGACAAAGCAGCTTTTGTCCAAGCAGATCAAGTAGGCACTGCATGGTTTAAAACGAAGAAGGGGGGGCGAGGAATAAATAAAATCAGGAAAAGTATGTATCAGGTTTATGTCATTTCTTCAAACCTTCAATTGGTTGTTGTTGTTGTTGTTGTTGTT
>NW_006399972.1:346513-348802 GCF_000299155.1 Elephantulus edwardii
CTTGTTGAAAGTAAGGAGGACTTGAAATGCTTGCTGCAAAAGTTCAAGACTACAGTCTTCAATATGCATTGCATCTCAACATCAAGAAGACAAAAACCTCATATAAGGAAATAACGATAAATGGAGAAAGGATTGAAACTGTCAATGCCTTCATCTTATTTGGATCCACGATCAATACCCTTAGTGTCATCAGTCAGGAAATCAGGAGGCGTATTGCATTGGGCAAGTATGCTCTCAGAGACCTCTCCAAATTATTGATGAGGAATGATGTCAAGTTGAGGACTAAAGTGTGTCTGATTCATGCCATGGTCATTTCATTCACTTGCTATGTATTTGAGAGATGGATATGGACAATGAATAAGGATGCAGAAGAAAAATTATGCCTTTGAGTTGTGGTGTTGGAGAAGAGCACTGAATATTCCATGAATTGCCAAAAAATAACCAGATATATCTTGGAAAAAGTTTGGCCAGAGTAGCCTTCAAGGCACGGATGCTGAAGCTTCATCTCACATACTTTGGACATGTTGCTAGGGGAGGATTTTCCTTGGAAAGGGGAATCATTCTTGGAAAGGTGGATGGTCAACAGAAGATCTTCAATGAGATGTATGGACACAATGATGCCGCAATTGATTCAAGTGTATGATGGCATGATGTTGATGGCACATAATTGGACAGGTTTCAGTCTGTTGTGCATAGGTTATTGTCATACTAGACTCAAAAGCACTCAGCAACAGCAACATTCAAGGTAGGAGTATTACTGAGTTAATGGTAAAATTTTCACCTTCCAATCAGAAGGCTCAGGTTGACTAATGGTCAATGCATTTTACATGCAGACACAACCAGTCTAGTAATGACTGTGGGAGGTGGGGGTGAAGGAGGTATTACTGGGACTAAGAAGAAGACCCTGACTTCACTTCTGAAAAATCAACAAATGAAATGTAATGAATTGAAATAGTCTGAACAACAACTGATCATGGGAATGTTACAGAATCAGATTGGGGTTTGTTCACTTGCGCATGAAGTCACCATGAAGTCAAGATAGACCACATATCTGCTGATGACAACAAAGATCTTGTAAAAAGCCAGGATACTATGCAAAGATAGGATAGGTACTATCCAAACCTGGTCCTATCTCACTTCATATTTCTTTATCCATCCTCTACTCACCTAGCCCAAGTTTCAGAGGAATCCAAATAATGTAAAATTGGTAAAAAAAATATTAAACATAATTCATTTTGAACTTTTGGTCTATTTTAAAACCAAAATAAGCTGTACATGGAATCTGTGAGGTGGTGGAATGGCAGGTACAGCTTGGCATATTGATGTGTATTTGAAATTCCTTTTACCACACTACTCTATCAAGTGTCCCCTAATGAGAGATTGAAGGAACCTCTAGGGCACAACTGAGGACAATTTTAAAACTATTAATTCTTGTTAAGACTCTTCAATTCCTCAGGTGGACAACAGGAGGGAGAGAAAGGCACTGCAAGTCAAAACAAATGGATGCACGGAAACCCCTGGAGCTCACTAGACCTTAATTTCCTGTAGGGCTGGCCCAGACTCAAAAAATGAAGACCAAGATAAGCCCCTCCTTTCTGCATCCCAGTGTTTGTTAACGTTCAGGTGGTTCGCTTCCTTGTGTTCATTATATTCATTCTTTGAATCTAACCCAGAGAACAAACACCATCAGGATCAGACATATGGTCAGGTCTTCAGTTTAATTTTTTGTTTTTGGAGATCGCAGTATCTTGGGCTAAGCTCAGTCAAACTGGGATCGAAGGAGTGATTAAAAACAAAACAAAACAAAATAACAACAAAATCTATTACAATCCTACCTGAGCATAAGGAAGACTTTGATTTGGCTCACAAATTGAGTTTGTCAAATTCCTGTGTGAGATGTTCACTCAGTTGTAATCATATGTAATATCATAATAACAGATTGGATGTTTGCAATAAAATGGGTCCTCAGAACCTAAAACTGTCAGAGAAAAAGAAAATATACTTTCCTCTTATTTAAGTGTGTAATTCAAGATTATCATGATTGTTTATTATCACTTCAATTTCAACTCATGGCAATTACACGTGTACAGAGAATTACTTCATAGTCTTTCCAAAATGATAATCATTAGAAGCAAATCAGACAGGTTCTTTGTGTGGATTTGAACTAACAATCTTTCTGCTAGTAGTCAAATAAATAAGCATTGTGCCACTTTGGAACACCATGAATTAAGATTGTCGCTGTTAAGTGCAATGGTGTTAAATTTTTTTTTATTTTATTAAATTTTATTA
>NW_006399972.1:352822-354269 GCF_000299155.1 Elephantulus edwardii
TTTAGAAGAATTTTCTACCAAAAACAGTTAAAAACAGGCCTGAGAGCCGCAGATTAAAATCACCCACCTTTGACTTGGTAGAATAATCTTCTGTCCACTAGGCCAACAGATTAGGTGTGTTAAAAAAATGGTTTCTCTTTTTCTCAGGAGTAGAAAGGAAGTTGATCTTATAATAAATATTAGGGCCAGAGTTAGGTAAACCTGGCTAAAAGAAGCTTAACTCATGTTAGCCAATTAATGACAAGGGTCAAATGGATGGTCAGTACTGGACCCTATCCAGCCAGAATCCAGGAACTATAACCCTGGCATGTGTAGCGTTTTGAGTGTATAAATGATGACAAGAAAAACAGAATGGAACCGCTAACCATATTAAGGTTTACTCCACAAGGAGAAATGCTTGTCTCTCATTTCTCAATTTTAAGAGTAATGGCCTGTCCTGCCCTCTGGGATGCATTTCTTCTAATAAAGTTAGTCTTGTTTCCCCCTTTATTTCTAGCTCTTTACCATTCCTCTTAACTACACATTCTAGCAAGATCTCAGCCCACACCAGAATTACTTCCAAGTAGAACATAACCTGGAGATTTTCCCACAGCCAATCTT
The DNA here is from genome assembly GCF_000299155.1 of Elephantulus edwardii. Lineage (NCBI taxonomy): Eukaryota > Metazoa > Chordata > Mammalia > Macroscelidea > Macroscelididae > Elephantulus > Elephantulus edwardii. Next base: position 353,423 of record NW_006399972.1, read on the forward strand.
TTGTTTTCTTTCCTGACAAGGACGATCCAATCAGGGTAGTCACTGCAGTTATAAGCAAGAGAAGCATTATAAAAACTATATCTGAGTTTCAATACAAAACTAAAAGCATTTGCTTTTGCATAAAATTTTCATGTGGCTGTCACATTTAATTTTGCAAATTCTAATAATTAAGTCTTCTGGGACCATTCTCTTAACTTGATCTTGATCTGAAAGGATACGAGATTGCAAAGGTGTTAGCAGATGGATTTAAGAAATTACATCCTTCACCCTCTTCCGTTTTTACTTTGGCACAGATGATAAATTTAATAACTTTATTCTTAAGCACAAATCAAATGCCACCTGCTGGCAACTTAATATTATGAAATTCTTTCAGAGTTGAGTAAAGGTGAAAATGGCTTGCTGTTAGGAAGAAGAAGAGGAAAAAGGGAAAAAAAACAAAACAAAACACCAAAACCCAACCAACCGAGGCTTCATAATAAAAGGAAAATATCTTCCAAACCAATGTTTCTTACATGTATTTTAAATTTTACTTAAAATAATAAGGATACTCTGTTGTTTTTGTTAGGCATCATTGAGTCAACTAGTACTCATAGTGACCCTAGGGACAACAGATCTGAACCTTGCACTATGTTGCCCCATTGTCAAAATCTCTGATAAATGCAAAGCCATTGAAAACAGTCACTGTGTCAATCCAACTTGTTGAGGCTAACCCTCTCTTTCTCTGGCCCTCCAGGTTTTCTAGCATGATGCTTTTTTCCCCAAAGGCTGTTACTTCCTGACAATATGTAAGACAAGGTTTCACCACCTTTGCCTTTAAAAAACACACTGCTTGCTTTTCCTCCAAGAC
>NW_006399972.1:355654-356716 GCF_000299155.1 Elephantulus edwardii
GCGCAGGAGAAGAAGACCCTCAATGAGATGGATTAATTCAGTCACTAGGGTAATGGAGATAGATATGGCAGAGATAATAAGATTCTCAAGGAATAGAACAGAGTTTAGGGCTGTTGGTCGCTAAGAGTCGCAGGTGACTCGACGGCACATAACAATAACACAACAGCATTCATTGTCTAAATTTCAGAATAATAATACTTAAAATACTATGGCTTGCATCAGGTGTACCTTCATCTGTAAACTAAAATTCTTGCTTTTTAGAACATAAGAGAAGTTCATGATAGCAGAATTCTCAGTTCAGCACATGTTTTTCATTCTTGAATGCTGATACCATGGACGTGGATTGTAAAATATTATTAAAACATCAAGAGCTTCAATCTTTTCTGCATTTATCATACTGTTGTCTATTGATCCACTGGTGAGGATATTGTTTTCTTGATGTTGCGTGTGTTCTAATTAAATTATTTTAGAATTTTGAGTTGTTATTGTCACTGCTATGTGCAATTGAATCATCTGCAACTCATAGCAACCCTATGCATAGTAATAGCTTTGAGCTCTGCCCTATCCTGAGCCAGTCTCATTGTCCCAGACACCTTTCCCGCATTATCCCAGTTATTGTGGCCAATCAGCCCAGTGTGAGAATCTTTGTTTTCTTGATGTTGAGCTTCAATCTATACTGAAGGCTGCAGTCCTTGACCTTCTGCAGCAAGTGCTTCAGGTCCTCCTCAGTTTCAACAAGTAGGGTTATGTCATTTGCATAACATAGATCATGGATGAGAGTTCCTTCAATCCTGATGCCACATTTTTCCTCATAGAGCCCAGCCTCCTGGATAATCTGTTCTGCACATAGAATGAAAAGGTATAGAAATAGGAAACATCCCTGGTGTACATCCTTCCAAATATTAACACTATTGTTCGATAACTTCCGCACTCTGTCAAGTCACCTTTCTTTGGAATGGGGACATACATAGATCTCTTCCAGTCAGTTGGTTAGATGGTTGTCCTCCAGATTTATTGGTACAATTTGGTGAGCATATCAAGGGCAGTATCTGTTTGTGGAAA
>NW_006399972.1:357236-364102 GCF_000299155.1 Elephantulus edwardii
AAATTAATTTTAAATGAAAGTTTACAGAAACTTAGAGTTCCCAGCCATTCGTTGTTGCACTTTTCTCCCTGCCCACCCCTCCCCCCAATTCACTTTTCTCCTTGATGAGTAAAAGAAAAACTCTTTCATTGATATGCAATCCCTCCCCCCACGTCCACTGCACTGTGCAGCCTTCATTCCGGACTCCTGTCATGACAATAGTACCTAATCATATATCCCTTTTAAACAGTCTGTCCCTCATCTGTTGCAATGCAGTATACATCATTCCATCACTTCTTTGTCTTCACTCGACCTCAATGTCAGTCTTGTTTTATAGTAGTGGCCCTATGCAATATTTGTCCTTTTGTGACTGAGATATTGCACTTAGCATAATGTTCTCTAGGGTCATCCACTTAGCATCATATTTCATGAGTTCCTTGTTTTACAGGGCTTCATAGTATTCCATTGTGTGAATATACCAGAGCTTCTCTATCCATTTATTTGTTGATGGCCACTTGGGTTGTTTCCAGCTCTTTGCTATAGTGAACAAAGCTGCAATAAACATGGGTGTGCATAAATCTGCTTGGGTGGTGGTTATGGTTTCTTTAAGGTAAGTTCCCAGAAGTGGAATTGCTGGCTCAAGTGGTTTTTCTATTTGCAACCTTTTGAGAAAGTGTTGTAAAGCCTTCCAAAATGGTTGCACCATTTTATACTCCCACCAACAGTATATAAAGGTTCCAGTTTCTCCACAACCTCGCCAGTATTTATTGTTTGCTGTTCTGTTAAATTTTGCTATTCTTACTAGGGTGAGATGATATCTCATAGTTGTTTTGTGTAGTAGGTTTTGAGGTCAGGCTATACCTCCCACTTCATTTTTCTTTTTCAGAAATGCTTTGCTTATTCAGGATCTCTTTCCCCTCCAAATAAATGTGACAATTTCCCTTTCAATCTCCTTGAAAAATCAATTTGGTATCTATATTAGGATTGCATTGAACATGTAGATTGTTTTTGGCAGGATTATTATTTTCATTATTAAATTAAAGGATTATTAAAGACTATTAACGTCTTCCCATTAATGGACAGGGAACATTTCCCCCTTTCTTTAGGTCTTTTATTGTGTCTGGCCAAAATGTTGTGTAGTTTTCTTTGTATAGGTCTTTTGTGTCTTTAGTTTGGTTCTCTCTCATGCATTTCTAGTTTTGATTGGCTTTTGTAAGTCATATTGCTTGCTTAGTTTCATTCTCTGAGTTCTCTTTGTTACTATAGAGGAGTCCCTCTGATTTTTTGGATACCGATCTTAAGTGGCCCATTATTATTAGTGTGTGCTGTCAAGTCAGAAACAACTCATAGCTGACCCTCAGGTGAGTTTTCCGTGGTAATAAATCACACAGGAGATAAATGCCCATCCTTCTCCATCAGAATAGCTGGTGGATTTGAAATGTGCCTTTGAATTCACAGTGTAGCTTCTTACCACTAGGCCATCAGAGCTCTCTTTGGTGGTCTGTTGTGCTGTTTGTCTTGTAATTGGAACCAGCCCACAGCTGATGCTCCAGAGGGTTTTCAGAAGCAGTAAATCACACAGGAAGAAAGTGACCATCCTTCTCCTACAGAGCATCTGGTAGATTTGAACTGCTTGCCTTTGGGATTGCAGTGCATCTTCTTACCATTAGGCTACCAATTCATCACCACGTAAAACTCTGTGGATGGTCAGTTATGAGCTGATGTCAACCGAATGGTACACAATAAAAATAATAGCATCTTAACTTCATAGTTAGGCTGAGGAAAGGAGTAGGTTTATTCTTGTCTCCTTGTCCACTGCTCTTAATTTTCTTCTTTTCTATAAATTTAACTAAGTTTCTCTAGTTGTTTTGATGATAATAAAACAAGAGAACTGCTAACTATTTTTACACCATCATAAGATCACCTTTCCATGGTTTTGCCTACCTGTTTCCCAATATTCATTCATTCTTCTGTTTTGTCTTTGCCCATCTGTCTCAATATCTGCCTTCTCTGTTTATCTCTCTCTCTTTCTCTAAGTGATGTTGTATAGATGACTCACACATCTTAAATTACTCTTAATTGTCTAAATTGAAATGAAACAAAACAGTTTCTTGTCATTGTTAAAACAACAGATGCTGAAGAAAGTACCAACAATCATCTTCATTTCTTTTCTAAAAATTATTTTCACCATGTGCCAAAACCCAGCAGAGGGCATCCTTCCATTTCAGATGTATTAACACTAGAGGAAAAACATCTACAATATTAATTCTAACAATGTATTTTGTTTACAATTTCATTTTGAAATTGAGATAAAAGAGCTATTATGGTAGAATGACAAATGGTTATAATTTCATTTTGAGCTGTTTGCCTTTATTATCAATCCTAAATGAAAAATCTTTTTTCAGCACACATGGAAAAAAACATCTCTGTATCTGGACCCACAGCTTCAACATACAGTAAGGGAAAAGTGTGTCCCTTCTTCTCTTAAGCTACCATATACATAAATAAAGTGCTCATGAAGGAGAAGCAACTGAAATAGAACGTATTTCTAAGCTCATTTGCACTCTCCATTCATTTCTTTAATTACGGAGAAAAAAATCACAAAAAACACAACTACCACAAATAAATAATGAGGAAATTATTCAGCTTGTATTGAACTAGGTTCTTGAGAGAGGCAAAATAGTTGTAGTTTCTATCTATATGTTGTTATGTGCCGTCAAGTTAGAATGAACTCATAGAGGACCCTCCAGTGGGTTTTCAGAGGCTGTGAATGGCACAGGAGGAGATTTCCCATCTTTCTTCTATGAAACAGCTTGTGGATTGGAACCATATGTCTTTTTCTTTGCAATGTAACTTCGTACCATTAAGCCACCAGAGTTCTTTTCTATCTATGTGGAGAGATTTCTTTCAAGTAAATGGCTCTTATGCTTGTTGTTGATGAGTTTAAGTCTATGGGACAAATAAAGGCTCCTTTACTGACATAACTTCAGAGGTTGACACACTTAAGACTGGCAAATCACATTATAGGATGCTGACTCCAGAGGCTACCAAATCCAAGACGACTAGACAATATAGCATGACACTGGTTTAAATTCAAATAATCAGAAACCAGAGAATAATGAGCCAGAATTGAATGAAGGAAGGAAGGATTTGGATAGTGAAAAATAGAACTTCCCTGTATAATGGGTGTCAATATTTTCGAGTTGAGGTACTGGCAAAGAGTCTTGAACATACCATGGCGTGTCAAGAAAACAAATAGGTCTGTCTTAGAGAAGGTGAAAACAAATCTCCCCTTTGAGGCTAGGATTTTGGAGCTCTGTCTTACATATTTTGGGCACGTGGACAGGTCCTTGGAGAAGAACATGCTAGGAAAGGTGGAGGGACAGCACAGGAGAGGAGGACCCCGGAGAAGATGGACTGATATAGTGATTGGGGCAATGGGAGTTGCTGTGTCTGAATTAATGGGACTAGCTCATGATAGAGCAGGGTTCAGAGCTGCTGTACATAGGGTCACTATGAGTCTTAGGGGATTCAATGGCACATAACAACAACAACAACAACAATATACTGGCTATAGACACACCTTTTTGGTAACTACGTTTTAACTTTTTTTAATTGCTTAGTCATAGTAGATCTCATCATGGAAATTAGTACATCATAATTGATTATATCCTATGAGATGAATGATTATAACATAACATCCAAAAGGGAGACTAGTAGGCAGTCATACTAACAACCAAATCTTGACTATCACACAGCCTGTTAGTTTGTTAAAAAGGAAAAAAAAGTATTGTCAGCTTGATTTCACGATGGAAACTGAAATGGTCAATGGTAGTATCCAGGTGGAACCAAACTGATTTATGTGGAAGCAGACAGTGTAGTCTACTAAAGTTAATCACCCAATTTCAAACAAGTTGAAATTCTACAATAAGCAGTATGTTACATCATCAGAAGACATTTTCCCATGTTAAAACATAACTTCTCTAACTCTTTTAGCAGATATTTAGTTACAATTGCAGATAAATTTATCGGGTGTTTTTCTTCAGGAAGAACGTTTCAGGAAGAAAAGGATAGAATGTGAGGAGGCAATATAGCATAATTTATGTGGTCATTGAGAATAAACTCCCACTTTTTGTCAAGCTTAGTTCTAGGTCTTCACAACATGTCAGTGAGCAAATAGCCAAATATGGTTGATATCAAAATAATGTGCTAAAAACCAGGGGTTTTTAGGCCAACTGTGGCCTGCCTCTGTCATTCAGCCACTATCAAATGTCGAATAAGAAAATCACTATCTTCATTTGCAAAACAAGGATAGCAATTGTTAATACTAACTGAAAACACACTTAGGTCAATTTATTCAGATAAGTCTATATTATAAGGTTTATTATTATCATCATCATCATCATCATCATTATTTCTAGTTGAGTGTGCTGAAATTGTAAAATAACGAAATGCTTGGCCATGCCTGTAGGCTGAGGACTGAGGGCCAGTGTGTTGTGATTCTCAGTTCCAACTGGACCTTAGGATGGCCTCTAACATCTTCAGTAGGGATAAGTATTGAAATGCTCAGAGCTTTCTTTTTGTCCCAAGTGGGTGTCAGCAGAGAGGACTTGCCAGATGAATTGGGGTCTCTGGCACAGATTCTGCCAGTATTTGGGTATGCTAGAATTGTAAAACACTGTAGGGTTCGAGGTTTGGTCAAACATTCTTCTAGGTTGTATAGCCCTGATCTGTCCATTTGCTATACAGATGGTTTCTGTGAAGCTGAACACTGTGACACTGTGTCAAATGCAATAATGGTTACCCATGGTGGGCGGTGTTTGGTGGAGCTCTCCAATTAAAACAAGCTTGGAAGCAGGAGTGGCATCCACTTCTGAAATAGCTTGCCTCAGGAAACCCTATGAACCTGGAGAAAGAATGAAAGTTACACAAATGTTCAGATCTTTTGTTCGTAGAAGTCGCTATTAGTCGCCAACAACTTGGTGACACTTAACAACAACAGTTGGCAAGTGAGGAAATCAAGGCACGGTGTGAATTACATGTTGTTCAGAACTACATGATTCTTATTGTTGTTATTGGCTGCCATAGGGTCAAGTATGACTCACAGAGACCTCGTGAACAACGGATATAAACTCTATCCTGCTGTGTTATCCTTATCATCTCTGACACACTCACGTCCATCAGTATACTCAATGGGTCAATCCACCTGGTTGAGGATCTTCCTCTCTTTCACTGTCCTGTCATCTTTCTAAGAATGGTGTCCTTCTGCAAGGAATAGCCTCTCCTAGAAACCTATCCAAAGTATGTGAGAAGAAGCTTTGCCATCCTTGGTCCAAGGAGCACTCCGACTGCACCTTCTCCAAGACACTTGTTTGTTTTTAAGTGCATGGAATAAATTCTTCTCCAATACCACAGTTCGAAAGCTTAGGTTTGGTTTGGTTTTTTGGGTTTTTTTCTGTCATCCTTATTCATTGTCCAGCTCTTAGCAGTATAGAAAGTGACTGAAAAGACCATGGTCTAAATCAAGCACTCCTTAGTCCTCAGACTAGCATCATTGCTCCTCAATAATTTGGAGAGGTCCCTGACTGCAGACTTTCCCAGTGCAAAGTTCCAAATAGCTTCCCAGTGAACAATTGTTGTTAGGAATCATTGAGTCAGGTTTGAAAGTATGACTCATAGCAACCCTTTGAACTACAGATTTCAACCCTGTCTTGTCCTGAGCCATCCTCACACTTCCTGACACAAAAACCCATTGCGGCAGTCACTGTGCAAACCCATCTTACTCTCCCTCACCGATGCTCCACCCTTATAATCATCATGTCCCTCTCTAAGGAATAGCTCCTCCAAGCAACATGCTCAAAGTATGTGAGGAAATGTCTCATCACTCTTGCCTCTGAAGAACACTCTGGCTGCACCCTCTCCAAGACATATGTTTTATTTTGCTGTTCTTTTGACCATCTGTAGGATGTTCAGTGATCTTCTCCAATGCAACAGCTCAAAGGAAGCAATTCTTCTGTCATCCTTATTTATTGTCCAGCTCTTAAATGCATAGCAAGTGATCAGAAAATTATGGCCTGAATCAGACACACCTTAGTCTTCAAATCAACATCACTACTCCTCAATAATTAACCTCAATAATTTGGGGAGTTTCCTAACTACAGATTTTTACAGTGTAATGCATCTCCTTATTTCCTGACTGTTGGTATCAAAGGTCTTAATTGTGGATTCAAGCAAAATGAAGTTGTTGACAGTTTCAATCTCTTCTCCATACATCATGATGTTACCTACTAGTCCAGTGGTAATCTTTGCTTTCTTGAAACTGAGACACAATCCACACTGAAATCTGCCTTTATTGACCTTCTGCAAAAAGTGCTTCAAATCCTATTCACTTTAAGCATGCAAATTTGTGTCATCTGCATAACACAGGTTATTGATTAGTCTTCTTCTGATCATGATGCCACTTTCCTATTCAAAGACTCCAGTTGCTTGAATAGTTTGTTCAGCATACAGATTACATAGGTATGGATAGAAAAATACAACCCTGACACACTCCCTTCTGAATTTTAAACCGTGCAGTGTTCCATGGCTTTGTTTGCTCTATAGCTTCCTGGCCCAGGTAGGTATAGGTTTCGCATGAGCACAATCAACTGTTCTGGGATTTCCATTCTTCTCAATGTCAGCCACACTTGCTATGATTCACACAATTTAATGCCTTTGCATAGTCAAGAAAGCACAAATAGCCATTCTTCTGATATTCTTTACTTTCAGCCAGGATCCATCTTACATCAACTATGATGACCCTAGTGCCAATGCCTCTTCTAAATCCTGCTTGAACTTTTGGCAATTCCATATATATTTACTGTTCTAGCCATTTTTAGTGACATTCA
>NW_006399972.1:364502-377870 GCF_000299155.1 Elephantulus edwardii
TTTTTTTTTCTTCTTCTTCTTCTCTTTTTATTTTGTTATTGTTGTTTTATTTTATTGATATTTTAACTAAAGTTTATAGATAACTTGTATTTCCATTCATTCATTGTTGCACATTTTCCTCCCTAACCCCTCTCCTCAGTTCATTTTCTCTTTAAAGATTCTTTCATTGCAACACAATTTCCTCTCTTGCTTGCCGACCCCCAGTCCACTTTGCTATATGCCTATTATTCTAGATTGTTGTCATGTAAATAATACTATAATACTTAATTGTGTATTTTGTTTAGAGAGTTCTCCCCTCATCTATTTAAATGCAGTGTTCATTATTTATCCTCTCTCTTCTTAGTTTCCCTCCAACCCCCATGTCAGTCCTGTTTTATAACAGAGGCATTATGCAATATTTGTCCTTTTGTAACTGAGATAATTAACTCAGCATAATGTCCTCCAGGGTCACCAATTTTGTATAATAGTTAAACAACACAATCCCAAAATGAACACTGGATATGAACAGACACTTCACCAAAGAATACTTTCAGATGACGAACAAAAAAATGAAGAAATTGTTCAAAAGTCCTAGCTCTAAGAGAGATGTAAATTAAAACAACTATGAGATATCATCTCATTCCAGTAACATTAGCAAAATTCAACAGTGCAGCAAAATGCTGGCGAGATTGTGGAGAAATTGGAACCATTATTTTCTGTTGATGGGAATGTAAAATGGTGCAACAACTCTAGGAGGCAGTGTGGCACTTTATCAAAAAGTTGGAAATGGAAAAATCATTTGACCCAGCAATTCCACTACTGGGAATATACCCTAAAGAAACCAGACCTCCCACCCAAACAGATATACACATACCCATCTTTATTGCTGTGTTGTTCACAATAGCAAAGAGATGGAAGCAACCCAAGTGCTCATCAACAAATGAATGGATAGAGAAGCTGTGATGCTTTCTAGGTAATTGAATTTTTTGCTCTTTGCATCTTTCATTATTAATACTTGAGGTTTAAAATACGTTTTTCAGTTCTTTCAGCTTGAGAAATGCAGAGGGAATCCTTCTCTCTTTATTCTCCAATTCCACCTCACCGCACATTCCATTATAATATCTTTCTTTGACCTCCTGAATTGCCCTTTGGAGTTTTCTGTTCAGCTCTTTTATTTAGGTAGTTTTCCTTTTGTTTTGGCTTTTCAACACTCCAGTGCAATTTTTAGAATCTCTTCTTACATCCATTTTGTGGTGTATATGTTTTTCTCCTCTGTTATTGTAATGACCTTTAGCTTTCTTCATGGATGATATATTTTATATCATTCCACAAGTCATCTGGTCTTTGATCATTGATGTTCTGTGCCTCAAACCTATTCCTAAAATGATATTGAAATTCAGATAGATTAGATTCAGGATCATACCTTATTTGCTGTGAACATCCCAGTGAACAACATGGTAAATATTAGGAATTTGAAGTAAATATCTTACTCCATTTTTCCATACAAATGAGTCATTTTCTAAAACTAGAAGCTGTGCTTCGATCCCAAAGGTTTTCAGTTTGAGTCTACTAGCTGCTCCCGTGCAATTGACTGCCTCTGAAAACCCGCTGGAGGGTGTCAGCAATGGGTCAGTTTTGATTTGATGGTAAACAAAAACAAAAATCCTAAGTCTAGGAGAAAGTAAAACATGTAAGTTTGTATGTAAATAGGAGCTCTGGTAGTATAGTGGTAAGAATCTGTGCTGCAATCTTGAAGGTAAGTGGTTCGAATCCACCAGCTGTTCTATTGGAGAAGGATGGCAATCTCCTCCTATGCAATTAACTGTCTGAAAATCCACTGAAGGGTCAACTATGGGTCAGTTCTGACTAAATAGTACACAATAACAACAACAACATTATACAATATATAGTATTATTGTATTATTTACATAAAGTTGTTGTTATATGCTGTTGAGTCACTTATGACTCATACTGACTCTATGTACAACAGTTCTGATCCCTGTTCTATCCTGTACCTGCCTTATTGTCTCTGACACACCTACCACTATCACTCCAGTCACTGAATCAATCCATCTCATCAAGAGTCTTCCTAACTTGCACTGTCCCTCCACCCTTCCAAGTATGATGTCCCTCTCCAAGGACTGGTCACACCTTACAACATGTCCAAAGTATGTCAGACAAAGCTTCAGAATCCTTGCCTCTAAGAAACAGCCTGTTTTCACCCTCTATAGGTATAGTCCAGGGTATTGGTGCCATACCTCTCTAGGAAGCCCATAGTATATTCAGTACTCTCCTACAGCATCACAGCTCAAAGGGACCAATTCTCCTTCTATCATCCCTAGTCATTATTCAACTTTCTGATGCATAGCAAGTCATCTATGGCCTGGATCAGATGCACCTTAGTCTCCAGATTGATATTGTTACTCTTCGTTTGCTGAAATATGCCAATTGGTATTCCATCAATTCCTGAGTTATTTTTTTTGCCAAGTCCTACAGAACAGCCTGAACTTCCTCCTTCATCAACATTGCCTCTCGATTATATGTTGTTTCTTGAAATTTTCTGTGTCAGCCATTTCTTTTTGGTACAATGACTGTATACTTCCCCATCTTCTTTTAAGGCTTCCTGAATCATTCAATATTCTGCCTGTAGCATCCATAAGCATTTCAACTTGAGACTTGAATGTGCTCTTTAGTTATCTTCAGCTTAAGAAATGCCAAGTAAGTTTGGAACTTTTGATTTTCATACTCCAACTCCTTGCATATTTCATTATAATACTTTGTCATGTCTTCCTGACTGCCCTTTGAAATCTTCTATTTAGCTCCTTAATGTCTTGATTTCTTCCCTTTGCTTTGGCTTTTTTGGTGCTCTAGTACAGTATTTAAAGTCTCTTCTGACATCCAGTTTGGTCTTTTCTTCTTCTTTCTTCTTTGTTACATTCTTCATGAATGATATTCTTGATACCTTTCCACAATTCATCTGGTCTTCATTCATTAATGTTTCTGAGTCGGTTTCTTAAATTTAGGGGGAACAGACTCAAGGTCAAATTTTTATTTATGTGGACGTGATTTAACCTTCTTTGATTTACATTAACATACTACCAAAATCCTGCTGAAGATTATCTGGAAATAGCCGAAACAATACATTGACAGAGAACTACCAGAAATACAAGCTGGGATTAGAAGAGGTCATGACACTACAGACATTATTTCCAATGTCAGATGGATCTTTGCAGAAAGCAAAGAGTCTCAGGGGAATCTCTATCTGTGTCTCATTGACTATACAAAGGTATTTGACTGTGTGGGTCACAATAAGTTGTGATTTCTCAAGGCTAACTTTAGGAAAATCGAAATCCTAGGACACTTGATTGTGCTTATGCAAAACTTATACGTGGACTAGGAAGCAGTCCTCAGAACAGAGCAGGGAAGCACTGTGTGTTTCAAAATAGGAAAGGAGTGTGTTAGGGTTGCAGACTATCTCCATTCCTTTTCAACCTATATGCAGAACAGATCATTTGGGAAGCAGAGCTTTATGATGAGGAATGTGGCATCATCAAAATTGGCGGTAGATTCATCAACAACCTATGTCATGCATATGACACAACCATGTTTTTTTTTACAATGAAGAAGACCTGAAGTTCTTGCTGCAGAAGGTCAAGAACTGTAGTCTTCAATATAGATTTAAGCTCAACATCAAGAAGACAAAGATTCTCACCACTGGGATAATTTGGCAGCACCATGATAAATAGAGAAGAGATTGAGGTTGTTAACAATTACAGGTTGCTTGTCTCCACAATCAACATTCTTAAAACCAGCAGTAAGAAAATCAAAAGACAAATTGCATTGGGAAAAGCTACTGTCAGAAACCTCTCCAGAGGCCTCTCTGAAAAACAATAATGGAACGAGAGACTAAGGTGAACCTACTCTAGACCATGGTCTTTGCAATTTCTTTGCTATGCATCAGAGAGCTGGACAACGACTAATGATGACAGAAAAAGAGTCAATACTTCAAATTGGTGCTAGAGAAGAATCTTGAACAAACAATGGACTGCCATGCAAACAAATATGTTTGTCTTGGAGAAGGTTAAATCAAGTTTCTCCTCAGAGGCTAGGATTTTGAAACTCTGTCTCATATACTTTTGGCACATGGCCAGGAGGGACCAGTCCTTGGAGAAGGACATCATGCTTGGAAGGGTGAAGGGACAGGGGAGGGAGAAATACCCCTGGTTTAGATGGATTGATACAGTAGCTGTGGCAATGGCGGTTGGTGTGTCAAAATTACTGAAATTAGCTCAGGACAAGGCAGGGTTCAGAAGTGCTATATGGGTCACAGGTTCAAAGGTTGCTATGAATCACAGAATGACAGAACATAACAACAACAACAACAGCATGATTATATGTTGAAATTACTTAAAAGAGGCCCAAATACCTCTGCTGTAGAATGTTATCTTTTCCAAGATCTGATTCTAAGGGATATCACATAAGAATCATTACACATGAATCTTAGCTTCTCTGCATTTCTATTTCCATAAAATGACAGCTTGCCTCTCACAGTCATAGGTCTAGACAGATATCAGAAAACAATTTGCATTTAAAAAAATAACTCCTCTTCTGAATATGTTCAGTCTTCCCTGAAAGCTAAGGTTATACCAAGCTAAATAAAATCAAGAATCAAGAATCTGCTGGTGACAGTCCTTTATTCTGTGATAACTGGTCATACAATAATCCTTATCCTTTCAAACCACTTGAGTTCTCAGTAGGTTACTCTTATTCATTTGAAAGAGCACCATTCAAAACTCGTTCCTTGGCTTCTGATTGGACTGAGCATTGTTTATAGCCAATTGGAGCTAATCATGCAATCAGGTTTTAAAAAGATGCAAAGCAGGTGTGTTTAGTTGCTACACTGGGAGTTCTCTGCTTACAGAAAGCCAAAGCTCATCATACACTGCAGCACTGTGAAGATCAAGGATCATTTTAAACAACAAGCGAATAAAATTCTTACTATAGGGTCTCATTTCATATTGATTTCATTTCAAGACTGTCATCTTCGGTTCATTAGGTCGGAAACTGAGTGTTAGATAATAGAATCTAAGAGAATTCACAATTGTTTAACTTATAAACCTTCCATTCTCCTTGCCTGGACTTAAAAAAAAAATCCGTTTTCATCCCACAAGCCAATCTTTAAAATACAAAATTCAAGTAATTGAGAATTTTTTAAAATGATGTATTTGTAGTCACAAGGCAATTTCATGCTGACTTTTTCTCAAGTGCTTCTGTAGAGATGAGCAGTGTTGCAGCATATTGTTTGGGGTAGAAAAAATATTTTCAATCTTTTGGTTCATTCTGTGAAAAACAGTTTCTTCATATTTCCGTCACAGGTTGCCTTCTCATCGGTTTATTGATTTATATATCCTGTGGTTGAGTTTAATGAAAAAATAATAAAAAGGCATATTTGTCTGAGCAGAGTACTTACCCCAAGGTAATGGCCATCTATGAACACGACAGGAAGAGATGGCGTTTCAGAAACCCGTCGGCATCTCTCATCTAACTCTTTTCCATAATCTCCATTCAGAGCTATGTTTTTCTCTTCAAATTTTACTCGGTGATTTTGGAAGATCTTTCTAACCAATTCACATCTTTCAAACGTTGTTCGTACCACACGAAGGCAAGTGGTATAAATCACTACACGGTCAAATTCAAGTTCGGTGGGTGGTTGCTGAAAGAAAAACAATATAGTGTAAGTACATTTGCATTTACTTTCTTACATCTTATTGTTTTAAGATAATAAATTTCAGCAAGTGTCATATACATACATCACAGGCACATGCAAAAATGGAGTTAAGTGCTACAGTTTTTATTCTAAGACAACTCTTTTTACATCAGAACATTTGTAGTAGGGTATCACGTCCCATAATTTAAATGCTAGAATAGGTAATGGTACTTTTTTCCCCTCTTCCCCAGAAATATATTAAATAATGGGACATACAAAAAGTAATTACCTAGCATGTAGAATAGTATGTGGTAAAATAATGAATTATTTTTTGTAAATTTTGTGGACATTGGTCCAATTATTAGTTTTATATCACTATATGAAAAGAGTAATGACTGCAGTTAAGAAGCCTAAAGAAAGATGTGTTGGGTGAATCTGGTGTCAAGAACCTCATTAAACTGCTAAAGACCAAGGGTTTCACTTTAAAGACCAATATGTTCTTAATTCAATCCCAGTACTTTCTATCATTTCAAATGAATGTGGAAGATTTACAATGAATAAGAAAGACTGAAGAAGAATGGACGGTGTTGAATTATGGTGTTCATGAGGGCTATTGACTATATCATAGACTGTCAAAGAAACAAACAAATTGGTCTTGGGGAAAGTGAAACTAAGGTGTTCCTTAGAGGCAAAGATGGTGAAGCTTTGTTTCATAAGCTTCAGATGTGTTGTCAGGAGAGACTAGACCTTGGTAAAAGACATTATGCTAGGAAAGTACAGAAGGTCAACAAAGGAGAGTAAGACTATCAATGAGATGAATTAACACAGGGACTGCAAGAGTGGGCTTGATTGAGCGTGGCAGAGATCATGAGTACTATGTAGAATAAAGTGTTGAACTGTTGTTCATAGTGTGTTATGACCGATAGTCCTAAACACAAAAAGAGCAAAATATTTCATGGAATATTCAGGGTTAGTATTTGACTACCTAGAAACACTAATTGCTTCCCTTATCAATTTAACAAGTTTATTGGGAAAAAAAACAGACTTACAAGATTATTCTGATATCTAATTAGCCTAATTCACATGCATATACTCTATTGAGTGACAGGAGTTCAAAAGACAGAAAGAAAGCTATTCCACAGGAAAGCAAAGTTGAATGGCCTACATGGAATAAACACACAAAAATATTAAAGAATTTTCAGAGACTCAAAATCAAGCACTCTGTTTTCCATTTGTTGTTGTTGTTAGGTGCTGCTGAGTACATCTCTGAGACATCCTATGAATAACAGATTTCAATTCTGTCCTACCTGTGCCATCTTCATAATCTTTAACATGCATGAATATATCACTTGGGTCACTGTGTTTATATAATTCAGTGGACATCTTCTTCTCTTTCACTGACTCTCCACTTCTCCAAGCATGAAGTCCCACTTAAAGGAATAACCTCTCCCAACAACATGTCCAAATTATGTGAGATGAAATTTTGCCATCCCTTGCCTCCAAAGAACATTCTGGCTGTACTTTTCTCAAGATATATCTGCTTATTCTTTTGCTAGTCAATGAGATATCTTCTACTCTTCTCCAACATCACCATTCAAAGGCATCAATTCTTTTTCTTGTCATAATCAGCTCTCAGATGTATAGAAAGTGACAGAAAAGAGCATGATCTTAATTAGGTGTATCTTAGTCTTCCAACTGAAACCATTGCTCTTCAGTAATTTGAAGACATCCCTGCCAGTAGACTTTCCTAATGTAATAGGTCTCCTTATCTCCTGATTGCTGGTATCAAAGATATTGACCATGGATCTAAGAAAAATGAAATCATTGACAGCTTCAATAGTTTTGCTATCAGGTGTCACTGAATGAACTCCAGATCATAGGGACTCATGTACAATAAAGGGAAATGCCTGATTCTCATGATCACTAAATATTTAAATGGCTTCTTACATTGAGGTCATTAATTTCACTAAGAGTTTTCTTCTTTTCTTAAAACCTTCTATTTCACCAAGCATAGTTTTTCTTCCCAGGGACTATGTTCTCTTGTTAAGATGCCCAAAGATACATTCTGGCTTCATTTTTCCTAAGACATATTTTTTTTTCATTTGGATGTTTATTGTATGTTTAATATTTTTTGCCACCACTATACCTAATGGCATTGAGTCTTCTCATTGGCCTACTTTGTATGTTTAAGTGCAACTATGACATCTTTGCTTTTAATACATTAAAGAAGTCCTCTGTAGCAGGTTTGCCAACAAAATACATCATCTGGTTTCTTGACAGTTACTTCCGTGTATGCTAATTTGGGATCTAAGAAAAAAGAAATCCTTGACAGATTCAGTATTTTCTCTATTAAGCATGATTTGCTTTATTGTCTCAGTCATGAGAATTTTTGTTTTCCTTATTTTAAGACATAATTCGTATTTGTCCTTCTTGGACAAGTTCCCTTTGAGCACAATTATGTATTTGTTATCTGAAATTCCTGTCTTTAAAATTTTTTCACACTTTGTTAATAAGATATTTTTGTGATGTCCTCTGCTTGCAGCCAAGATCCATCTTATATAGACACTTTCTTATTTTATGACGTTTGTTGTCATTTTTGTTGTTGTGTACCGTAGAGTCAGAACCGATGCATAACTGACCCTCTGACGGGTTTAGAGAGGCAGTTAATCACACAGGAGGAGATTGCTCATCTTTCTCCCACAGTGCAGCTGGTGAATACAGACCTCAAGCCTTTAGGATTGCAGCACAGCTTCTTGCTACTAGGCCACGAGAGCTTCCTTATTACTTAGTCATATTTGTCCTTCCCGGTGTATATATACATGTTCCCCTTGAGTAAAATTATGTATTTGTTTTCTGAAATTACTATTCTTCAAAATTCTTCCCTAATTTGTTATAATCCATAGATTGTTATGCCTTTATTTAGTTAATGAAATATAAATATATTTGTGGTATCCTCTGGTTTCAGCCAAGATCCATCTGTATAGATATTAATGGGTATGGGGGAATTGTGTGCTTTTAAAAAGGTAATTGCAATCAACAAATCATTAGTCATACAGAATTCTTCCATGGAATCTTGGTCCTCTTTTCAGTCAACAAGTCCTTATTTACTGATCCTTTTTTTGTTTCCAACTTTGCATTCCAATGATTAGTTATAAGTTATTGTTATTGTTGTTATGTGCCATTGTTGCCTTGCAACTCACATCAACCCTATGGACAATAGCTCTGAAATTTGTCCTAATATAAACCAATCTCACTATCTATGACACACTTGCCCCTATTACTTAGACACTGTTTCAATACATCTAATCCAAGGTCTTCCTCTCCTGCATTGTCCCTCCACCTTTCTAAGCAAGGATGTCATTCTCTAAGGAATGGTCTCTCCTGGCAATATGCCCGAAGAAGTGAGATGGAGCTTCAAAATCCTTGCCTCCAGAGAGCAACTTGGTTTCACCCTCTCCAATACAGACTTGTCTGTCCTCTTGGCAGTCCATGGTATGTTAAATGCTCTTCCCCAGTACCACAGCTCAAAGGTATTAATTCTATCCGTAGTTATTATCCAGCTCTCTGATGCATAACAAGTTATTGTGAAGACCATGGCCTAAATCAGGTGACCTTAGTCTCTAGACTGACATCTTTTCTCTTCAGCACCCTGGAAAGGTCCGTAACAGCAGACTTTCCTAAACCAATTTGTCTTTTGATTTCTTGTCTGCTGATTCCAAGAGTATTAATTGTGGCCTTAATACAGCTAAATTTGTTTAAAATCTCAATATCTTATTCACCTATCATAGTGCTGTCAATTGGCCCAGTGGTGAGAATATTTGTTTTCTTGATGTTGAGCTTCAATCCATATTGAAGTCTGCATTCCTTGACTTCTGAAGCTGATGCTTCAGGTCCTCTCAGTTTCAGTCAGCAAGATTGTGTCATCTACATCATACAATTTACTGATGAGTCTTCCTTCAATTCTGATACCACATTCCTCCTTACAAAGACCAACCTCTTGGATGATTTATTCCACATTTATATTGGAGAGGTATGGAGACAAGGCTCATTCCTGAGTCACTTCTTTCCTGATTTTGGACTATGCAATGTTTCCTTGCTCTGTTATGATGACTATTTCCTGGCTAATTACAGGTTTTGCATGAGCACAATCAGGTGTTCTGGGATTTTCATTCATATTTATTATATATTCAGTCAGTTTCAAACTGTAGAAGTTGGTAGAAAATTTCAATTTATTCATTTTGAGTGTTAGCATTTGATCCATATATTTAAGCAGCAATCTCAGATCTAACTGGTCTTCCTTATATGGATAATACTCTATCCCTGGAACTATTGTACTTCAGGGTAGATCTAAACATGTCTCTTGGGATGATAAATTCATTGTCAGCATTAATGTTCAGTTTTTCTATTTTTTTTTATAATAGACCATATGCTTGTCCAATTCAAAACAGTCCATGCTAGTTTGTTCTGACTCATTATTGTCTAGGATATTGATCTGTATGTATGTAGTTTTCTTTTTTCACTTCCAGTTTTCCTGATATAATAAGGTTCTGCTTCTTGACTCTCTGACACAGATGTGATAGAGATGCCAGATATGCAAGAAAAACTCCACACTGTGCAGAGTTGCTCTTGGGACATGGAATATGAGATAGTGTTACTTTCCAAGGAGCAAGTTCTCCTGCTCACAGAGGACCCATATTCTTCAGAGTAAGTGCAGAGTACACCATTTATCTCTCAGTTTAATCTAGGAGTCGGAGGTTTGCCATAAACAATCTTCAACATTCTTGGGTCGTTGTGAGGTTTATAGTGACCCTGTGCATACACTACAGAAAAATTTGCTGCCCAGCTCTAGCACTAAAAGGAGCCCTGTTGGTCTATTGGTAAGAAGCCTTACTGTAAACCCCAAAGCACATAGTTCAAATCCACCAGCGGCTCCACTGGAGAAGGATGTGCAATCTCCTCCCAATGATTAACTGCCTCTGAATACTCACTGAAGGGTCAGCTATGGCTCGATTCCCACTCAGTGGTACACAACCATGACAACCTGTTGTAATTCTACTTTCCAATTATGAATGGGTGTTTGCAACTACTTCTCTTTATTTTGAGACATGACACATCAGCAAATAAAGGTTGTTCATTGTAAGAAAACTTTATTTCATCCATGTCACTAAAGTAGACTCTATTTTGAAGGACATTTTTCCTTGTTAAGTTTTAAATATTTTTCAACCTAAAACCCTCATATTCTGACACCATGATATGTCAGATTATGTTCTGCCATAATGGTCCATGTTTTTGAAGTGATTAACCAATCTTGCTTCCTAGCATGATTTAGCCTGAAGTCCTGGTTGAAACCTGGCCAGCATAGGCATAGCTTTCAGCACCACAGCAAGAAGAAAAAAGAGTTACATAATAGATAATCAGACAAAATAAGGAATAAGAAAATAGGCAAAATAGTAGCAGAGGTAAGCAATTCTGAAAACAAAGATAAAAACTGCCTTCCTTCTTTACGATCCCTTTCTCATCTTCCCCACTAAGTCAGAAATTAGTGACTACTTTTGTGAGAAACTCTGTACAATATTGCTAAAGTTTGCTGAAGGATCAAACCAGGTAGATTCCAAAATCATCAGGACAATCATCCTAATGTAGCGAATTAAACAAGATTGAACTATATCATGTGCTCAAGAGACATGTGATCTGCACAAGGCCACAGAATCTAGATATTTGTCTAGATGTTAAAATATAACCATAAGACTTTCAAACTCCTGTGAAGTCAAAATTTTGAATGAAAACAACTTCTAGAGGCTAAACATTAGAATTGATTGGAAGAATCTATATTTATTCTCATTCCTAAAAAAAGTAATCCAACAGAGTATGGAAATTATCAAACAATATTACTAATATCACATATAAGCAAAATCTTGCTGACGATTTTTCAAAAAAAACTAGAGCATTACATTGGCAGAGAACTGTAAGAAATACAAGCCAGGTTATATCATTGCCAATGCTAGAAAGATATTGACAAAAAGCAGAGAATATCAGAATAATGTCTATTTTGTGTTATTGATTATGCAAAGGTGTTTGACTGTGTGGATCACAGCAAATTGTGGCTACCCTTGAGAAAAAGAGGCATCCCAGGACTCTTGATTGTGCTTATGCAAAACCTATCCTTAGACATGGAAGCTGTTATACCGCATGGTTCAAAATCAAGGAAGGACTGTGTCAGAGGTATGTCCTTTCTCTATAACTTTTCAATATATATGTGGAACATATCATGCAGGAGGCTAGTCTTTATGAAGAGGAATGTGGCATCAGATGTGAATCAAGACTCATCAAGAGCCTGCGTTATGCAGATTACACAATCTTTCTCTATAAAATTGAGACTGACTTGTTTGCTACAGAAGGTCAGGGGCTGGCTGGAGTCTTCAATATGTCTTGCATCTCAACAAGAAAACAAAGATTTTCACCACCAGGCCAATTGGCAGCATCATGATAGGTATAGAAAAGACTGAGGTTGTTAACAATTTCATCTTGCTCAGGTATACAATCAACACTCTTAGAACCAGCAGTTAGGAAATCAAAAGACTTTGGGAAAGTCTGCTGTCAGGGCCCTCTTCAGAGCAGTAAGGAACAATGATATCATCTAAATAACATTTGTCTAGAGACTCAGATGTACCTGATCTAAGCCATGATCTTTGCAATAACTTTCCTTCCTTGATTCCTTTCTCATTTTCCATACTAAATTAAGAATTAATGACTACTTTCTGGGCACAGGATATGAACAGACACTTCACCAAAGAAGATATTCAGATGGCCAACAAGCACATGAAGAAATATTCAAAATCCCTAGCCCTGAGAGAGATGCAAATCAAAACAACTGTGAGATATCATCTCACCCCAGTTAGAATAGCAAAATTTAACAGAACAGCAAGCAACAAATGCTGGCAAGGTTGTGGAGAGACTGGAACCCTTATTCACTGTTGGTGGGAGTGTAAAATGGTGCAACCACTGTGGAAAGTGGTGAGGCGCTTTCTCAAACATTGCAAATAGAGATACCATTTGACCCAGCAATTCCACTACTGGGAGTATATCCTAGAGACCATAACCGATATCCAAGCAGATATATGCACACCCACGTTTATTGCAGCTTTGTTCACAATAGCAAGGAGTTGGAAATAACCTAAGTGCCCATCAACAAACGAATGGATAGAGAAGCTGTGGTATATTGACAGAATGGAATACTACGCTGCATTGAAAAACAAAGAACTCATGCAATATTAGTCAAAATGGGTGACCCTGGAGGACATTATGCTGAGTGAAATATCTCAGTCACATAAAGGACAGATATTATATGGTGCCACTGTTGTAGAATGAGGCTGACATTGGGGTGAGGGTAGGACTGAGAAAAACTGGATAAAGTATGTTTACTGCATTGAAACCGATAAGGGAGAGAATAGTTTAAAATTAATATATTTTAGGGAATTATGATTATCACAAGAGTCCGGAATGAGGGTTGCAGAGTGGAGTATACTTAGGGTGGGGGTAGGGGTCTGCGGGGCAGGGGAGGGGATTGTGTACCAATGAAGGAGTTTGTCTTTTGCTTGTCAAGGAGAGGAGCGAACTGGGGGTGGGGAGAAAAGTGCAACAATGAATGGAATTCCAAAATCTCTGTAGACGTTCATTGAAAA
>NW_006399972.1:377970-387839 GCF_000299155.1 Elephantulus edwardii
GGTAAGCAGAAACATTTTCTGTCAAACAGATAATGCAGACAAGAACAAGACCAAGTGCTTCTTGCAAAGTCTTTGTTTTTTGAGTGATACACCCATCTTAACTCCCTTTTACTTTGCATCTCTGCTTTAGACTTCAGTCGAGGTTACAATGAAACCTTTCCAGATTGAAGACCAATTGACAATTGCTCACACACCATCCTGCTTTGGGCTGACTGTTGGATAAGCAATTTGTTTCATGCTCATATTGAACATGAATCACACAGTTCTGCCCAAACTGAACACTATCTTCAAAAGAAATTGGTTGATTATCATTGGAATCAAGGACATCATTTGTGTACTTGAAGTATACATGATTTGTATACTTCATCAGCTGAACTCTGATTTCCTTAAATGCTAATGCATCTGGAAAAGAAAATCAGGCTCAAATTCCTTTCCAGGAATGGATCCTTACTTTTACCTGGCACACAGAATGTTATAGATAATGTTGGCCCTAATATGCTTGCATTTATAACACTATCACCACTACCACCCTCATCCCATGCACAAAAAGAAGCATGAATTTGTACAGAACTGAAAAGAGTTAGACCAGACACCAAGTCTCAGACCAAATTAGTTAGCAGAAAGTCACAAGTTAAAGGAGAAAAACATGTTTTTATAGTCTCTTCTCTAAGTGTTCATTAATAGAAGATGGAGGCATTAAGATTATGTTTTCATTAAAAGTAATATAAATTTTGTTAAAGGAAGACCTCACTCATTACTTGAAATTAGCTTTATTTCACAATGATCAATCAAAGTGGAGAACTGAGATAATTATCTGAGTAATTTACACACTAAGAAAGAATCTAATTTTGTTTCAATCAATCTCATTTTAGTATGCAAAATATTAGGGAGTTTTTAGCCTATATTGACAATGTAGGTACTTTAATTTCAAACCTTCCTTTGATTTGGGAGGAATAGACTAAATCTTTTATTTGTTCATTATTGTTTGAAATAATAAAAAAATCTTCTCAGAAAAAAAAAAGAATGACAGAAGAAGAATTAATGCTTTTAAGTTATGGTGCTGGAGTAGAGTGTTGAATATTCCATGGATTTTTCAAGAGAACAAACAGTGACTCCTTGGAGGCAAAGGTTTTTGAAGCCCTAACTCACATATTTTGGGGATGTTGCCCGGAGTGACCAGTCCTTGGAGAAGGATCATGCTCAGAATGGTGGAGGGACAGCTCAGGAGACAATGACCCTGGACAAGATGGATTGACACAGTGATTGCATGAATGGGAGCAAGTGTGTCAGAGACAATGAGATCAGCTCAATATAGGGCAGGTTTCAGGACTATTGTTCATAGGGTCAAAGTGAGTTATAATTGACTTGAAGGCACATAAGAACAATAACAAATCAGCAAGCACTTGAACCAGGAAATAATATACTGTTGGGTTTTTTTTGTTGCCTTTGTATGAGATCCAACTCAAAGTTGTCCCAAGTGGAACAAACCTAAAAATTACCTAGTGCTACGGCATCTTCAAGATCTTGCAATGCTCATGTCCACTAATGCAGTCATTGTTTTAGTACCTTCCAGTTTCCACTCTCAAGACAATAAGGTGTTAATAGCCATAGAGATTTTATTGTTTCTTCTCTGCAGGAAAAGATAGGCAATCTCTTCCATGTATTTATTGCCTCTAAAACCCACTGGATGGTCAGCTATGGGTCAGTCATGACAGAATACAACTAAATCAATTTTGAGAAGATCACCGTTCTTTTCACTCTGTCTTTTCTAGAAGCTCTGCTGAAATCGATCATTTGTCATCCTACTGGTATTTAAATACCATGGCATAGTGTCTTTTTCCACATCAACCCTAAAGCTACTCCAATATAATGAAATGGCAGAAGGAAGGCTGAGTAATACACTAAGTTCTACCATTTTGTACTGAAAGAAATTAGACCTATGGTGTCATGGGTGTATTGTTCAAAATAGCTTTCCTAATCACTAGCTTTGATTTTGCCACATGACTGAGTGGGAACCTGAAATAAGGTATGTATAAATTAACCATTATGGGAGTGGTCAGTTTTTACCTACCACACTCCAAGTTTAAGTTGAAGAGGTTTATGAACAAGGAGGGAAAAACAAAGAACACATTGTGCCTCCTTCTGGACTAGAGACTCCTGCTTCAATCAGATCTGGACCCACACAAGAGCAGTAACAGCCACAAGGGGGAAACAGAGACCAAACGAGAGTGCTGATGTGAGACCACAGCCCCAGAGTCAGAGTTAGGGACTTTCACTCAAGCTTGCTGCAAGACTAAAGGAAGACATAGCTCATAAGGCTTCTGAGCCTGTGAATTGCCTCTCTCTCCCCAAAAAAATTGTTGGTAGATTTGAACATCCAGAGAGGCACAGACTTTGGGTTAGCAGGACAAATCCCTAAGCACTATCACACATGAGCACATATTTAAAGAGTGTCAGTACAATAGTCTCAATGAAGGGTTGTGTATTCCATAACTCTGGAACCACACAAAACTTCATTCCCAACTACCTTAGTCACAGGATTAACGTTCAGTGTGGAGTAATTCTGTGATAGATAAAAACCCCCAAAACTCATTGCTGTTGAATTGGAACCCATTCATTTTCAACCCTCCAGTAAATTTTCAGCTGTAAATTCACTGGAGGAGATTTCCCTTCTTTCTTCCATGGAGCATCTGACGAGTTTGAACTGGCTGCCTTTGGTTTGTCAGGGCAGCTGCTTACCCACTAGGCCACAAGTTATATATGGAAATGTTATTTTTAAAGGTATTCTTAAAAAAAGATCTTCTCATACAATTTTTATATGGATTGGAAGTTATATCATTATTATGTTCTGTCAAGTCAGAACAGACTCATAGTTGACCCTCCCAGCAAGTTTACAGAGGCTGTAAATCACACAGGAGAATACTGACAAGCTTTTTTTTCATGGTGCAGCAGACGGATTCGGCCCATGTGCTTTAAGGTTAACAGCAAAATTATTTACCACTAGACCACTAAAGCTCCCTAGTTTAGAAGTAGGCATCCTAAAGCAGGACTTTTTCAGAACTCAAGGTTATTTTCATTTTATTATATGTATTTTAAAATAACATTGTCTTTGGGGGTGGGGAACCAGCATTTATTTAGCTTCCCTCCCACAACTGATTTATCAAAGCATCTGGCCAAATCTTAAATTAGCCTCACAATAGTTAACTGTCCCTCAGCTCAATTCCTTAAGGTTGCCATGGGTGGGAATAGAGTAATGAAGAATGAAGGATCTGAGACACAGAGAAACCTTCGGGATTTGCAGCTTGCTAGTTCTGAGAGAGCTGACCTACATAGCAATAAAGGCAGACTGTTTCTTCCTTTCTGTTAATTAAAAAGATGAATCTTAGGAACACCCTGAAGACTCACAGCAATTTGAAGCAAAGATGTGTTGGAAAGTGAAGTTGTTATAAGAAGGCTAAACAAAAACCTGTCATCAAATTTATTCCAACTTACGGTGACCCCAGGGGTTAGAGAATAGCCCTGTGCTCCATAGTTTTTTTCTGACTCTTATCTGTATGGTAGAAGTTGTCAAGCTTTTCTTTTTTTTTAATGCCCTTAATAATTTTTTTAAATACTTGTTTGCTTCCAAAATTTGTATATATATTGTATTGCACATAGAATCTTTTCCATTTCCTTTACCCACCTCTCCCTCTACCCAACAAATTATGCAACCCTATGATTACCTCCTGCCCATATTTACCCCTCTACGCCTATCCCCCCTTAGATCCTCATACCCATTTTACTAGTTATATTTCTATTCCTACAATAAAGGTCTTATATAGTATTTGTCCTTAAGGGACTGAGTTACTTCACTTAATACTCAAGGATCTCCCAATTAGGTAGCATTTTTTTTCCTTTTCATTTTATACTGGTTTACTTACAATTCGTGTGTGTGTGTGTGTGTGTGTGTGTGTGTGTGTGTGCGCCATCAAATCAGATCTGGCTGGTACAGGAGGAGATTGTCCTTCCTTCTCCAGCAGAACATCTGGTGGATTTGAACTGCATCACAGTTTTTCAATCCATTCGATTGTGATTGGACATTTTGGCTGTTTCTATATTCTTGTGATGGTGAATAATGCTACTATGAACATTGGTGTACAAATCTCCATTTGTGCTTCAGTCCTAATTTTCCCAGAGTATACTCCAAGCAGTGGAATAGCTGGGTCATGTGGAATTTCTATGTTCAGCTTTCTGAGGAAATGCCAAGCTGCTTTCCAGAGTGATTTTACCATTCTACTATCCTACCAACAGTGTGTAAGAGTTCCTATCTCTTCACATCCTCTCTAATTATTACTTGCTGCCCTGTTAAACTTTGCCACTGCTACTGGAGTAATATGATATCTCACTGTGGTTTTGATTTGCATCTTTCTTATTGCCAGTGATTCTGGACATTTTTTCATGTGTATTTTGGCCTTCCAAATATCTTCCTCTATGAAAAATTTTTCCATGTCTTTTGACTATTTTGGAATTGGGTTATTAGTCTTTTCCTTTAAAAGGTCCTGTAGGATTCTGTAAACTTTTGTTATGAAACCTATGTCTTGGATGGTATTACCAAATGTTTGTTTCCTAGTTAGTAGATTTTCTTTTCACTCGGTTGGAAAAAAATTTTGATGCAAGCAAGGCTTTCATCTTTAGAAGGTCCCATTCATGAATTTTATCCCCTCCTGGTTGTGTATTTCTGGTTGTATATGTCAGCCTTTTAAACCATGAGCTAGGCCTTCTAAGCTTGATTCTACTTTCTATTTTATGATCTTTATAGTATTTGGCTTTACTACTAGGTCTCTGATCCACCTTGTGTTGATTTTTGTGTATGGTGAGAGGTGTGAATTCTGCTTCAGTTTTGTGCGGGTAGTCAATTTTGCCAGCAACATTTGTTAAAAAGTTGTCTTATACTCATTTGATAGATTTTGTTTCCTTGTCAACTATCCATAGATAAATGGATTAATATATGGATCCTTGATTCTATTCCAATGGTCTCTGTGTCTGTTGCTGTACAAGTGCCATGGTGTTTTGGTTACTACATCTGTGTAGTAGGTTTTGATATCAAGGAGTGTTATTCCTGCCATTTCATTCTTGTTTTTCAGAAGTTCTTTGCCCATTTGTAGTCACGTTCCTCTCCAAGTAAACTTGCCAATTGCCTTTGTGATCCAGTGTGAAAAACAATGTATACAAACTTGTAAGTAAACCTGTATAAAATAAAAATTCTATTTATGTTTTTTTCAAGTATTTGTTGTCTAATGGGCAATATTCCAGACATTAGAAAATAGGTATGTCCATGAAAGGAAGACACTATCTGAAAGAAATTTGGTAGATGAGAAGCATCTGAGCTAACTGACAAGTTTTACCTACCTATTCGTCCATGGAGCCATTGAAATTTTGCAAGAAATTTAAGTGTTATTGTTGTCTGCTCTCAATTTGCAATTTACCCTCCAGTGGTTTTTCAGAGGTTGTAAATCTCATGGGAGGAGATTTTCTATCTCTTTGAAAAATGAGTTTGGTATCTGTACTGGGATTGCTTTTGGTAAGACTGATGATTTTACTATGTTGAGTCTCCCTATCAATGAACAGGGAATATTTTCCTATTTTTTTTTAAATTTTTTTAAGATATTTTATTGTTTCCTACAGAAGTGTTTCTTAGTTTTCTTTGTAAAGGTCTTTTGTGCCTCTAGTTAGGTTTATTCCTAAGTATCTCAATTTGTGGTTAAATTATTGTGAACTATGTTATTTGCTGTCCTATCTCCATACCTTTTCAACCTGTATGCAGAGCAAATTATCCAAGAGGCCAGGCTCTATGAGGAGAAGTGTGGCGTCAGGATTGGTGGAAGATCTATTAACAATCTGCTTTATGCAGATGACACAACCCTGCTTGACAAAACTGAGGAGGACCTCATGCCCTTACTGCAGTGAATCAAGGACTGCTGCCTTCAGTATGGACTGAGGCTCAATGTCAAGAAGACAAAGATTCTCACCACTGGACCAATTGGTAGCATAAGGATGGATGGTGAAGAGATTGAGATTGTTCACTGCTTCAGTTTGCTTAGCTCCACAGTCAACACTCTTAGCACCAGCAGCCAGGAAATAAAAAAGTGTATTGCAATGGAAAGTCTGCTGTTAGGGACCTCTCTAAAGTACTCAAGAGACTAAGGTGCATCTGATACAGGCCATGGTCTTTGCAATCACTTGTTATGCATCAGAGAGTTGGACAATGACTAGGGAGGATAGAAGGAGAATTGACCAAGCCTTTGAGCTATGGTGCTGGAGAAGAGAATTGAATGTAACATGGACTGCCAAGAAAACAAACAGATTCATCCTAGAGAGGGTTAAATCAGGCTGCTCCTTGGAGACAAGGATTCTGGGGCTTCGTCTGACATACTTTGGACATGTAAGGAGAGACAGGTCCTTGGAGAGAGACATCATGCTTGGTAAGGTGGAGGGACAGCGCAGGAGGGGAAGACCCTCTATGAAGTGGATTGATTCAGTGACTGGGGTAATCTGGATGGGTGTGTTGGAGGCAGTGTGATTGGCACAGGATAGAGCAGGGTTTAGGGCTGTTGTACATAGGGTCGCTGTGAGTCGCAAACGACTCGACGGCACATAAGAACAACAATGTTGTTTGCTACGTGGCATTGAGTCACTTGTGACTCATAGCAACCCTAGGTACAACAGCCCGAAACACTACTCTATCCTGTGCCAATCTTATTGTCTCCAACACACCTACCCAATTACCCCAGTGTCACTGAATCCGTCTGTCTCATTGAGCGTCTTCCTCTCCTGCTCTGTCCCTCCACTCTCCCAAGCATGATATCCTGATATCCCTCTCTAAGGGCTGATACCACCTTGCAGCATGCCTAACGTATGTCAGACTAAGGTTCAGAATCCTTGCCTTCAAGGAGCAGAATGGCTTCACTTTATCCAGGATGAACCTGTTTGTTCTCCTAGCAGTCCATGGTATATTCAATGCTCTTCTCCAGCAGCACAGCTCGAAGGCAACAATTCTCCTTACTATCATCCCTAGTCATTGTCCAGCTCTCTGATGTTTAGCGAGTAATTATACAGTTGTGTTTTTGTTTGTTTGTTGTAATTTTTCTTCTATGTGTTTTCTTTGTTGCTGTAGAGGAATCCAACTGACTTTTATATATTGATCTTGTATCAAGCTTTTCTTTTATAGTACTATTGAGTGGATGGGTTTGAACTGTCATTCTTTGGGTTAGTTGTCCATCACAAGCCTTTAGACATTAAATGAAATTTAGAAGGATTTAATATTCTTATTCAGTTTCTTGTCATTTCACAACTATTTTGAATCACCAGAGCATCTTAAAACAGTCTGGTATATTAATATTCACTACAACTTTTGTATGTATGCAAATTAAGAATTAATCCCCATGCCTCCCACATAGAGGTTCTTTATAATCAACTCAATATTTCAGGTTTAGGGAAATCCAAAGAGTTCAATAGCTCAAAGGAGTAATTTTCACTGACCCATTGGCTATGGAGTCTTGTATAAGTTTAAAAAGATCTTGTGAAAAAGAACATATAGCTTTGTCCTGTCACACTCAAAAATCAGTAGTGACTTAGGAGTCTCCCAACTATGCTCAACTTCAGGCTTTAAAAAAATAAATAAAAACTAAACTAAGATAACCCCATTTTATTTTCTTTTGTCCCCAAATAATCTACAATTCAAATAGAATTGTACAGAACTTTATATTCACTTAATTCTTATAACTTCAAAGGTACTCCTGTCTTAATTTTATATTTTTAGAACTCTAAACAAGATCAGGTGCTAATTGTGAAACAGACCACTCATATGAAAGTTCAAGCTGACACTAAAGACGGTAAAATAAAATCCACAGGAACCAAAATTTAACTTTGAGTTTGTCTATCCCACTTAAATTTCAAAGCCATCTCAAGAACAGATTTGAGGCTTTGAACACTAATGAGCGAAGATCAAAGGAGCTGTGGAAAGATATCAAGAATAACATCCAGGAAGAATGCAAAAGATCATTACAAAGACAGAAGAAAAAGAAAAGACTGCGACGGATGTCACGTGAGACTCTGAATATTGCATTAGAGTGCCAATAAGCCAAAGCAAAGGGAAGAAATCAATACATTAAGAAGCAGAACAGAAGACTTCAAAGAGCAGTGAGGAAATACAAAGTAAAGTATTATAAAGAAATGTGCAAAGAGTTGGAGTCAGGATATCAAAAGAGCCAAACTCGTTCATAATTTCTTAAGCTGAAGGTTCTGAAGAACAAATTAAAGCCTCGAGTTGCAATACTTAATGGTGCTTTGGGGAAACTATTAAATGATCCAGGAAGCATTAAAGGAAGATACAGAGTCACTCACCAAAAGGAATTGGTGGACACAGAAGAATTTCATGAAACAACGTATCAGTAACAGATTGACACTGCCCTAGTTGTAGTCACCAAGTTGTGCCAAGAAATCTGGAAAACAACCACCTGGCCAACTCACTGAAAGAGATCCATATTTATTCCCATTCCAAAAATAGATGACCTGACAGAGTACAGAAATTATAAAACAATATAAATATCATATGCAAACAAGATTCTGCTGAAAATAACTTAAAAATGACTGGAACAACACATCAACAGAGAACTGCCAGATGTGCAGGCTGGAATATTAAAGCTAATTCTCAACGAATCTTGGCTGAAAGCAGAGAGTACCAGAGCAATGTCTATCTGTGTTTCATTGACTGTGGAAAGGCATTTGACTGTGTTGTTTACAACAAACTGTGGCTAACACTGAGAAGAAAGAGAATCCTAGAAAATTTGATTTGGCTTATGTAAAACTTATACTTTGACCAGGAGACAATCATCAGAACAGAGCAAAGAATCACTGCAAAGTTCAGAATTGGTAAGGTTATACTCTAGAGATGTGTCCTATCTCTATACCTTTTCAATCTATATGCTGATGGCACAACCTTGTTTGCTGAAACTAAGGAGGACCTTAAGCGCTTGTTGCAGAAGATCAAGGACTGCAATCTTAAATATGGATTGAAGCTCAACATCAAGAAAACAAAGATTCTGATCACTAGGCTGATTGGTAGCATCATGATAGATGGTGAAGAGATTTAAATTGTTAAGAAAGTTAGTTTATTGTAAGCAACAAATGCTGTCAAGGTTGTGAAGAGACTGGAACCCTTATTCACTGTTGTTGGAAGTGTAAAATGGTGCAACTCCTGTGGAAAGCGGTGTGGTGCTTTCTCAAAAAGTGGCAAATAGAGATACCATTTGACCCAGCAATCCTACTACTGGGAATATACCCTAAAGAGACCATAACTGCCAAGCAGATATATGCACATCCATGTTTATCGCAGCTTTGTTCACAGTAGCAAGGAGTTGGAAACAACCTAAGTGTCCATCAACAAATTAATGGATAGAGAAGATGTGGTATACATACAATGGAATACTATGCTGCATTGAAAAACAAAGAACTCATGCAATATTATTCAAAATGGGTGACCCTCATGGACATTAGGCTGAGTAAAATATCTCAGTCACAAAAGGACAAACACTGCATGGTACCAGTGCTGTAGAATGGGACTGTCATCAGGGTTGGGGTAAGAATGAGAAAAACTGGATGAATTATGTATACTGCATTGAAACCGATGAGGGAGAGAACAGTTTAAAAGCAATATATTATAGGGTATTATGACTATCATAAGAGTTTGGAATGAAAGTTGTAAAGTGGAGTATACTCGGGGTGGGGGTGGTGAGAGTGCAGGGGGATTGTATACCAATGAAGGAATTTTTATTTTACTTTTCAAAAGGAAGAGTGAACTGGGGGTAGGGGTGGGGTGGGCGGGGAGAAAA
>NW_006399972.1:394999-395927 GCF_000299155.1 Elephantulus edwardii
ACGGCACATAACAACAACAACAACAACAACAACATCCAATTCTGATGCCACATTTTTCCTCATATAGCCCAACCTCCCAGATTATCTGTTCTGCATATAGTTTGAAAAGGTGTGGAGATAGGACACATCCTTGGCATACACCCTTCCCAATTTTGAACTATGCAGTGTTTGTTTTTTTTTTATGTGTGTGTGTGTTTTGGTTGGGTTTTTGTTGTTGTTGTTGTTTTTTCTGTTGTGACAATTGCATGTTGGTCCATGTAGAGGTTTCTCATAAGCATGATCAAATGTTCTTGGATTCCAATTCTTCTCACAGTTAACAATAGTTAGTTGTGATCCACATAGTCAAAAGCCTTTACATAGTCAATGAAACACAGATAGACATTCCTATAGTACTCTGCTTTCATCCAAGATCCATCTAACTTTAGGATGGGTGTCTCCTCCTGTGTGATTTACTGCCTTTGACAACCCACTGGGTGACTAGCTATGAGTTGGTTTCAATTTCACTCCACACAACAACACAACATAGAAACTATATAATATTATTATTATTGAGGGCCATTGGGCTGGAATCCAATACGTAGCTGACCCTCCAGTGGGTTTTCAGAGGCAGTTAATCACACGGGAGGAGATTTCCCATCCTTCTCATCATTTGAACCACAGGCATTCAGGATTGCAGCACAAGTACAGCAGAGCTGGGCCAGCAGAGCTCATTAGTATAATGTTGTTGTGTACTGTAGAGTCAGCACCAGCCCATAGCTGACACACTGGCAGGTTTTCAGAGGCAGTTCATCACACTGCGGGAGATTGCCCATACTTCTCTTGTGTAGTAAGTGGTGGCCTCAAACCCCGCGGTCTTGGGATTGCAGCACAACTTTTTGCCACTAGGTCACCAGAACTCCCTAATATAATATTAAAAATATAATAGAAA
>NW_006399972.1:396469-402106 GCF_000299155.1 Elephantulus edwardii
CAATGATGTCAGTCTTGAGACTAAGGTGCACCTACACCAGGCCATTGTCTTCGCAGTTACTTGTTATGTATCAGAAAGCCAGATAATTACTAGGGATGATAGAAGAAGAATTGATGTCTTTGAGCAGTGGTACTGGATAAGAGTATTGACTATACCATGGACTCCTAAGGGAACAAAGAGGTTCATCCTAGAGAGGGTGAAATCCAGCCTGCTCCTTGAAGTAAGAGATTCTGAAGTTTTGTCTTACATAATTTGGGCATGTTGCAAGGACAGACCAGTCCTTGGAGATAGAAATCATGCTTGGGAAGGTGGAGGGACAACATAAAAAGAGAAAACCCTGGATGAGATGGATTGACTCAGTGACTGGAGTAACAGGGGTAGGTGTGTCAGAGACAACAAGATTGGCAGACAATAGAGTAGGGTTCAGAGCTGTTGCACATAGCGTGGGTATGAGTTGCACGCGACTTGCTGGCGATTAACAACAATAACAAGCAAAGAAGGTAACAGTTAAAATTGAGCTCAGTTAAAAAAATTGGTACTCAGGTGAGCACCAATCCCATGTATACATACATTCCTCTGAAACAAGCCAAATCACTGGACTATATGCTTTTGCTACCCTTTCTCCACCAGGAAAAGATTGTTGCCAAATTACTAACTGCTATAGATCAAATTCATTTCCCATATACTATGATGAATGTCATTGTTGTTGTTAAGTGCCATCGAGTCACAGTTGACTCATAGCGACCCTATTAACGAAAGACCTGAACAACTGTATAACTTTCATAGTTTCTCCAAGTTCATAGAATTTCCAGAGGCAAGCTGTTTTGGAACTGTTTTTGACACACCAGTGTCACAGTGTTTAGCATCACAGCAACCACAAGTTACTTCTGTACAGCAAAAGAACAGACCAGTGCTATAACACTTAGGAGAATATTTGACCAAAAAACAATTAAAACCAGGCCTGAGGGCCACAGATTAAGATCACCCACCTTTGGCTTGGTAGCATCACTTTCTGTCCACTAGTCCTACAGTTGGTGTTAATAAACAATTTGTGTAATTTATCTCCAAGTTCACTGGTATGCCAAGCACAATAATGGTTATCCATGGTGGACAGTGTTTAGTGGATCTCCCCAATTAAAACAAGTTTGGAAGCAGGAATGGCATCCACTTCTGAAGTAGCTTGTCTCCAGAAACTCCGTAGTCTTGTTAAATACCGTGATGGTTACCCACTATGTACAGCGTTTGGATGAGCTTCCAGATTGATTTATGCTGGGAAGCAGGAATTGGTATCCACTTCCTAAGCTAGATACCTCTGGAAACTCTACAAACTCTCTAAACTCTACAAACTCTCTAAACTATAAATGTACAGAAATGATGTAAGTATAGGACACAGTTCTGTACAGAAATGATGTTAGTTATAAAACTGAGTTCAGGTCTTTTGTGCAAAGGTTACTCTCAGTCGCATTTGACTTGAAAGCACTTAACCACTGCTAAATGAAACTTGTTGTTATTGTTAAGTGCCATCGAGTTGTAGGCAACTCATAGCGACCCTATGAACGAAAGCCCTGGACACCTGTATAACTTTTGTCCTTTCTCCAGGTTTATAGGGTCTCCAGAGGCAAGCTACTAAGGAAGTTCGTGCGACTCTTGCTTCCAAGCTTGTTTTAATCTGGGAGCTCCACCACTGTCCACCATGGGTAACCATTCTCACATTTGACTCATCAGTGTCACAGTGTTCGGCTTCACTGCAACCAGGAGCTACCTCTGTACAGCAAGTGGATATATCAGGATTACACGATCTAGAAGAATGTTTCACCAAAAACAATTAAAGGCAGGCCTGAGGGCTTTGGAGTAGAGTCACCCATCGTTGGCTTGGGACTAGTGCTGTTATATCTAGAAGAACACTCTTCTACTTTGTATGTCACTCTTTATCAATGTGCAGTGTGAAGTAATCTGGGTTTGCTGTGATACTGAGCCTTGTACCATTGGGGTATCAAATATCAGAGTGGTTTTCCAATGTGAACTGTGTTTGTTGGTGCTCCCAGTTGTAAAAGAGGTTTGGAAGCAGGAATGCCATACAATTCCTAAACCACATGCCTCTGGAAACTCTGCAAACTTGAAGAAATGACAATAGTTATGGAAAGGCATTAGGTCTTTCATTCATAGAGTCTCCCCGATTACGACAAGCGTGGAAGGAGGAGTGGCATCCACTTCCATAATAGCTTGCCTCTGGAAACCCTATGAACCTGAAGAGAGGATGAAAAGCACCCAACGTTGAGGACTTTCCTTTATAGGGTCGCTATGAGTCACAAGAGTGTTCTACATATTTTGTTCTCTGATTTTATGTTCTTGCACACATTTCCTTGTAATATTTTACTTTGTCTCTCAAACTGTTGTTTGACATATTCAATTGTTTTCATTGTTTCTTCCTTTTGCCGTAGAGTTTTCTATATTCTAGACAAGTTATAGCAATTCCTCAGACACGCATTTTTGTGATTATCACTTAAGGAAATATTAATAGTGGGGTGTTTCTGCTTAATTAACCCATTTTTTGACATAAAAATGATCACTAATATGCTTTTACCAAAATAACTGTAGTGAAAATTCAGGGTGTTGCTGGTACTTACATGTTCCAACATGTCTATTGTTCTGTATTGGATTATTGTGTAACACTCACCTTTGATTAAATGGGAACCACATGACCAGCCCAAAAGCAGCAAGCTGAGTGTTGCACAGCATTCATTTGCAACCCTGGAGCTACATGATACTTTGAAATAAATCACCACAACGATTCTCACTTATCTTTATTTTATTCCTTTTAGCAACATAATGGAGGGGGGAAAGGTCAAAAACCTTGTTTTAAATTAAAATTAAATGAGTATGTAGTTCATGTCAAATTATTTTGACACCAGAAACTGGAAAACAGCAGCATGAAGTGTTTCACAGATATATAACTATAAAAAAAGAGAAGGAAAATGAATAATCCCTTCCCAGACTTTGAAATGGAGAATATAATTATTCTCCCTATTTTCTGTCAGGATGTGCTTAAATACTTGCACAAATCTGTTAAATGACTGAAGAAAGCATAGTACAATGACTTTTATAGTTATTCACCTACTGAAATGGCAACACTTAAGAAAAGTCGAACTTTCTATAAAGGTAAATTGACAAGCTCAAACTTGTATATCACACAGTCACTTCAACTAGATCTTGAAGGGAGAAAGCATCATTCTCTCTGCTTCCAAAGCTATGAGAAGGTGACTATAAGAGCATTGAATATACTGCTGACTACCAAAAGATTAAACAAATCTGAGTTGAAGAAAGACCAACCAGAGTGCTCCTTAGATTCCAGGACGATAAATCTCTGTCTCACTTACTTTGAGAATACTTACAGAAGGAATCAATCCTTGGAAAGATAGCATGCTGGGAAAGGTAGAAGGTCAGTGAAAGAGAGGGAGACCTTAAATGAGATGAATTGGCATAGAGACTACCACAGTAGACTTGAACGTGACAGAGTTCATAAAGATGGTATAGGAGACAACAAGTTTCAGATTTGTTCACACAGTCAATGCGCATCGTGGTCATCTTGATGGCACCTAACAACAACAGTCATAGTGTTTCCATCATCATTAAATATGGAGTAAGCAGAAAGGAGAAGAGAAGCAGAAATTAAAGACAAAAATGATCTTGACAGCATTCCCACTTTCCTTTTCACTACCACAGACATAAAAATCATTATTTCCTGTGTTCGAATTGATCAAATATTTCTCATGAACAACCAAGACACTGACTTATATTAATTAGTGGATTTCAGTAGGTTCAATGAACTTTAGTGATTAAAGTTTTGATTTCTAGAAATGAAGACCTTTCCAGAAACATTGTTTTATTGTTATTGATTTGTTGTTATTATTGTTGATTATGCTTTTGCTTGTTTGTTTACAATGTCACTGGCTGCTCCTAGAAAACAGAGCAAAAGAAGAAAAAGCAGTTTCCAAATACTTGGAATGTGAACCAGCCTCTGCAGATATCACCCATCTGGGATAGAATCATACAGTCATCAGGAATGTCTGGCTGGTTTTCTTCCCCAAACGTCTAGTGATCATGCTATCAAACTTTTTTTTTAATTGGAGATAAAAGCCTTATAGGTGAATTTCATCTCTACTTTTCTGTGGGAGATGACCTACTGCAAATTGAATTTGTTATCTATAAAATACAAATGGTTAAGTGTTCAACTTCTAACCAAACCTTTGGCATGCTTAATCTAATCAGCAGCTCTGTAATCCTTTTAAGGATGTGCAGGAGCAGTGGAGCTTAATCATGGGTTCTTACAATTTGATAGAGGGGTGAGGGAAAACTTTGTTCTTAAAAAATGCATTCAAATTTTGTAAATAAACTAGTACAGACAAACAAAAAAGAATAAAGGCTCACACCACAGCACACAAAAAAGAATCCTGATATAGCTTCAAACTCAGTCTATTTACAATGTTTCTTTTTTTTTCCTTCTCTCCAAATCCATGCTACCTCTGATATCTCTTCTCTGACTTTCGTTTATGCATCTTTTACTGGCTGCTGGAGTTCTCTTTCATCCATTTTACACTATAAATCAGAGCCAAACATAAAGTAGTGGCTATTGAAGTCATCTTTATACATTTCCCTCATATCTGTTTTGCTATCTTCCTCTTTTCTTCATTTAACTCTCAATTTTCATTACCTATTCATGTTGTTGTTGTTGTTGTTGCTGCTGTTATGTGATATTGAGCCACCTGCAACTCATAGTGATCCTATGCACAAGAACCCTAAAGCCTGCTCTATGCTGTGCTGTGCCAATCTTATTTCCTCTGACAAAACTACCCCCATTGTACAAGTCACTGAATCAATCCATCTCAAGAGTCCTCCTCTCTTTCACTGTCCTTCCACCCTCCCCAGCATGAGGTCCCTCTTCAAGAACTGGTCCCTCCTTGCAACATGTCAAAAGTATGTCTGAAGAAGCCTCAGAATACTTGCCTCCAAGGAGTAGCCTGGTTTAACCCTCTCTAGGATGAACCTGTTTGTTTTCTTAGCAGTCCATGGTATATTCAATACTCTTCTCCAGCACCACAGCTCAAAGGCATTGATTCTTCTTCTATCATCCTGAGTCATTGCCCATCTCTCTGATGCATAGCAAGTAAATGCGAAGACCATGGCCTGGATCAGGCACACCTTTTTTTTTTTTTTTTTTTGGTATTGTTACTTGTTACTCTTCGTTGCTTTGGAGAGTTCTCTAACATCAGACTTTCACAATGCAGTTCCTCTTTTAATTTACTGGTTGTTAGTGCCGAGAGAGTATTAATCGTGGAGCAAACAAATTAAAGCTATTAATAATCTCAATCTCTTCACCATCTATCATGATGCTGCTAAATGGCTCAGTTGTGAGAATCTTTGTTTTCTTGATGTTGAGCTTCAATCCAGATTGAAGGCTACAGTCCTTGATCTTCTGCAGCAAGAGGTTCATGTCCTCCTCAGTTTTAGCAAGCAGGGTTGTGTCATCTGAATAGCACAGATTATTAATGAGTTTATTATGCAAAGGCATTTGACTGTGTGGATCATAACAAACTGTGGCTGACTCTGAGAAGAATGGGAATCCCAGAACATTTAATT
>NW_006399972.1:404156-431927 GCF_000299155.1 Elephantulus edwardii
TTTAAAATTAAGAAATATTTTCTAAGGCATTAGAGTTCCTATCCATTACAAATATTCATTTAGCAAAGTTATTTTGATATCTATATATTCTATTATTGTACCATTATTTTGTGCTCAGAGTTAATGTTGTCTTGTTATTATAAGTTGGTGAATACGCACATAGATCTTTTTTCTAAAAATACTTGTCTAAATTTGATAATATTTAAAGAATGAAGATTTTATAAGATTTTATAAAACTGATATAATGATAGAGTCAAATTTTGGCAATGTTATGAGCAGATTCGACACAGCTAAGAAAAGTATGTCAGTTTGAAGTTAGATTATCAGAAACTTCTGAAACTTTAATATGAAGACTAGAAAATAAAACAAAAAATCTGAATCTCTAGAACAAGTTCAAAAGTAGTTACATGTATTATACCAGAAAGGGGTGAGAGGAGAAGACAAAGTAAGAAAAAAAAGAAAGCAAAAATTCATGAGAACTTTTGAAAATTAATAGCAGATACAAAGCCACAAATCACAAACAAATCTTGGAAATGTAGAGAATACTAAGCAGACGGAGATAAAAAGACAAACATAACACTTTGTTGTTGTTAGATGTAATTGAGGTTTGACTATGTACAACAAAATAAAATCACCGCCTGTTCCTGCTACATCCTCACAATCTTTTATTTGCTTTTTAAGCTTGTTGCAACCATGTTTCCAATTTCATTAAGATTCTTTCTCTATTTATCTGGCCCTCTACCTAGTGTGATTTCTTTTTTTAGCAATGACCTGTTTGTAAAAATATTCTCAAAGTGTGTGAGGAAAAAGTCTCACTAAGGAGCACTTCAGAAGTTAAGCACTTCTAAGGAACACTTTGGCTTCACTTTCTCCAAAACAGATTTTTTGTTGTTGTTGTTGTTATTTCCGCAATCCACGATATAGTGAATGTTCTATGTAACACCAACATTAAAAAAAAATCTTATTTATTGATCAATTTACACATGCTTATAAGACAAAGCTAGCGTCGGTGCAACTTAGTTTTGGTTTTGTTTGAGTTTTTGTTCAGTTTTTATTTTGGTTTTTTTTAATGCATTCTTATTGCTAGGTGTCATCTGGTTGACTATGAGTCATGTGACCCTTTGAACAACAGATCTGAACCTTGCCCTCTCCTGCACCATCTTTACCATCTGTAATAAGCTGTAGCCGATTGTTAGAGTCACTGTGCCAATCCAACTTGCTGAGAGTCTTTTCTATGGTCTTCCAAGTGTCTTAAAATGATGTATTTTTAAAAGGATTGCCCCCTCCATATAACACACCCAAAATATGTGAGAAAAATTCCACCATCCTTGCTTCTGAGGGTCACCCTGGTTGCACTTAGTCCAAGAAAGCGGTGTTTGTTTTTGCCAGCCCGTGGGATATTCAGTACTCTTCACCAACACCACTCATCAAAGGCATCAATTGTTCTCAGGTCATTATTAATCTTGTCCAATTTTCAGATGCACGGAATTACCTCACACTCTTCTGTGACATAAAATTGAATTAGGTACACCTTAATCTTTAAACTCCCATCCTTGCTCTTTAGCAGTATTTTGGAGAAGTTGTTGACAGCAAATTTTCCCAATACAACACATCTTTAGATTTCTTGACTGCTATTACCACGGATGTTGATTGTGGATTCAGGTAAAATGAAACCTTTGAGAACTTTAATCTTTTCTCCAATTACCATATTTTGATTGTTCATCTAGTGGTGAGGACTTTTGTTTTTTTGATGTTGAGATTGTAATCTATATTAAAACTAGTCTTTGATCTTCTTCTGTAAAGGTTTCAAATCCTCCTCACTTACAGAAGAAAAATATTGTCATCTACTTAGCACAGATTTTTGATGAATCTTCCTCCAATCTTGATTCTATAGTCTTTTTTATATAGTCAGTTTTTAAAAACATACTAATTTACATTCTACATATGGTTAAATTATTCTTAAAATTGTCTAAGAAATTGTATATTTCATCTTCATTTTGTTGTTTTTATATTGAAGAGGTTAAAATATAACTACTTAAAGCATAATGAATAAAAATGTACTTAGTGGCTAAATCATATGGTGAAGTAAAATGAAGGAAAGAAAAGTCTCAAGGGACAAGAGGAAGAGGGAGAATATTTTATGAGAGTGGGAATATTTTATTATAAGGTAATTGTACCATGTGTGAGGCAGAATAGTGTTGCACAAAGGTAGATTATGTTAGTGTGGAGTGTCTACTGAAATTTCATAGCTAATAAATTGATGATGCTGATGAGAACCAGTTTTATTACTATTTACAAATGAGCAAAGAGAGGAATATAGGATAACTTGGGTGGTTAAAGTGAGAGGCATGAGAAAGAATTGAAGACTAGTTTAATTTAGATTATAAATGGAAAGGTTCATACATATGTAGTTTTGTTGTTGTTGTTATGTGTCATAGAGCTGACTGTGACTCAAAGCAACCCTATGCACAATAACTCTGATCCCTGCTATGACCTCTCAAACACCTGCCCCCATTACCCCAGTTGCCATGTCTATTCATAACATCCAGGATGATCTACCTTTCTTGTGAAGTCCCTCCACCCTTTCAAGCCTGATGTCCTTCTCCAAGAATTAGTCCCTCCTGATCACACACCTGACGTATGTGAGATAGAGCTTCATATTCCTTGCCTACAAGGAGAAAATGGTTTCACCCTTTCCAGGACAGACCTGTTTGTTTTCTTGGTCGTTCAAGGTATGTTCAATTCTCTTTTACAGTACCACAACTCAAAGGCGTCAATTCTTGTGTTACCCTTAGTCATTTCCCAGCTGTCCTATGCATAACAATTAAGTGAAAAGACCATGGCTTGATTCAGACACACCTTAGTCTCTAGAGTGACACTATTGCTCTTTAGTAGCCTGTAGAGGTCCCTGACAGCAAATTTTCCCAATGCAATTAATCTTTTGTTCCCTGACTGCTGGTGCCAAGAGTGTTGATTGTGGAACCAAGCAAGTTGAAATTGTTAACAATCTCAAATTCTTCTTTATCTATGCCAATTGGCCCAGTGGTAAGAATCTCTGTTTTCTTGACAGATTTCCTCAATCTATATTGAAGACTTCAGTTCTTTATGTTCTGAAGCAAATGTGTCAAGTTCTCTTCAGTTTCAAAGAGCAAGGTTGTGTCATCTTCATAACACAGGTTTGCTATGTTGTTGATGAGTCTTCCTCCAATCCTGATGACACATTTTTCCTCATAAAGTCCTGCCTCTCTAATAATCTATTACACATATAGATTGAAAAGGTATGAAGAAAGGAACCATCTCGTACACACACCTTTCCTGACACGAGTTACTATTCCCAGTGCCCTTGAGTCAATTTCAATTAATAGAAAACTTATGGGGGAAAGAAAAACTGCCCCAGAATGTTCAGAGATTATAATATTTTTATGAAAGTCATCTATATCATCTTTCTTCAGAAGTAGCTTGTGTGTTCTTATCACCAGTTTTTCCATTAACAGTCCAATACTTAATCTACCAAAGCACAAGAACTCTTTAAAGTTTAGCATATAGAACAAATTTTATTGTTCTGTTAACTGGGATGGTCTAGAAATAATCTGCATGCACACTTAGCGCCTAGAATATCATTCTCTAGTAAATCTAACCAGAGTTCTTTGGAGAATAGGTTCATATACCATGAACTCTCTGAAGAATAATCAAACTTCTCTTGAAAAAAATATAGCCAAAATGGATAAGCAAGGAGTTCTGGAGTTTGGCACACATCTTTTGGGTATGTTATCAAGAGGAATCAATCCCTAAGAAGAACATCATGCTTGGTAGAATATTGTTGTTAGGTGTCACAGCGTTGACCTGGCTCATAGCAACCCTATGTACCACAGAATGAAACTTTGCAGGACCCTGTTCCATCTTCACTATCTCTGCTAAGATTAAGTCCATTGTTACAGTCACTGTGTCAATCCTTTTTTTTATTTTACTGACCCTTCTTTTCCAAGTATTATGTACTTCTCCAGTGACTGATTTGTCCTGAGAACAAGTGCCCAGTATGTAAGATGAAGTTTCATCCTCCGTGTACCTTATAATCATTCCAGGTGCACTTCTCCCAAGACAGATATACTCACTCTTTCTTTAAAATGAAACATAGCAAAGATTGTGAGGAGAATGGCACAGTGGAATAGCTTCATTCTGATGTTCATAGTATTACTGTGAGTCTGAAACAGCTACATATAATATACCAGTGACCACAATGAACAACTTCAAGAGTAAGAAATGCTTCAGGAAAAGCAGCTCATGGACTTTCTCAGCTCACAAAAAAAATGAGGTCTCATAGTTTCTGCTGTTACTTACTACAGTTTTCAAAGAAGGAACAAGTCATTTTCAAAGAAAAAACAAGTAAG
This sequence comes from Elephantulus edwardii, assembly GCF_000299155.1. Taxonomy (NCBI): domain Eukaryota; kingdom Metazoa; phylum Chordata; class Mammalia; order Macroscelidea; family Macroscelididae; genus Elephantulus; species Elephantulus edwardii. Next base: position 408,545 of record NW_006399972.1, read on the forward strand.
AGCGCTGAGATTTAAGTTCTGTTTATAAAGAACTGTTTGCATTTTTCAAAGAAACATCAGCCAAGAGTATTGAGATTCAAGTTCTGTTGGTGAAAAGTGTTCAATTGCTTTTCAGAATGTTTAATTTAAAAATAAAATCATATTCTCACATGGATTACATAGCATCTCTCAAGTGTTAACATTTGTCACTGTTCCTACTGGCTGCCTGCTGTAGATTTACACCAGAAATGAATTTCTTTTCACATTTCAACAAAAATTTAAGTTTGATGAACAGTGACTAAGGGTGACAGAAGAATAGATGTTTTTGAGTTATGTGTGTTGGAAAAGAGTATTTAATATGCCATAGAATGCCAAGAGAATACATTTATCTTATAGAGGGTGAAATCAGGTTGCTTCTTGGAGGCAAGGTTGGTTAAAATCCATCTCATGTTGTTGTTGTTGTTATGTGCCATTGAGTCTCCTGCCACTCATAGTGACCCTATATACAGCAACTCTGAAGCCTGCCCTGTCTTGAGCCAGTCTAACTGACACTGACACTCCTTGTCCCAGTTACTGTCAATCCACCTCACCCAGGGTCTTCCTGTCCTCTGCTGTCCCTCTACCCTTCAAGCATGGTGCCCTTCTCTAAAGAGCAATCCATTCTAAGCATGTGCCCAAAGGATCTGAGATGGAGCTGCAAAATCCTAGCCTCCAAGGACAAACTTGATTTCACTCTCTCCAAGACAGACCTATTTATTTTCTCGATGACCCATGGTATGTTCAAGACTCTTCTCCAGCACCATAACTCAAAAGCATCAATTCTTTTTCTGTCATTCTTAGTCATTGTCCAGCTCTCTGATGCATAGAAAGTAATTGCAAAGATCATGGACTGGATCATGCTCACCTTAGTTTCTAGACTGACATCATTGTTTATAAGTACTCTGTAGAGGTCCCCATCAGCAGATTTTCCCAGTGCTATTCATCTTGGTACACTCTTGGTACCAGCAGCCAGAAAATCTAAAGACAAATTGAATTGGGAAAATCGGCTCTCAGAGACCTCTCCAGAATACTGAACAGCAATGATGTCAGTCTGAAGACTAAGGTGAGCATGATCTAGTCCATGATCTTTGAAACTACTTTCTACACATCAGAGAGCTGGACAATGACTAAGAATGACAGAAGAACTAACGCCTTTGAGTTGTGATGCTGGAGAAGTCTTGAATATTCCATGGACCATCAAGAAAACAAACAGATCTGTCTTGGAGAGGGTGAAACCAAGTTTCTCTTTGGAGGCAAGTATTTTTAAGCTCCATCTCACATACTTTGAGTATGTTGCAAGGAGAGACCAGTCCTTGGAGAGGGATACAATACTTGGAAGGGCAGAGGAACAGCACAAGAGAGGAAGACCTTGCATGAGATGGATTTACACAATGACTGGGTAAATGAGGGTAGGTGTGTTAGAAACAATGAAATTGACTCAAGGTAGAGCAGGGATCAGAGCTTTTGTACATAGGGTCGCTATGAGTCACAAGCAACTACATAGCACATACAACAGCAACAACAGCATGTGACATTGAGTAGGGACTATATTATAGCTGTCCCTTCATAAGATTTTCAGAGATTGTAAGTCACTTTCTTCTAAACAACGATACATGATTTGAACCTCTTGGCTTTGGGTTGGCAGCATAATTTATTAACCAATAAGTCACCAGAGCTAGCAAACATGAAGAGAGAGAGTAAAATTGCTTTAAGCTCAGTTATTAGCATGAATGGGACATGTATGATCTCATGGGGATTGATTTGTACAGTAGATGCTGTTGATGGGGGCAGTTTCCCTTTATGAAATTAGTAGAGGTCAGACTCAATCATCTCCAAGCCCCTATTACTCTTTTTTTATACTAAAATTATTCATGTTTATGTTTATGTCACTATTCAGATGCACTGTCACTCATGTCACATGCTACAGTCATATCACTTCTGCCTCCAGCTACCACTATAATTTTAAATGGGTCTTCACATTTCCTCAGACTTCTGCTCTATTTCTGGGCCTTGCTAGCCTTTTATGCTACCTCATATCATGTTACTCAGCGATTCAAAGCTCTTTTGACACCATGCTAGCTGAGGCTTCTACTCCCCAAAGGGAAGGTGTGTGTATATAAGTCTTGCAAAGGGCACAATCACACTCTTCTTGCCCTGATCTCACAAGTATTACTGCTCTTATTCACTCTACTCATAAACATTTTTTCCAGAGGAATAAGGTTCCACTCTGCTGTAAAAAGAATCCTGCCCAAAATCCTCTAAGGCAACCTCTGCCTGGAGCACACTTAGGCCTCTGACAGGCCCAGGCAAAAGACATAGCACTTTAAGCTCTACAGATAAAACCTTACCTGAAGGCTCTTAGTTCTCACTTGCTCTGTGTGGCTGATAAAATCACTGCAGCTGTTGCTCATCCAGTATTCAGTGCTCACTTTTATCTTCTGAATCTAGAAGTTTCTCTGTTCTAAGACTCCAAATCCTTGGCCCAAAGAACATGCTCTGCTCTTGACCCCCTCCTTTCTATTATTGTCATACCTTCCCTCAACCTCTGAACAATTTACACATATACGAGCCTATTCTGACATTTTCAAGGCATTGTGTTCCCAAAAGGACTAAGATAACCAATCCCCTTAGTCAGTTTTCATAGTCAGTTTTAGCTAGTCATTTCATGAGCCTTTCAAGACCATGTTTATTAAAACCATTTAATGTTATTTATTACACTTAAAAAAAACACACAAACTCCCTTTATTCAAACTTCCGAGAGAGTTTTTTGAAGTTAGTGTAAGAAGTCTCTGGTTGTGAATCACTGGTACCTCCTGAAAGTCTTCCCTTTGTTCTGCTGTTTCCCATGCAAGCTTTCCATGTCTAACTTTTCCTTATGGAGGGAGGGTCTGGTCATGTTTGTCAGGATGTATTCTTCTAAGGCCTTATATTCAATATATAATAATTGCCCTTACTCACAAATTTGTAACTATTTTCTAACTTGCAAATCAACCACATATGTGCCATAAAATCAATTATGCTCAAGTCAATTGTAAGTCATGGAGAGGCTGTTTTTCAAGTTCAACTACACTGCTTGGAGTTTTCAATGACTGTGACTTTCCCTCAATTACATTGTAAGACTTTCTTCTCTGTATTTCTGAGTTAAGTCAAACTGAGCTCTGGTGACTTAGTGGTAAGGAATTGGACTACCAATGCAGAGGTTGCTGTTTGAACTCACCAGTCACTGCAGGGGAAAGATAGACAATATCCTTCTGTGTAATTTGTTGTTGTTAGGTGCCATTTAGTCTAGTATGACCCATGGTGACCCTGTGAATAACCAATCTGAACCATGTCCTATCCTGTGCCATCCTCATCATCTCTGCCATACTTGAGTCCATTGCTACAATCACCACCATTAAAGTGTCAGCTATCAGTTCCAGATCGATGGTACACAACAACAACAACAAACATACAATTTTTTGGTTAGCACTTAGCCATTTTCTCCATCTTAAGAACTTATAAGTGCAGTAACTAGTTATCATCATGCGATTTACAGGGAAATATAAAAGAAAAAGAATCCAGATTTCATAGGGAGAAATTATGTTCAAAACCAGATATTAAGCCCCAGTTAGAAAATTTTGCAAATTGCAACAATGGGCTTGAACATGCTATCAATTGGAAGACAATGCTTCATTATGCCTTTAATAGGGTATTAATGAGTTAGCATTAACTTGAAGGTATAAGAAGCAGTCCTGCAATTTCTAAGGCACGTGGTTCGAATCCACCAGTTGCTCCTTGGGAAAAGGATGGACGATCTCCTCCAATGTCATTTACCGCCTCTGAAAACCCACTGATGGTTAGCTACAAGTTTGTTCTAACTTGATGACACATAACAACAAAGACAATAATGCAAAAAAAAATTTTCTCCATTAAGCTGGTTTTTCATACTCAGCATCTCTGAGAGAATAATACCTAGTGATCTGCCTGTAAAGATTAAGAAAAACCACAAACCCATTACTGTCACATTGTTTCTAACTTTTGTTTTTGTTGTTATTGTTGTGTGCAATTGAGTCACCAGAGACTCATAGATAGCTCTGAAGCTTGCCCTATCCTGAGCCAGTCTCACTTACTCTGACACGCCTACACACATTACCTCAGTTACTATGTCAATCCATCTCATTTGGGATCTTCCTCGCCTGTGCTGTTCCTTCACCATTATGAGCAAGTTGTCCTTCTCCAAAGATCGGTTCCTTCTGGCCATATGCCCAAAATGTGTGAGATGGAGATCCAAAATTCTAGCCTCCAAGGAAGCATTTTATTTCACCCTCTCCAAGACAAACCTATGTGTTCTCTTGGTAATCCATGATTTATATTGTCTGATTTATAGTGGCCCTAAAAGACAGTTTAACTGCCCCATGTGCTTGTTTGTGGTGGGTGCTATCAAGGCAACTATGACTCATGCAGACCATATGACTATCAGATCTGAACATTGCCGTGTCCAGCACCACCTTCAGGTTCTCTGTCCTGCTCAAGCCCATTGTAATAGTCAGTGTGTTAATCCACTCCATCGATGGTCATCTTCTCTTTCACTGACCCTCTAATTTACCTGGAATGATGTTTTGCTCCAATGACTGAAATGATGTCTCTTTCCAAGGACTAATTCCTCCTGAAAATATGTTCAAATAAGGTGGATGAAGTGTCACCAACCTTTCCTCTAAGGAACATTCTGGTTGCACTTCCTCCAAGACAGATTTGTTTGATCTTTTGGTAGCTCATGGTATATTCAAAACTCTTCTTCAACACCACAATCTGGAGACAATAATTATTATTATTTAATTCCCATTCATAATCCAACTTTCATAAGCATGTGAAGCAATTAAATTATGCAATGACTTGGATCAAGTGCACTTTAGTCTTTAAAGTGACGTGCGTGCTCCTTAGAATTTTGAAGAATTCTTTACAACAGGTTTCTCCAAAGCAACTGACTGCTATTGCCAAAGGTGTTGACTGTGGATCCAAGAAAGATTAAATAATTGATAACTTCAACAATTTCTCCAGTTTATTTTCTTCATGTTGAGGTAAAACCTGTATTGAAGGCTATTGTCTTTGAACTTCTACAATGAGGATTTAAGTCTTCACACTATGCAGAGGAGGTTGAATCATCTACCTAACACAGTTTATAGATGAGTCTTTCCCTAGTCTTGATTCCATTTTCTTCTTCATATGGTCCATTTTCTTGAATAATCTACTCACCTTCTGGATTAAATAAATTTAGAGAAAGGATACCACCCTGACGCATAACTTCTTTTTTTTTTTCATTTTAAACTACAGTGTTCTGTTCTGTTCTGTTCTGTTCAGACAATGCATCTTGATCTGTGTGTAAATTTCTCATAAGCACTTTGAGTGTTGTGAGAGTCCCATTCTTCTCAATGTTAGGCAAATTTTTATGATCCACACATTAAATGCCTTTGTGCATTCAACAACACACACACACACACAAACACACACATATCTTCCTGATAGGTTCTGTTTTCAGCCAAGATCTACCTGAAATGAGCAATGATATCCCTCATGTCATGACTTATACTGAATTAAGCTTGAATTTCTAGCAGTTCACTGTCAATGGAACTGTTTCAACCAGTTTTAAACCATTTCCACCAAAGTTTTACTTAAATTATACTCAGGAGACATTTTTTAAAATTTCTACAGTTGTTTTATTTTTTTTTTATCACTTGCTGAGAATGGAAACAAATAAGGATCTCACCCAATCAGTTGACCAAGTAGCTATCTTCCATATTTATTAACAGATATTAGGAAGAAAATCCAGGGTTAGATCTATTTCCTGATTCCAGTTTGTAATTAGTATTTTTTTAATTCCTAGGGCCTTTTCCCCCCCTAATACCATCAGTGCAGCTTGAACTTCTTTATTTACTATTGGTTCTTGATCATGTTACTTCCTGAAATGTTTCAGTGTCCACCACTTTTTTGATATAGTGACTATGTATGTTTTTTTGGCTCCACAATCAACACTCTTGTACCAGCAGCCAGGAAATCAAAAAACAAATTGCATTGAGAAAAATCTACCATGAAAGACTTCTCCAGAGTACTGAAGATCAATGACGACAGTCTGGAGACTAATCTGTACCTGATCCAGGTGGTGATCATTACAGTTACTTGCTATGTATCAGAAAGATGGACAATGAATGACTAGAGATGACAGGAAAATTGATGCCTTTGAGTTGTGGTGCTGGAGAAGAGTATTGAATATATTAGATTGTTCACAGCTTCAGTTTGCTCGGCTTCACAGTCAACACTCTTGACACCAGCAGTCAGGAAATCAAAAAGCGTATCGCGATGGGAAAGTCTGCTGTTAGGGACCTCTCTACTCAGGAACAACGGTGTCTCTCTGGAGACTAAGGTGCACCTGATACAGGCCATGGTCTTTGCAATCGCTTGTTATGCATCAGAGAGTTGGACAATGACTAGGGAGGACAGAAGGAGAGTTGATGCCTTTGAGCTGTGGTGCTGGAGAAGAGTACTGAATGTACCATGGACTGCCAGGAAAACAAACAGATTCATCTTGGAGAGGATTAAACCAAGCTACTCCTTGGAGGCAAGGATTCTGGGATTCATCTGACATACTTTGGACATGTTGCCAGGAGGGACGGGTCCTTGGAGAGGGACATCATGCTTGGGAGGGTGGAAGGACAGCGCAGGAGGGGAAGACCCTCTATGAGATGGATTGATTCGGTGACTGGGGTAATCGGGATAGGTGTGTCAGAGGCAGTGCGGTTGGCGCAGGATAGAGCAGGGTTTAGGGCTGTTGTGCACAGGGTTGCTAGGAGTCGCAAACGACTCAATGGCACATAACAACAACTTGAACAAATAGGTTTGTCCTGAAGAGGGTGAAAATGGGCTGCACCTTGAAGCAAAGATTTTGAAGCTCCATTTGACATATTTTGGGCATGTTGCAAGAAAGGCCCAGTCTTCAGAGAGGGACATCATGCTTGGAAGGGTGGAGGGACAATGTAAGGCATAAAGACCCTGGATGAGATGGATTGACTCTGTGACTGGGGTGGATGTGTCAGAGATGGTGAGGTTGGCTCAGGATAGAGCAGGATTCACAGCTGTTATACATCAACAATGGCAAAATCTAAGATTTTGCCCATAAAATCTGCCAGGATTGTACCTAAAGGCTTGAATTTGTCCTTCAGTTCTTTCAGCATGAGAAGTGCTGTGCGTGTTCTTCCCTTTTGATTTTCTAATTCTAGCTACTTGTACATGTCATTAAAATTATTTGTCTTCTCAAGGTTCTCTTTGAAATCTTCTATTCAGTTCTCTTATCTCAGCAGTCCTCACCTTGACCTTCTTTTCATTCCAATACAAATATCAGATTCTCTTCTATTATCCATTTTGGTATTTTTTTTTCCTCCGCTGTCCCATAAGGACCTTTTGCTTTCCTCATAGATGGTATCTTAATGTCACTCCATGACTCTTCTTTGCTCATTAGTGTTCATTATGTCCCATCTATTCGAAGATAAGTTTTTAAATTCAGATGGAATGCATTCAAGGTCATATCTTGGGTTTTGTGGACTTATTTTAACTTTCGTCAACTTCAATTTTAATTTGCATGGAAGTCTGTTCCACAGTCAGTCCCCGACCTGGTTTTAAATGCTGTAATTGAGTTCTGTAACACTTTTCAATAGGTGTGTTCAGTGTTATTCCTATGTAGTCTATCAAATGAGGTCTATGAGCATAGTCATTATATTTTTATTTTTAAAAAAATATGTGTGTATGAATAAATCATTGAACAAAATTATATCATTTTCTCTCCAGACTCATTTCAGTTATCAAGGCTATATTTTTCCAAATTTCAGTCCATCTTCTTTACTTCCAATTTTTCCATTCTTCTCATTATTAATTACTAACACATATTAATTGGGTGTTCTCCTTCTGCCTCTCATGTTTTTGCTCTGTACTATTGAACTTGAAACCACATTCCTACTCATAGAATAGAGTGTCCTGAATTTATTTAGCATACAGATTGAATAAGTGTGGTGAATCGATGCAACTCTGACTTGCATCCTTCCAGACTTTAAACCATACAGTGTTCTCTTGGGTGTTTTGGTTTGGGTTTTTTTTTTTTCAGACAACAGTTTCTTAGTTTAGGGATAGATTTCATATGAGCAAAATTAAGTGTTCTGGGATTCTTATTCTTCTCAATATTAGTTACAGTTTGTTGTTGTTAGGTGCTATCAAGTCGAGTATGACTCATAGCAACCCTATGTACAACAGATCTTAACCCTGTCCCATCCTGTGCAATTTTCACGTTTCCTAACATAGTATATTCCATGGTGGCAGTCACTGTGTCAATCTGTCTGATCAAGGATCTCCTCTCTTGCTGACCCTCTACCTTTCCAAGCATCAAGTCTCTCTCCAAGAAATAGACTTCCCCCAGAAACATACCCAAAGTATGTGAGACAAAACTTCATTATCCTTTGCCCCCAAAAAGCACTCTGGATGCACCCTCTCCTAGACATATCTGTTTGTTCTTTGGGCCCTCCATGGGATGTTCAGTACTCTTCTTCAAGACCTGAGCTCAAAGGCAGCAATTCTTCTTCTGTCACCCCTATTCGTTGTCCAGATCTACAGGAAATAAAACATCATCCTTGTAAGAATAAAGTCTAAGTTAAAGAGAGGAAGACCATCTTAGAGATGTAATGAAACAGTAGCTGCATCAATAGACCCAAGTCCACTGATGATCGTGTAGGATAGGGGTAGCTTTTAATGTTCTTCACAAAGTCACTGTGAATTGGAGTCTACTTGATGGCATCTAAGAAAAACAACAGCCAATTCACCAATAGAATGTCCTTATGCAACTTCTCTTGATTTCTTTTCAGTTCATAACAACCTAGAATAGAATGTTAGCATGTTAAATCATTCCTTTTTCAATAGAAACAATTTAACAGCTGAGAGAACTAAAGAGGATCACTGACCATCTTTAGAAAGAAAAAAGTGTCAGAAGGTTAAAATTCATTAGAAAGAACACTTTTCTCTCAAAAAGATGTTTAAATGTACTTTTAAATAATTTTATCCCATGGCAATGTATAATGAAGTAGTTAATGAGTTAGAATTTTCTGACTTTCTCCCACTCAGGTTTTATTGCTCATTTACTTGAAGAAGTGTCCACTTCAGCTTTTTACTTTCTTCTCTGAAATTGGCAAAAGTAGTTGCTGGCAATATATGAATCCTGTAGAAATAGTAAGTGGTACAACCCATAATTATCCACATTTTCTTATACCAACCACATTTTCTTATACCAAACTAAGTATTCTATTTGCCTCTCTTTTCACCTAACTTTTAATTCTTGAATACAGTAGGAAGACATAAGTTTATTTAATTCCATTTTGCATGTTACTGTTAAGGAATAGATGTAGAGTTTTTGATATGTATAGTGTCATGGATCCATTGTTTAAAATGTCTTTCCTAATCCATTGGCTCCCCATTCCCTAACATAGTTGTATGGCACTTTGCTGATGATGTGAATAAAGTGAATAGTACAATGTGAGTTGTTATTGTTGTTAAGTATCTTCAATTTTATTTCAACTCATTTTATCATCTTTACCTTGAATGAGTACCCTGGTTGCAATTCCCCTAAGACAGGCTTGGTGAGCTGATATGGATTGGCCAGGGACATTTTGAATAAGACAATCATATGATCTCCAATACTGGAGGTGAAAATGTGAGGAAAAATTGGATTGCATTTATAGTTAAAAAGGCTAATTCTATGGAGAACAGCACGATGCTGGTAGAGAGCAACTCAGGCAGTCTGATGTGCTGAGGATAGGTGACTTGGCAGCTTAACATCTGCAAACGGACTGCCAGCTCTGAACTCCCAGCAGTGCCCAAGCCTCACTCCACCCCACCCATGCCACCTTGTGACAGCACCACAGTCCTGTACCCCTGCAACCCCACCCCCACCACAGGCCCACACCCCCGCTCCATCCACTCCTGCCACAGTCCCGCACCCCTGCCCCTGGTGGCAGCGCCAAAGCTCTGTGCCCCCATTGACACCCCAGAGCCACTAAAGAGTCCTTCACACCACACAGAGACCCACCAACACAATGAGCCATGGAGACTAGGATTTTGAATCAGAACTTTTGTTGGAACAATTAGTTTTGGAGCTACAGGAACACAAAGCCACACCGCAGATCCAGTCATCACCCGAAGCCATCAGCCAAGCTGCTGTGGGACTGATCTGGCAGGAGAAATGCCGGTAGGATCCTGACTGGGTTTTCCTGGGCACTGCCAATTCCCTGGAAAAGCACCCAGGGGTGAGCCCATTGGTGGGAATTTAGCTGAGCTCTCTTGGGCCACGCCAATGGCCTAGGAACAAACAGGTCAGTGGAAATTTGTCTGAACTTTTGTGGACATGGCAGACCAGCCAGAGGCAAGCAGGTATGTGAGAATTTAACTTTGACTTCACAGGTCCTGTTGGACCTGGGACCCTGCTTGGGCAGGGACCGCTGAGTGAAAATGACTGGGTGGGAGATGGACAGCTCAAAATTGAGTAGGGACCCCAATTGAGAGTACACCCAGACAGCTGATGTTTGAGTGAGGTCCCCTAAGTGGATGACTTGCCCTTGTGATCACCCCACCCCCATGTCTGCTCCACCCCATTTGGCTCCACACCTGTACCTACACATCTGGTCAATCTAATTAAAATCTGGAGCACCTTGACCCGACTTACCTATAAGAGGCTACACTCACAGGATCTGAACTGACATTTCCCTGGAGTCAGAAGTGAAAAACACAAGTGGGGTAGCTAACTGCCCAACTGATCTCTAGAGCATTGTCTTCAGATCAAGAATATATCTATGTCTTGAAGAAAACAAGCTACCTCACACACTACACTAGCACAAAGTAAGATGTCACCCCCCCAAAGGGTGACACAATATCAGTGGATTTCCTGAAGCCAGAAAGTCTGATGGAACTTCTGACACAGAATTTAAAAGAACAATGATTGGATATTTTTAGGGGATGAAAGACAAACTTGAACAATTATAGGATACTACAAGCAAAAACCAGGAGGAGCTAAAAAACAAAACAAACAAAAAAATCCGGAAGAATGTAGAGAAAGCAAACAAATGAGGAATTAGTGGCAATGGAAAAACAAGACATCACTATCCAAAATATGAGGTCCAATGTTTCAGATGCTGTCATCATGATGGAGGGACACATGAACACAGAACCAGTGAAATAGAAGACAGAATTGTCACAACTTATGTGCTAGAGCAAAAATCAGACTCAAAAAAGGAAGGAAAAACCTAAGAATAATGTGGAACACCATTAAAAGAAATAACATGCACATTATTGGAATCCAAGAACAAGAAAAAGCAAGAAAATACACCAAAAAAATTGTGGAAGAATTACTAGAGGAAAACTTCCCAGGCATAATGAAGAATGAGAGAATATATATACAAGAAGCTGAACGAACACCATAGAGAATAGACCCCAAAAGAAAAACACCAAGGCATATCATAGTTAAATTTGTCAGAACCAAAGAAAGGAGAGAATCCTGAAAGCAGCAAGGGAGAAACAAAGAGTAATGTATAAGGGAGAGCAGATAAGATTAAGTGCCAATTTCTCAAAAGAAACCGTGCAAGCAAGAAAAAAAATGGAAGGACATATATCAAACACTCAAAGAACACAACTGTCAACCAAGAATACTGTACCCAGCAAAATTATCCATCAAATATGAAGGAGAGATAAAGATATTCCCAGAAAAGCAGAATCTAAAAAACAAGTTTCTTTAGCTTGAGAAATGCTGAGAGAGAAAATCACTCTGATCCAGTTCTTTGGGCATTTTGCTATAATACTTTACCTACATTGAAAATGTCTGTTCAAAAAAAAAAAAGAAAGAAAGAAAAACAAAATGTCTGTTCAACTCTTTAACTTCATTACTTCTTCTTTTTGTTTTTGCTCTTTGGTTTTTTAGGGCAATGTTCAGGGTCTCTTCAGACATCCATTTTGTTCTCTTCTTTGTCTTTGTTATGACCTTTTTACTTTCTTCATAGATTATATACTTAAAATTATCCCAAAGCTCATCTGGTCTTTGTTCACTGTTTCAATTTCTCAAACCTGTTCTTTAGATTATGTTTAAAGTCAAATAGGATAAAAATTTCTCTACAGTGACGAAGAGAATACAGAGCCTGAACTAAGAAAAACAATACCCTTCACAATAGCGAATCACAAGATTAAATATTGGGAGTAAATCTAACCAGAAACACAAAGGATCTATTCAAAGAAAATTACAAAACATTACTACAAGAAACAAAATGAGACCTGGAGAAGTGGAAGAATATCCCTTGCTCATGGATAGGAAGACTCAATAATGTGAAAGTGACAATATTACCAAAGGCAATTTACACATTCAATGCAACCCCAATAAAAATACCCATCCCATTCTTCAAGGAGATGGAAAAGGTAATCTCCAGTTTCATACGGGATGGAAAGAAGCCCTGAATAAGCAAAGCACTTCTTAAAAATAGAAAAAAGGTAGGAGGCATATTACTCCCTGATTTCATATCCTACTACACTGCCGTGATGATTAAGACAGCATGGTGCTGATACAATGACAGACACACAGATCAATGGAATAGAATTGAGAACCCAGAAATCAGCACATCTATGTATGGTCAACTGATTTTTAAAAAATATTTATTTTATTATTTTTCTATGTGTACCGTCAAATCAGATCTGACTGGTACTGGAGGAGGTTGTCCCTCCTTCGCCGGCAGAGCACCTCGTGGATTTGAACTGTGCACCTCTGGGATTGCAATGCAGCTTCTTGCCTCTAGGCCATCAGAGCTCCCCTGGTCAACTGATTTTTGACAAGGAGATGAAATCAGTGAAGTGGGGAAATGACACCCTTTTTAACAAATGGTGTTGGCAAAATTGGAAAACACCTCACTCCATATACAAAAAACAACTCAAGGTGGTTCATAGATCTAGGACTAAAACCAAGGACTATAAACTTCATTAAAGAAAAGCTTGGAAGAACTCTAGTAGTCCTAATCCACAACATAAACAGTCCTCAGAGTATCCTGAAAAATCTACAGCCAGGAGGAGATAAAATAGATGAATGGGATCTTCTAAGAACCAAATCGCTATTCACATCCAAAACTTCTCCAACAGGGTAAAAAAGGGAAGCCACAGATTGGGGGAAAACATTTGGTAATGACATGTTAGATAAGGGCCTTATATCTAGAATTTATAAAATATTTGGGCTCCCCAACAAGATAAAGGTAAACAACCCAATTGAAAAATGGGTACAGTATATGAACAGACACTTCACCAAAGAAGACATTCAGATGTTGAACAAGAACAGGAAGAAATGTTCAAAATCCCTAGCTCTAAGAGAGATGCAAATCAAAATAACTATGAGATATCATCTCACCCCAGTAAGAATAGCAAAATTTAACAGAACAGCAAGCAACAAATGCTGGCGAGGTTGTGGAGAAACTGAAACCCTTATTCACTGTTCATGGAAGTGTAAAATGGTGCAACCACTGTGGAAGGTAGTGTGGCACTTTCTCAAAAAGTTGCAAGTAGAGATACCATTTGACCCATTAATTCCACTACTGGGAATAGACCCCAAAGAGACCATACCTGCCACCGAAGCAGACATATGCACACCCAGGTTTATCATGGCTTTGTTTACAATAGCAAGGAGTTAGAAACAACCTAAGTGCCCATCAACAAATGAATAGATAGAGAAGCTCCGGTAAATTCACACAATGTACTAGTATACTGCATTGAAAAACAAGGAACTCATGAAATATGCAAAATGGGTGACCCTGCAAGACATTATGCTGCGTGAAATATATCAGTCACAAAGGACGAATACTCCATAGTGCCACTGTTGTAAAACAGGACTAACATTGAGTTTGGGGGGAGACTGAGAAAGATGAGATAAATTATGCATCCTGCATTGAAACAGATGATGGAGAAACTGTTTAAAAGGGATATGTGATTGGGTATTTTTGTCATGACAGGAGTCCAGAGCGAAGGCTGCATAGTGTAGTAGACCTGGGGGAAGAGATTGTAAAACAACGAGAGAGTTTTCCTTTTACTTTTCCAGGAGGGTCGTGTACTTGGGGGGGACGGGAGGGTTGGGAGGGAAGAAAAGTACAACAATGAATGAATGGAAATTCAAATCTGTAAATTTTCATTGAAATTAATAATAAATTAAAAAAATAAAAATGTAATTATGACACAAATGAAATGGTTCTGGAGTGTATATTTATTAAATTTAAAAGAACATTTCTCAAAATAAAAAATATTTTAAAAAAGACTTAAATAAATGGAAAAATGTGCTCTATTCTTGGATACAAAGACCCAATATTGTGAAAATTACAGTTTTACCAAAAGGAATCTACATGTTCAACACAATCCCAATACAGATACAAAATCCATTTTTCAAGGAAATTTAAACAGAAATTGTCAAGTTTATTTGGAGAGGAAAGTGACCCCAAAGAAGACAAGCACTTCTAAAAAACAAAAATGAAGTGGGAAGCATAGTATTCCCTGACCTCAAAACCTACAACAAAGTGGTAGTTACCAAAACAGCATAGTACTGGTACAACAACATACACCAATGGAACAGAATTGAGAACCCAAAAATGGGTCCACATATCTATGGTCAGTTGATAATTTGACAAGGAAATAAAACTTATCAAATGGGGAAATGACAACCTCTTCAACAAATGGTTCCAGCAAAGCTTTACTGCTACCTGGAGAAAGCTGAAGCAGGATCTAAATCTTACACCATACATGGAGATCAACTCAAGATGGATCAGAGACCTGGGAGTAAAGCCCAAAACCATAAAGTTCATCAGATACAAACTGGGATCAAGCTTAGAAGGCCTAGTCTATGGTATAAAGAGACTGCAAAACACAACCACAAATGCACAATTGTGAGAGAATAAAATTGATGATTATGACCCTCTAAATATTATATCCATGTGTGCAACAAAAATTTTTTTCCAACAAAATGAAAAGAAAGCTTACTGATTGGAGGAGAAACATTTGGCAATACTATCTCAGACAAGGGTACCATATCAAAAGTTTATAGATTCCTATGGGGCCTCCATAAGAGAAGGATTGATAACCCAATTACAAAATGGGAAAAAGACATGGAAAAAATTTTCTCAGAGGACAATATTCATATGGCCAACAGACACATGAAGAAATGATCAAAATCACTGGCAATAAAGAGAGATGGAAATCAAAACCACAGTAGGCCACCATCTTACTCCATGTGTAGTGGCAAAGTTTAACAGGACAGAAAGAAATAAATGTTGGAAATGATGTAGCAAGAAAGAAACTCTTATACATTGTGGGATTGTACACTAGTACAACCACTCTGGAAAACAGTTTGGTGTTCCCTCAGAAATCGGAACATAGAAATTCCATATGACCCAGCTATTCCACTGCTTGGGATATATATCCTTAACAAATGAGAACTGAGGCACAAACAGAAATTTGTACACCAACATTCACAGCAGCATTATTCACCATTACATAAACAGAAACACCCCTAATGCCCAATTAGAACCAAGTGGATTGAGAAATTATGGCACATTCACATGATGGAATACTATGCAGCACTCAGGAACAATGATTTTTGTAAGTTGCTACCTAACTTGGTAGGGACTAGAAAGCATTATTCTAAGTGAAATAACTCAGTTCGACAAGGACAAATACAGTATAAGACCATTATTGGTGAAATAGTTAACTAGTAAAATGAGTATGAGGATCTAAGGGCAGGGAGGGAGGGGGCACAGTGTTTTCTGTGTAAATGAAGGCTCTTGATGAGTCTTCCTATAAATTTGATGCTACATTCTTCTTCATATAATGAAGCTTCTCAAATGATTTGTCTAGCATACAGACTGACTAGATATGGAGAGAGGAAAAAATGCTGATACATATCTTGCTTGATTTTAAACCATGTAGAATTCCCTTGTTCTGTTTGGACAGCAGCCTCTTGGTCTTCTTGTTGTTGCTTTGTGTCATCAAGTCAACTGGAACTCATAGTGATCCTATTTACAATAACTCTGAAGCCTTCCCTGTCCTAAGCCAGTCTCACTGACTCTGAAACATATACACTCATTACCCCTGCTACTATGTCAATCCATCTCTTTTCTTAAGTCTTCCTCTCCTGTACTGTCCCTCCACACTTCCAAGAGTGATGTCTTTCTCCAAGGACTAGTCCCTTCTGGCCAAAATATTTGTGACAGAGTATCAGGATCCTTGTCTCTGAGAAGAAATGTGGTTTTTTCCTGCCAAGACAGACTTGTTTGTTCTTTTGGCCATCCATGATATGTTCAATACTCTTCTCCAACACCACAACTCAAAGGCATTGACTCTTCTTTTATCATCGTTAGTCATTGTCCAGCTCTCTGATGCATAGCAAGTGATTGCAAAAATGTAGTTCACAAGCTCACAAAAGACCAAGTGTACCTTAGTTCCTCTTAACTAGATACAGGTTTTACAAAAACACAATTATTGTTGTTTGATGCCGTCGAGTCGTAGACGACTCATAGCGACCCTATGAACCAACAGCCTGAGCACTGTTGTTCGTACATAGAGTTTCCGGAGGCAAGCCATTTCAGAAGTGGATGCCACTCCTGCTTCCAGAAAACACAATTAAGTGTCCCTATTTTTCTCAAATTTATCCATAATTTGCCATGATCATATAGTCAAACTTCTTTACATTATTAATAAGATTCACATTTGACTATGTGTGTCACACAGATAGGCATCAAAAATAGGAGAACATGGAGTTGGAATGCAAAGGGGAAAATAAGGACAACAAAATAAATGTGGAGAAATCTACTCTTGTTGAAAAATCATTGCCACTGAGTTGGAATCAACTCATAGCTGGACCTTCAGACAAGTGTTTGGAGGCTGTAATTGTATGGAGAGAGCTAGCCCATCATTCTCCCACTTGCCCTAGTGTGTTCAAGCCTCAAGGCAGGCACTGGCTCTGGGTTAGTAGCACAACACACTATGGACTATGAATGTAGGGTTCCAGAAATTTATTTGCAATTTAAAGCTTGAGAACTCCTGCTATTTCTCAAATATTGAATTGTAAACAACACATTCTTGAATTCTCTTGTTAAATTATAGATTCTGATTCCAGGATGTTATGTGTCTAACAATCTCTTAAAGACACTCGATGAGATGGATCAATTCTGTGAGTGGAGTGGTGGGAATGAGTGAGTGTGTTTGAGACGGCGAGGTTGTCACAGGATAGAACGACATTTATGGCTCTTGTACATAGGGTCACTATGAGTCGTAAGTGACTCGATAGTGCATAAGAACAATAACAATGATCATCAATTTTTCATGGCTCTTGGAGAAGCGAGACCTTGACACTTTTCAGAAATTTCAAGGGTGAAAACATACAACTTTGTTGGAACTTGAATTGCTATATAGTTACTCAGATCATGGTTGAGGGGAAAGACATTATGATCCTACATATACTCTTTGAGAAAAGTAAGGATGGGATGCCTATGTCACTGGAATAGGCTTGGGAGAAATATTATATGTTATAATAATTATATGTGATGCCTCTGGAAACTCTACAAACTATCTAAATTCTACATACTTTCTAAACTCTATAAATGTACAGAAATTATGTTAGTTACAGAACAGAGTTCTGCACAGTAATGATGTTAGTTATAGAACAGAGTTCAGGTCTTTTATGCAAAACTTACTCTCAGTTGTATTCCATTTGATAACACTTAATCACCGCTAAATGAAAGTAGTGCTACTATATCTGGAGGAACACTCTTCCACTTTGTACATCACTCTTTGTCGATGTTTGGTATGAAATAACCCGGGTTTGTTGTTATGCTGAACCCTGTACCATTGGGGTATCAAATACCAGAATGATTTCCCAATGTAGACAGTGTCTCTTGATGCTCTAAGTTGTAAAACAGGTTTGGAAGCAGAAGTGGCATCCACCTCCTAAAACCACATGCCTCTAGAAACTCTATGAACTTGGAGAAATGATGATAGTTATGGAAAAGCAGTAGGTATTTTGTTCATAGAGTCATTGAGTTTCACTCTACTCGACAATCAATAACACCAATACAAAACTTATCATAAATCACTTCTCATTCCAATATCAAGTTCTAATTATGCTGAAATTTTCACATGTCTATGGACATCATACATAGGTTCAAAATTGGGAAGGGCGCACACCAGGGATGCATCCTATCTCCACACCTTTTCACCCTGTATGCAGAACAGATTATCCAGGAGTCTGGGCTCTATGAGGAGAAATGTGGCATCAAGATTGGTGGAAGATCTATCAACAATCTGCTTTATGCAGATGACACAGCCCTGCTTGCTGAAACTGAGGAGGACCTGAAGCACCTGCTGCAGAGGGTCAAGGACTGTAGTCTCCAATATGGATTGAGGCTCAATGTGAAGAAGACATATTTCTCACCACTGGGCCAATTGGAAGCATCAGGATTGATGGTGAAGAGATTGAGATTGTTCACAGCTTTAGTTTGCTTGGCTCTACAGTCAACACTCTTGGCACCAGTAGCCAGGAAATTAAAAGGCGCATTGCCATGGGGAAGTCTGCTGCTAGGGACCTCTCCAAAGTACTGAAGAGCAATGGTGTCTCTCTGGAGACTAAGGTGCATCTGATACAGGCCATGGTCTTTGCAATCACTTGTTATGCATCAGAGAGTTAGACAATGACCAAGGAGAACAGAAGGAGAATTGATGCCTTTGAGCTGTGGTGCTGGAGAAGACTATTGAGAGTAATATGGACTGCTAGGAAAACAAACAGATTCATACTGGAAAGGGTTAAACTGGGTGGCTCTTTGGAGGCAAGGATTCTGAGGCTTCATCTAACATATTTTGGACATGTTGTAAGAAGAGACCGGTCCTTGGAGAAGGACAGCATTCTTGGGAGGGTGGAGGGACAGCGCAGAAGGGGAAGGTCCTCTATGAGGTGTATTGATTCAGTGACTGGGGTTATTGAAACGGGAGTGTCAGAGACAGTGTGATTGGCACAAGACAGAGCAGAGTTTTAGGCTGTTGTGCATAGGGTCGCTATGAGTCGCAAGCTACTCAACGGCACATAACAAAAACAACAACATGGACATCAAGCCTGGAAGGGTTCTGGGACACTGCAGGAGAGGAAGACCCCATATGAGATGAATTGATATGATAACTGTAGCAATGGGATTACATGTGTTGGAGTCAATGATACTGGTTCAGGATAGGCCAGGGTGCAGAGCTGCTGTACACAGGATCACTGTGAGTCATAGATGACTCCATGACACAGACCAACAACAACAATGTACACTAGAGATGTTCATATTATATGGAAAAACTAAATATCTATGTAAACATTTCATGGGTTCTTTTTCCTACTGTCACTGTGATTCTCTAAATCTAATTTTGTTTCACCAGTGGGGAAAAACTGTTCTTGTTAAGTGCTGTGTAGATTGAAGGGTTTATGATTAATGACGCCAGTTGATTTTATTCCATCCCGGATTACTAAAGTATCTGCTTTGACCAATGCAGCTGTAAAAGATTGCAGTAACATTAATTCACCCTAAGAAATTCTTGTCTAAGAAGCCCTCTGTAGCATCTTCCTCCTGGCTGGCCACCTGTTTCAGACACTATTTAATTAAAACAAGTGTTGGTGGTTCCATTAGTCACTCTGACCGTGAAAATGAGAATAAACACAAAGTCATGAGCCTCTGCCAGCAAATCCTGCACTAGCAAGGCTCCACTGAGCTGCAGATATGCAGCCCTTTCATTGGCAGTTATTCCAGTACTTCATTTGGGATTAGTTATTCTGCAGGAATGATCTGCCTAGTACAAAAAAAAACAATTTCAGTTCATCAGTTGGGAGGGAGAAATTAATGACAGCCACAGTCTCACTGGAATGAAACACTAAACTCTTATTTGTGCTATCAATACTGGAGAAAATGGGACATGGTTTTTTCCACGTATTTCTGCTTTCAGAAATAAAATAAAATTAGATTTTTGTAAATGAAAACAGTACTACATTTTATACATATGTATTACAAAAATGTAGAAAAAGATGCCCAAATATATTGGGGGGAAATAAACAGCTTCTGAATGCAATGAATAATGTCAAGTTAGAGAAGCCATTCTCCAAATTTTCCAACCACTCTTTATTCTAAGGGAATAAATCTAATCTTCATTTCCATTCAAGTTTCCTTTTATTACCCCAAAGAAACAGATTATCATTAGAGTAAAATGTTATAGGACGTTGTTGTTGTTGTTGTTATGTGCCTTTGAGTCCCATGTGACATATAGCAATCCTATGTACAAGAGCTCTGGAGGTTGCCCTGTCTTGAGCCAGTATCGCCCACTCCAACACACCTGCCCCCATTGTCCCAGTTACTGTATCAATCCATCTCATTTGGGATCTTCCTCACTTGTTCTGTCCCTCCATCCTTCTTAGTATGATGTTCTTCTCTAATGATCCGGTCCTCCTGGTCATGTGCCAAAAATATGTGAGATCAAGCTTCAAAACAATAGCCTCTAAGGAAAAACTTGGTTTCATCCTCTCCAGGACAAACCTATTTGTTTTCTCAGCAGTCCATTGTATGTTCAAAACTCTTCTCTAGCACCACAACTCAATTCTTCTTCTGTCATCCCTAGTCGTTGTCCATCTCACTGATGCATGGAATGGATCAGGTGCACCTTAGTCTCTAGACTTATCTTGTTGCTTCTCAGTACTCTGTAAGAGTCCTGGATAACAGATTCACCTAATGCAATTCATGTTTTGATTTCCTGACTGCTAGTGCCAAGAGTATTACTTGTGGAGCCGAGCAAGCTGTGACTATTAACAGCCTCAATCTCTTCTCCATCGATCATGGTGCTGTGCCAATTGGCCCAATGGTGAGAATATTTGTCCTCTTGATGTTGAGCTTCAATCCATATTTAAGACTACAATCTTTGACTCTGCAGCAACT
This sequence comes from Elephantulus edwardii, assembly GCF_000299155.1. Classification (NCBI taxonomy): domain Eukaryota; kingdom Metazoa; phylum Chordata; class Mammalia; order Macroscelidea; family Macroscelididae; genus Elephantulus; species Elephantulus edwardii. Next base: position 429,583 of record NW_006399972.1, read on the forward strand.
GCTTTAGGTCCTCTTCATTTCAGCAAGCAAGGTTGTTGATGAGTCTTCCTCCCATCCTGATGCCACATTCCTCCTCATAATTCCTACCCTCCTGAATGTTTGGTTCTGAATATAGATTGAAAAGGTATGGAGACAGGATGTATTCCTGATGCACTCTTTTCCTGATTTTGAACACTGCAGTGTTTCCCTTCTCTGTTTTAAGGACTGCTTACTGGCCCAAGTATAGGTTTTGCATAAGCACAACCAACCATTATGTTCAGTGACAGGTTTTAGGCCTTGAACACTAGTGAATGGAAACCAGAGGAGCTGTGAGAGGCTGTCAAGAATAATATCCATGAAGAATGCAGAAGGTTATTACAAAGTCAGAAGAAGAAGAAGAAAAGACCAAAATGGATGTGAGAAAAAACTCTTTAATATTGCACTAGAGTGCAGAGAAGCCAAAGCAAACTGAAGAAATCAAGAAATTAAGTTGCTGAACAAAAGATTTCCAAGGGCAGTGTGGGAAGACAAAGTAAAGTATTATAATGAAATGTGCAAAAAACTAGAGTCAGAAAATCAAAAGGCCCAAATTCAGTCAGCATTTCTTAAGATGAAGGAACTGAAGAATGAATACAATCCTTGAATTGCTATATGTAAGGATGCTATGGACAGAGAAGAGTGAATGATGCAGGAAGTATTAAAAAAGATGAATATATAGAGACACTGTACCAAAAAGAATAGGCTGACAGAAGAATTTCAAGAAACAATGTATGATCAAGAGGCAATGGTGATGAAGGAGGAAGTTAAGGCTAAACTATCTCCACATGTTAGAATTTTTTCTTAATTTGCCTCTGTCTGTTGAATGGACCTAGAATTAATAAAATACCAGCAGCAAAGAACGCTTCTATGACCCAGAACTGTACTTTGGTTTTCTAAGCCCTGGTAGTTTGTTGTTGTTCTGCACGGTCAAGTCAGTGTGATCAATAGTTTAGCCTCCGATGGGATTTCAGAAGCAGTAAATCACATGGGAAGAGATGGCCTACCCTTGTCCCACTGAGCAGCTGGTTGATTTTAACCACTTGTCTTTGGGATTGCAGTGCGGTTTTTTACCACTAGGCAGCTAGAACTAGTGGTGAGGAATTGCACTACCAGTGCAAAGGTACACAGTTCGAATCTACCAGGTGTTCCATGGGAGAAATATGGGCAGTCTCCTTCCATGTGATTTATTTACTGCCTCTGAAACACTGCTGGAAGGTCAGCTATAGGTTGGATCTGAATAAACAGAGCACAGCAACAAAAACCACATTCTAAATACAAACTAACGAGACTCTTTGAATAAAAGGAGAATTCCAGGATTTTCATGGAAAAGTAAAAAGTATTCTGGAATAAGATGATTTCAGGGAAATGATGTGCTCAAAAGTTGAGTCAATCACAAAATGATAATTGGATATTGTCTTACAATCCACAAACATTATGCGTCTATATGGTGCTGTCACTGAGTTAGATATGGGGAGACCTGGTGACCTAATTAGTAGAGTTTACCTGCCAGCCCTCAGGACTATGGCTTGAATCCACCCGCTGCTTCATGGAAGAAAGATGGGCAGTACCTATCTATATGATTTACAGTGTTGGAAACCTCACTGCAGAGTCAGCTTTTATTTGCTTCCAGCTAAAAAGCAATGAATCAGCTAATAAAAAGCCTACAGGCAACATAAATAATCACTATGTGGTCTTGCACAATCTTCTCAATCATTATTATGTTTGAGCCCTTTGTTTTGTCCCCTTGTCTTCCTATACTATGCCTCTCTACCAGGTATGATGTCCTTCCCCAGAAACTGGTCCTTTGTAACAACATCACCTTCCTAATAACATCTTAGCAGAAAGTCCTGCCATTCTAGATTCTGAACTCTTCTCTGTAGTTTCTCTAAGGCAGATTTGTTTATTCTTCTGTCAGTTCATGATACATGTAGTGTTCTTTGCTAACACATATTTCAAAGATACATATAAGTTCTTCTTTGGTCTTTCTTATTCTTTGCCCAGATTTTTTTGTATGCCTCTGAGGCAAATGAAAATATCATGGGTTGGGCCAAGTGTACTTCGATCTTCTAGATAAATCTTTGTTCTTTAATACTTCAGTAAGTTTTTAAGCAGTCATAATTGCTTTTCAGGATTTTGGAAATGTCCTTGACAGTAAAATTTCCAATGCTATATGTTCCCTGACTGTTGACTATGGAGCCAAGCAAACTAAAGCTGTGTACAATCTCAATCTCCTCACCATCCATCCTGATGCTGCCGATTGGTCCAGTGGTGAGAATCTTTGTATTCTTGACATTGAGCCTCAATCCATATTGTAGGCTGCAGTCCTT
>NW_006399972.1:432752-439787 GCF_000299155.1 Elephantulus edwardii
TGGGATGGGAGTGTCAGAGACAGTGCGATTGGCACAGGACAGAGCGGAGTTTAGGGCTGTTGTACATAGGGTCGCTATGAGTCGCAGGCGACTTGAAGGCACATAACAACAACAACAACATATGTTCCCTAATTGCTGGGACCAAGGCTGTTGATTGTAGATCCAAGTAAGATGAAATAGTGTAGATAGTCTTTTAAGTGTTGATTTGGTTTTAATTTTGTTTACGTCTTTTCACAGATTTAAATCAGAGAGAGATACTTTCATTAATGGGAAAGCATCCAGATTGCAAATTTGCTATAAAAAGTAAACAATGAACATTGCAACCAAAATACCTCAGATGAATTTTGTCACATGTAGGTACTCAATAAACTCTTGGGCTTATTAATGAAAGGAATAATAACTACTGTATAATTAAAGAAAGAAAAATAATAATAACAACAAAAATTAGTTGGCTTGTTATTAGCAGAATGGGGAAAACTGGAGCAGCGGTGCTGAAAGGCTTGTGGGCGTGAGTCTGCCCTGCTCAGTATTCAGGAAGTCTTTCCATCATTGTTCGTCTCCAATTGTGAAATGAGTTCTGCTTCTCTGCCTGTGAAGCCCCTGAGGCTTCAGAGAAAAAAATGAAGGATGGAGCTGTCAGAATAATAGTTGTTACTTCTGTAGTCATTCTACTTTGCTTTTGACTTAATGCAGTCAGTCGGAAGGAAAAAAAAACCGAAAAGCCACAACATAGCAATATACAGTGAGATAAGTTGCTTTCTGTTTTACATTATTTATTCCTTTTTAGCCAAATGGGGAATATTTTTTTAAAAAGAAAAAAAAATATACAATTAGCAACCTACAGTAGAAGTCATTGATAACTAATAAACTAAAACTTTTACTGTTGTTGCTGTTAGTTGCCATCGAATATGATTCATAGAGATCCTGGAAACAACAGATCTGAACTCCATCCTACACTCATAATCTCTGATACATTTAAGCCTATTTCTGCAATCACTGTGTCAATACCTAGTTGAGGGTCTTCTTCTCCTTCACTTTCCCGTCACTTTTCCAAGTATTATGTTCCTTTCCAAGAAATAACATCTAGCAACTTAAAGAATATGAAATGGAGTTTTATCATCTTTGCTTTCAAGGAGAACTCTGGCTAGATCTCATCACTTGTTTGTTCTTTTGGCAGCCCATGGGATATTCTGTACTCTTCTACAACATCACAGTTCAAAAATATCAGTTCTTCTTCTGTCATCCTTAGTCATAGTCCAGCTCTCAGATGCATAGCAAGTGATTGAAAAGACCATGGCTGGAATAAGGTGCACCTTAGTCCTCAAACTGACCTCATTGCTCTTTAATAAATTAGAGGAATCCTTAAATGCAGACTTTCACAATGCAATACATCTTTTCTCCTGACTGTTTTCACCATCTGTATTGATTGTGGATCCAAGTAAGATGGAGTTGTTGACAGTTTCAATCTTTTCCCCATCTATCATGATGTTGAGTGTCCGTTTCAGCAGCAAGGATTTTTGTTTTCTTGATGTTGAAATGCAATCCATACTGAAGTCTGCAGTGCTTGAAACTAACTAGTGATACCAAATTAAAAAAAATATTTACCAACACGTATGCCATCTCTAAAGTGAGGAACAATGATCTAGAAAAATACTGTATTATATGGCAAAGACTAGAGAACATTATGCTGAGTGAACTAACTTGGGACCATAAGAACAAAGACATGAGACCATTATTGTAGAAACAGAAAGATAACTACTACGATGTGCAAAAATGTAAAAAAAGGGAAGGAAAGTGGGCAGAAGGCTGACGGTGAAGAACAACAGGAAAATCATGGGGTCACAGAGTTTGGTAGGTGGGAGGAGAGGGGGTGAAGGAATTAAGAATGATCTAGAGGGGATCTGAAAAGAAGGCACAGATCAATGTGATTAACTTTCTAAGACTTAGTGTATATGAATGATTGCATGAAACACAGTGTGAAGAAAAAATTAAAGCAAATTTTACAAAATAAGAAAGGGGGAGAAAGGCGTGGTTTGGATGAATGGAGAATTCCTGCCTTCTAAGAGGAGTCATGGAATTGATTTCTTGGCCAACACACCTGAAACTACAACTATTACTCACCTGCCAGTAGACGCTTGGGCATTAATGTGATACTGAATGGGTGTCAGAGGAGCATCTAGACTAAGTTAGCACAAGGAAGAAATGGTCTGAAGATACACAGGTGAAAAGCAGCCCATGAAAGCCTGATCAATCTTGATGCCTCTATCTTGCTGTGGATGTAGTCAAGGTGACTTGGGGTCAACATAATGAAGCTCATTGAAAATGCTTTGGGCCTGAGAAAATATGGATATCAAACTGTATTGAAGAATAAATACTGAAAAGAAAAGAAATTTCATAATAGAGGCCAAAAAAATAGCAAACACATACTTCTTGTTGTTGTTATGTGTCATCGAGTCGCTTGAGACTCATAGCGACCCTAAGTACAACAGTCCTAAACTCTGCTCTATCCTATGCCAATGGCACTGCCTCTGACACACCCATCCCGATTACCCCAGTCACTGAATCAAACCACCTCATAGAGGATCTTCCCCTCCTGCGCCGTCCCTCCACTCTCCCGAGCAGGATATCCCTCTCCAAGGACTGGTCTCTCCTTATAACATGTCCAAAGTATGTTAGACGAAGCCTCAGAATCCTTGCCTCCAAGGAGCAGCCTGGTTTAACCCTCTCCAGGAGGAATCTGTTTGTTTTCTTGGCAGTCCATGGTACATTTAATACTCTTTCCCAGCACCACAGCTAAAAGGCATCAATTCTCCTTCTATCCTATTTGGTCATTGTCCAACTCTCTGATGCATAACAAGTGATTGCAAAGAACATTACCTGTACCAGATGTACCTTAGTCTCTAGAGTGATGAATAAGATCAATATAAAATGTGTTAGTAGTTTAAGGGCGATCTCGTGACACAGTACATAGAAGAGTTGCAGTGCTGACACAAAGGCAGTGTTTTTTGTTTGTTTTGAAATTTTTTTATTAAGTTTAATGAAAATTTACAGAGACTTAGGATTTCTAGTCATTCATTATTGCACTTTTCTCCCTACCCATCCCTTTCCCCCAATTCACTCTTCTCCTTGAAAAGTAAAAGAAAAACTCTTTCATTGTTGTGCAATCCCTCACCCCAAGACCACTCCAATATGCAGCCTTCACTCTAGACTTCTGTAATGACAAGAATACCCAATCATAGATCCATTTAAACAGTTCTCTCCCTCATCTGTTTCAATGCAATATACATCATTCCTCCCCTTCATTTCTGTCTTCACTCAACCCTGTTGTCAGTCCAGTTTTACAAAATTGGCCCTATGCAATATTTGTCCTATTGTTACTGAGATATTTCGCTGAGCATAATGTCCTCCATGATCACCCATTTTGAATAATATTGCATGAGTTCATAATTTTTCAATGCAGCATAGTATTCCACTGTGTGAATATACCACAGCTTCTCTATCCATTAGTTTGTAGACGGGCACTTAGGTTGCTTCCAGGTCTTTGCTAATGCGAACAAAGCCACAATAAACATGGGTGTGCATATATATGCTTGGGTGGCAGTTATGGTTTCTTTAGTGTAAATTCCCAGAAGAAGAATTGCTGGGTCAAATAGTATTTCTATTTGCAACTTTTTGAGAAAGCAGCATAGAGCCTTCCATAGTGGTTGCACCATTTTACACTCCCACCAACAGTGAATAAGGGTTTCAGTTTCTCCACAACCTCACCAGCGTTTGAGGTTTGCTTTTCTGTTAAATTTTGCTGTTCTTACTGGGGTTAGATAATATGTCATAGTTGTTTTAAAGGCAGTGTTTTTCTGGCAGTTCAAATCTAAAAGTGGTTTGAATCCAACTATGGCTCTGCAAGAGAAAGATGGGCAATCTCCTCTAGTGGGATTTACAGCCTCAGAAGCCTTCCAGAAAGTCATTTATGCATCAGTTCAGACTTGAAGACAATGAATATGAGTATATGAGTTTTTAATTTAAGTAGTAAGCATCCAGTCGACAACCCTGCTTGCTGAAACTGAGGAGGTCCTGAAGCGCTTGCTACAGAAGGTCAAGGATTAAGGCTCAATATCAAGAAAACAAAGATTCTCACCATTAGACCAATTGGCAGCATCATGATAGATGGGAAAGAGATTGAGATTAACAGCTTTCCTTTGCTTGGCTCCACAATCAACACTGCTGGCACCAGCAGCTAGGAAATTAAAAGATGTATTGCGATGGGAAAGACCTCTCCAAAGTACTGAAGAGCTACAATGTCAGTCTGGAGACTAAGGTGTACCTGGGCCATGGTCTTTGCAATCACTTGCTATGTGTCAGAGAGCTGTACAATGACTAGGGATGATAGAAAGAGATTTGATGCCTTTGAGCTGTGGTGTTGGAGAAGAGTATTGAACACCATGGACTTCTAAGAGAATGAACTGGTTCATCCTGGAGAGGGTTAAATCAGGCTGTTCCTTGGAGGCAAGGATTCTGAAGCTTTGTCTGACCTACTGTGAACATGTTGCAAGGAAGGACCAATCCTTGGAGAGGGACATCATGCTTGGGTGGGTGGAGGGACAGCACAGGAGAGGAAGACCCTTTTTAAAATTTATTTTATTAAAAAATAAAATAAATTAAAAATAATTTAGGTTGTTTATTTTTCATTTCAATGAACATATACAGAGATTTTGGGATTCCATTCATTCATTGTTGCACCTTCTCCCCGCACCCTTTTTGAGATGGATTAATTCAGTGACGAGGGTAATAAGAGTAGATGTGTCAGAGACAGTTAGGTTGGCACAGGACAAAGCAGGGTTTAGAGGTATTGTACAAAGGGTCACTATGAGTCGCAGGTGACTAAACAGCACATAACAACAACAAGCATCCAGTATGAGTCAAATTGCATTTTTGGTGTTTTTATGTACCATTGAATCACCTGCAACTCATAGCAACCCTATGTACAATAACTCTGAAATTTGCCCTATCCTGAGCCAGTCTCCCTGTCTCTAACAAATCTACCCCCATTACCCCAGTTACTGTGTTAATCCATATCATCTGAGGTCTTCCTCTCCTGTGCTGTCCTTCTCAAAGGACATGTTCCATCTTGTCACATGCCCAAAGTATGTGAGGATGATCTTTAAATGGAAATAAAAATAAAATAAAATCCAATTTACTGAAAAATTTTGTTATCAAATCAAGGGAAGGAAGTTCAAATACATCAGATACTCAAAGAGGGAAAGATAGAGAATCTCTCCTGTGTGATTTACAGTCTCTAACAATCTTCACCGGAGGGTCAGCTATGGATCACTTTCAAATCAACAATGAGTTTGATACAGAGCTTAAAAATCCTTGCCTTTAAGAAGTAACTTGGTTTCACCTTCTCCAGTGCAGACCTATTTGTCCTCTTGGCAGTCCATAGTATTTTCAATATTCTCCGGCACCATTGAATCTTCTTCAAAGACATTGAATTTTCTTCTGCCATCCTTAGTCATTGTTCAGGCATAGCAAGTAATTGTGAAGACTATGATTTATATAGGACACATCTTAGTCTCTAGACTGATATCATTGCTCTTTAGCATTATGGAGAGGTCCCTGACAGCAGACTTTCCCCAATGCAATTTATCATTTGATTTCCTGATGGTTGGATGAATTTTCCTCCAATCCTGATGCTACATTCCTCCTTATTCTCATTAATTTTGAGTGGCCAAACTTATCAGGACCTCATAATTCCCCAGAATTTCCTCTTTTAACAAAAAGCTTTCGCTTGTATATTAACACTTCAGTTTTAACATTGTACATTCTTTGCAGTATATTTCAAATTTTCCTGTGCACCTACTCATCACGTATCAATGATTTCATTATCCAACATTTTCATTTACAATAATAATAAAATTCACTACTTGTTGTCAATGGTTTTGTCATCCTTGAATAAAAAATAAATACCATTGGTACCAGCAGGCAAGAAAACAGGAAATGTATTGGGTAAATCTGCTGTCAGGAACCTCTTGAAAATGCTGAAGAGCAATGATGTCAATTTGAAGACTAAGGTGCACCTGGTTCAGGCGATAGTCTTCTCAGTCACCTGCTATGTAGCAGAGAGCTGGATATTGAAGAAGGATGACAGAAGAAGAATTGATGTCTTTGATTTTTAGTACTGGATAAGAGTACATGGATTGCCTTCTCCTGGTGAAGTACAGCCGGAGTGCTCCTTGGAGGCAAGGATGGAGAAGCTTCTCTTTTTTACTTTGAACATGTACCTGGGCCAGGCTATTCCTTGGAAAGAGACATTATGCTTGGAAAGATGGAGTGCCAGCAAAAGAGAAGATGCTTTCAAAATATATTGACATGGTGACTTCAGCAATGGGCTCAAGTGTGTCAGAGATGATGAAAATGGCACAGAGCAGGACCCTGGCCAGCTCGGGTCTCTCTAAATATACTCAACTTGAAACCACCTAAAAATGTACTTGACTATTTCTAGTAATAAGTATGTGCATCTGGCAGTAAGGAATGTTGATGTTCAAGGTCAGAGTAACACTGACTATTACAGTTAAATGATGTGTCAGCACGGTTGGCTGTTTGGTAGTTATGTAATAATGTAATTTGGCAATTGTACAATGACATAATCATCCATTACATTATGTAATATGATCATCTCCACTTTTACATAGCACTGATTTTCATATAATAACCTTCTCTTTAAAACCTAACTATATTAGTGAAAGGAGAGTGTAGTAATAGATAACAGATACCAAGAAAAAGCTGTCTATTCTTTCATTGCATAATTTTTGTTTAAAAGTCAAAGAAACAAATACAATAATTTTTTTTTACTAACTGTGTGGTTGTACTTCAAGATGGATCTAGAAATTACTTTTTTTACATTGTGACAGGATTATATCCATACGCTTACAAGGAAGCCCAGTAAATACCATTATCATTCAGATATATGCACCAACAACCAGAGCCAAAGAAGAAGAAATAGATGATTTCTACCAACTTTTACAGTCGGAGATAGAT
>NW_006399972.1:442102-456140 GCF_000299155.1 Elephantulus edwardii
GGTGTGGTTGGCGCAGGATAGAGCAGGGTTTAGGGCTGTTGTGCATAGGGTCGCTATGAGTCGGAAACGACTCGACGGCACATAACAACAACAACAACCACAACTGTGTGGTAAGGTTACATACATAAAATATACACATATTTCTTCCCTTGTGATAAAGTAGTCTAAAAGAGAAGTAATTTTTCAGAAATTAGGTGAGATAATGAGTATTATAAAACAGAAAAAAGACATTAGAATGGTACAAATAAATAATTTCTCCTAATTAGCCATAATGTTATATGTTTTATAATTTCTTAAAATTCTTTCTGAAAGTGATTGATGGATTTGTATAATATGCAAGTTTGTACATTATTGAAATGTTTCCATGATTTTTTACACAAGGTTTAAGTTACAGGCTTTCAAAGAAAGTATCAGACATTTTTCCTGCCTCAGAAAACTACCAAGAGAATGTTTGTCTAGCCCCGCTGTTATATTGCTTTTTCTTTACATTTGGAAACACCAGGTGCTAATTCTCTAATAATGGTATAACCATGGGCTGCCACTAAGAGTTCATTAAGCAGTTCCAAGTCATCTTGTGGAATGCATGGGCTTGCTCAGCATGTTCTAAAGTCAGAGTTCAGACAGATTCACAGTATTAAGCGGCAAGTAATTAAAAACAAGTATCCACAAATTAAAATGTCATGATGATGCAAGGGTTGTCATGAACAGGGGAGAAAAGGAGACATTTCAACTTGGCTAATCACTGAACTAATTAGAGTAAATCACAGAAAAATTCAAAGGACTTGCATAAACTCACACTCATGGTCAGAGTCTTGATTTTGGGAAACTCAAAGCATCAAGGTAAGAATCACTAATTATTCAAATTACCCTCCAGCTCTTGGTTTTGAGATAGAATTAAAACAGAAAGCAATCATGAAGGAAAGAAGAAAAAAAAAAAGAGAGTTTTAGTAGAATAAAGGCGTAATGAGAGAGCTGATCCAAGGAGAAAAATATAAGCAACAGGAACATTAAGAATAAGTAGCAGAGCTATATTAGATTAACAAGAAGCTAGAGAGGAAGAACCTTCAGTAAATGAACGGAAAAGCTTCTTCTAAAAAAAAATCAATATTCTGCGTAGTATCAATTTCACAGGAGACAGGCAGTAAATTGCTATTCAGTAAATGATTGAAGGAATATTGAAAACCGAAATAATTCCATGGAGCAAGTTAGCAACACTTAACCACGAAAATCTCATTCCAATCAAATATAGGAAATCTTCAAACACCAAAGAGCCGAGAAGAAAGGAGAATAACCGTGCTCTAAGAAGCTATTTGAATCCATTAACTGCTCCATGAGAGAAGAATGTGCAATCTACTCCTGCATGATTTGTTGTCATTGTTGTTGTTGTTGTTATGTGTCTGCTCCTCATAGTGATCCTATGTACAAGAGCTCTGATGCCTGTCCTGTTCTGAGCCAGTTTTACTGACTCCAAAATACCTAACCCCATTTGCCCTAGTTACTATCTCAGTTCCTCTCACCCGGGGTCCTCCTCTCCTGCGCTGCCCCTCCACCCTTCCAGGTATGATGTCCTTTTCCAAGGATTGGTGTCTGAGACAAGGCTTCAAAATCCTAGTCTCCACAGAGAAACTTAGTTTCACCCGAAAACAGACATATTTGTTTTTTTGGCAGTCCACGATATGTTCAAAACTCTTCTCCAGCACCACAATTCAAAGGCATCGACTGATTGTCAGTCATTGTCCAGCTTTCCGATGCATAGCCAGTAGTTGCAAAGACCATGGTCTGGATCAGGGGCACTTTAGTCTCTAGATTGGCATCATTCTTTGCAGTACTCTACAAAGTTCCCTGACAGCAAATTTCCCAGTGCAATTTGTCATTTGGTTTCCTGACTGCTTGTGCTAAGAATGTTGATTGTGAAGCCAAACAAGCTGTAATTTACAAAATTTAATGCATGATTTACTGTCTCAGAAAACCTGATGGACAGTTAGCTATGAATAAGTCCCCACTAGATGCAACATAAAAGAATTGAACTTAGTTTTTAACACGGTGAAAAGTTTCACTCAGTATCAGAAGCTTAAAGCTGGAACCAACAGTAGCAAAGAGGTAGGATGTGGAATGAGGTCATAAAACTCGAAGATTCATCAACTGTGAATTTCTTCAATTGTACATAAATGTCAGAAATATCAATTTTTCTTTTAAATTTGTTGCTGTTTTATAATAATAGTCTAATTTCATAGTGTAGTTTCTTGTATATTTTAAAATTATAGAAAAATATTAGATATTCTTGTCTGGTTTATATTAGCTGGGGAAAAGTGCCAAAATTCCCATTGGTAGGTACTTGTTTTAATACAATGTTAATTATCTAGAGAAAATCATTTTAAATTTAACAACTTGTTTTTTACACGGATGAGGTACTCAAGTATTCTGATTGGTTAATAGTAATAGTGCCTTATTGAATTGTTGTTAAGAATAGATGTGAATGTGTACATTGTTAGATGCCATCGAGTTGAATATGACTCATAGAGAGCCTGTGAACAATAGATCTGAATCCACCCCATCCTGTGCAATCTTCTTACTTTGTGACATACTAGATCCCACTGTGGCAGTCACCGTGTCCATCCACCTGGTTGAGGTGCTTCCTCTCCTTATCTGACCATCTATCATTCCAAGCATCATGTCCCTCTTCAAGGAATAGCCCCTCCTGGCTGCACCTTCCTAAGATATATCTCTTTGTTCTCCTGGCCATCCAAAGAATGTTCAGTGCTCTTCTCCAACACCACAGCTCAAAGACATCAGTTCTTCTGTCATCTTTATTCATTTTCCATATCTCAGATACATAGTAACTGATGAGAAAGACTATGGCTTGAATCAGACACACCTTAGTCCCCAAACTGACACCCTTACTCCTCAATAATTTGGAGAGTTTCATAACTGCAGACATTCCCTGTGCAATGAGATGAAGCTGTTGACAGTATCAATCTTTTCTTCATCTATTATGTTATTGCATACCAGTCCCGAGGTGAGAATCTTTTTTTTCTTAACATTGTGATGTAATCTATATTGAAGGCCGCATTTACATACATACAGTACTTAATTAAAATTATAATTGTTATAAATATTGTTTATACATATTAGCTCAAATAAACAAATAATATCTAAGAGTTATCATACATTTTTCTCAAAAATATAATTCTATCCCCAAGACTAAATTCAAATGGATGAAAAGTACACTTTTAAATTTAAAAAGATGAACAATTTTAATCTGAAATTTAATTTCACTGTATTGGAAAATCTTCAGGAACTATAAATTTGTAATAACACAAATTTAAAACCTGCTAAATAAATTGGCATTTTAAAATATGGATGTATAGCATACTATAATAGATTTAACATATACATATTTGACATTATTATATTTCAAAGGTGAAAGTAGGAATTTTTGCATATACGCATACTTTTAAAAACAAACATAATTCAAGTAGCAAAATGGAGGATGCCTATATTATCAGCTTTGGGCCTACATTTCATTTTTCTTACATTCTATTATCTAAAATTATATATTATGATTGTTTTCCTGGGTTTTTTTTAACAAAACTTAAGGTATAAATAAATGAAAAAATGCATGTGAAAGTCCTTTACAATGTTTGTGGATAAACTCAGGAAAAATTAAGTTTGGCAATTTAACCACATAGGAATAAATTAAAGAAAACAACTAAATAACTATCTTAATTATCAACAACATTGATCCATTTTAGGATATTTTCAAATGTGTGGATGTTCAGAATGAATTGAATCTGAAATCTAATCTTGAGAACAGAGTAATGAAAGCAGTAAATTATATAGTACTTTTGTAATTTGTACTATATGTGAAAACAGTAATTTCAAAAAGAAAATATTTTTAAACTCTTTCAGTATTGAGTAGGAAAATAATTCTTCTAGACAAAAATATCCTTGATGTTTTTGCGTACCATGAAGTGGTAAATGACTCATAACTGATTCTTCAGTGAGTTCAGAGCCGGTAAACCACACAGGAGGAGATTGTTCATATTTCTCCTGTGCAGAAGCTAATAGATTTGAACCATGTGCCTTTGGGTCAACAGTGCAACTCCTTACCATTAGTCCACAAGAGTTTTAAATCATGACATGTTAAAGTAAACTAAAAACACCTACACTAGAGTATATTGGTAAGATTCCTTTCTGTATCTCCTCTCTACCCAAATAATTGATAAATTAGGATACTAATAGTAAAGACATCCATAAAAAATACCCCTTTTTCATCTCTGGTTGAGGAAAGCGTTCCTGCTGATCTAATTGGATCAGAAAAACCAACTGTAGATTAACACTTAGCTTTTTCAATTTCCTCATTAACATTGAAGATGTAAATAATATCAAATAAAATTTTTATTAACACAGGCAACTAAATGATTTCCCATCAAGGAGTTGGAAACAACCTAAGTGCCCTTCAACAAATGAATGGATAGAGAAGCTGTGGTATATTCACACAATGGAATACTATGTTGCATTGAAAAACAAGAAACTCATGCAATATTATTCAAAATGGTGACCCTCGAGAACATTATACTGAGTGAAATATCTCAGTCACAAAGGCACAAATATTGCATAGTGCCACTGTTATAGAACAGGATGGCACTGGGGTTGGGGGAGACTGAGAAAAGATGGGATGGATAATGTGTACTGCATTTAAACAGAGAGGGAGAAAACTGTTTAAAAGGGATATGTGATTAGGTATCATTGTCATGACAGGAGTCCAGAACGAAGGATGCATAGTGGAGTGAACCTGGGGGGAGGGATTGTAAAACAATGGGGGATTTTTCATTTACTTTTCGAAGAGAAGAGTGTACTGGAGGTGGGGAAGAGGACAGGGGAAAAGTGCAACAATGAATGAATGGAAATGCAAAGTCTCTGTTAATTTTCATTAAAATTAATAAAACATGATAAAAAAAGAGTTCCTATCTTATCACATCCTCTCCAACATTTATTACTATCTGTCCTGTTAAACTTTGACACTGCTACTGGGCTAAAATGGAATCTCATTGTGGTTTTTATTTGCATCTCTCGTATTGCCAGTGATTTTGAGCGTTTCTTCATGCGTCTGAATATGGTATGAAGAGACTGTCAAATACAGCCAGAAATGCACAATATGGAAAGGATAAAATTGCTGAATGGGACCTTCTAAAGAGTAAATCCCTGTATGTATCAAAAACACTTTCCAGAGTGAAAAGAAAACTTACTGACTAGGAAAAAGCATTTGGCAATACCATTTCAGAGAAGGGTCTCATACCAAAAGAATCCTACAGGGCCTCCACAAGAAAAAGAATGAGAACACAACTACAAAATGGGCAAAGACATGACATATGCTTTGAACATTTTCTCGTGAGGGATAAGTCCACAGACAAATGTCATTCTTCATAAATAGAAATTCTAGTAAGGGAGAGCTTCAGTGAGATGGACTGACACAGTAGCCAGTTGCTACAATAGGCATAAGAAAAGTAGTGCTCATGAGATGGTACATGACTTAGTAGTGTTTCCTTCTGTTTTACACGAGTGACTCTTAGTCAAAGCTAGCCCCTTCTGGTGGGAGTGGTAATAAATTGTGTAATTCCAAAAGCAGGCAGTTGGAATCCACCAGCTAGCTGTTCCACCACAGAAGGATGGGCAATCCCCTGTCTGTGATTTGCTGTTGTTAAAGGTTGAGCTTTTTTAGCTGAACAGCACACTGCAAGAACATCAGGTGTGGGAAAACAATGTATACAAACTTGGTAAATAAACCAGAATTTTTTTAAAAAATAAATTTGCCATGCATAAAGCATGGAAAACATATATTAAAAATAAACGAAAAGTCAGAACTGATTCAATGGCACCTAACAACAACAACAACAACATAAAATATACGATTTCCAGGTCACAACTAGCTTCTTCATTCCTGGTTTACAAATTTCTAAATTTTTCTCTTAAACGATGTAACTTGTTTTGAGGAAACGTGGCACATTCAAGCATCTACATCTCCACAGATTGGGCCAACCTTAGAGATTTACAAAACATTGCCCTCTACAAAACCCACCTAGGTAGAAAGAGGATTTTGGTTTTTTCTTCTGATTTCCTCACAACTTCTAATTGACTTGTTTAGTATTCAGATCTTTAATTACCTAGTATGGCATTAAGCAAATCAATTGGCAAATAAAATAGGAATTGGTTCACATATCACTTTGTAGAATAACTTCCTACAGAAGTGCTGCTAAGAAATTAACTGTTTTAAAGCCAATACTTTTAATGACCACTCTGCACAGTTGAAACTTTTGCAACAGGAACAAAACGAGAAACTAATACAGAGAAACAAAAGTGATTTACAGGGTCTTTGAAAAATTTTTACTTCCATACAGGGTTTACTCTCAAGTTTCAAGTTGAGTGTTGTAAGATTTTATAACTTAAAACAGGAAGAAAGACCGGCTGTTTCTTCAATCACAGTTCTTCACTTTAATAAAATTGGCTGTAGTTGGAACCTTAACCAAATATATAATTTCTCATTTTTTGTTCCCTGCTAGAGATTAATATGTAATGATCACTTCCCAAAGGACTTGGGGGAAAGTACAGAGATGCGGGAGGAAAAAGTCAAATCTGGTGGTAGACATAGGAGTAATTGAATGGTAATTGAACACCCTCTGCTTTTCACCTCCTGGCCTTCTTGGTGAATGCAGAGTTGGACTGCTGTGGGAAGCTGCTCAATCATCATAAGACACTGCCTTCCTAACAAGAGGAAATCCACACATACACACAGGCACTTCCTTCAGTCAGGACACCTCCATATAATGCTTTACAGTTTGTGTAACTTCAAGTGGTGCCATTCACACAGACAACTCTGAACCCAGATCCAAGCTCAGAAGCTCTTTCAACCTATGATTCTGCTCTAGAAATTAGAGACCATTCACATCATGACAATGATAATGATGATTGGCCTTAATTACTTCATACTTAAAATATACCAATCACTCCATTCATCTTATGAGAAAGGAGCAGTACAAAACCTTATTAAATGGCAAAGTTCATAATAGGCTTTTGCTGTTATTTATTATTACCCTTTCAAAGTAAAAGAAATATGGATAATCATAATGACAATGTTTATTTTTTCTCAAAAAAGGAAGAGGTAATTGTGCCTTAAAATATGCAAATATATCTTGTAACCTAATCCAGTATTAGTATTTTGACTTGAGAACTGTTTTCTCTTTTCAGTTTGTGAGTTTATAGCACTATTTAGGTAAACATATACAAAGTAGATAAGTTTTTCTCTTGTAGATATTGAGGTTTTAAAATATGACTCATAGTAATAACTTTGCTGGAGATTTAAATCAACAAATTCAAATCAAACAAAACACCCAAAATAGAGGATTCATTTCAATCAATTTCAATTAGTTTCACTAGGCAAGATAAACTAACCATGAAGAATTCTATAATTTTAAAGTTTAATTAACCCAAAAGAGTCTTGTAAATCTCAGGACAAAAGTATTTCTGCATTGGATGAATCTCAGAAGCCCCTAAGATTATCTGAATAAAATAATCACAACTCTTGAAAACTAAAAAGACCATATTCAATTTATTAAAATAGTCATCAGTTTCTAGCTTGAGTTCCCAATTCCCCTTCCAATCTGGAAAATTCTTTTCTAATTACATTTTATACATATAAAGAATCATTATTGTGAATTATTTTTTCACTTTTAACAAACACTGAAATATGTGTTTGTAAAAAAACTCTCATGACGAGACCTTTTCAAACACTTTATTTAAAATGAAAAATAGCCCAAAAGATTTCATGAAAATCACTTCTCTCCACAATTCCCCAATCCTTAGATATTATAGAAGCTTTGAATAATTCAACATTAGAGATCATTTATATAAAAATTGAGACTAAGATAAAACAGCATTACAATGAAAAATATTGGTGCTACTTTAATGACAGTGATTATAAATTCCATTCCTGAAATAATGACGCCTGTTTTTAACAGAAAATCATTTACCAGTCCTCAGAGGCAAGTGCAAAATTTGTCTTGACGTGAGACCATTGCCAAAGGCACTAGTACCTAAATAATGTATTCCTGTTTTACTGAGCAGAATCTATCATCATTTGAAGACTAGCTTCCCTGGTGTAAAATCCTAAAACTCTGCATTTATATAGGAATAACTTTTCAAGCCATGCTCCTGAGTTTTTATAGGCAAATTAATAGAGAAAAGATCTCAACTTAGCTTGCAACTTCCTCAGTAATAAGATGTCAAAATTAACTGCCATAACTTCATCAGATTTCAACTGAATCCACCCTCACTGAATGTAAATACTCAAAAGTCTTTACCATTTCTAGTTTTAACAACTCTAGAAGTGATAAGTACTATAACCGTGTTTTATTGATGTGAAGCTATAAACTAGCATTGCCTTTCCTTTTTGATCAAAGTCTTTGTAGATTCCGATTCCATTTTCTTCCTTGGCCAGGGAGTAAGTCCACTGTTTTAGCCACTGGACAAGCTAGCTAAGTGCTAGAAATTTAACTTTGATAAATTAGTCTAGTTAATTAAGTGTAATGATCCTATTTCTAACCCCTGTCTGTTGAGACAGTATCTTGGATAAGAAAGAGAGTGGGATCCTGACTCATGAAGTATGTAAGAGTCATGAAGAAGAAAGGTTCCCTCTCAACTGGAGAAGAGGTACATGCTGGGATGATGAGTCTGGAGCAAAGCTCAGGAAGAAGACAATGGATTACTTACCTGCAGAACGGTGGTCAAATTGTTAAAGAGAGCTTGGCCAGCACTCACTTTGTATTTGACGCCTCTGACAGTCCCATTTTTGCTTAAAATGTTGACTCTTCTTGTGCCAAAGCACTTCTCGCTGGCAGTCCTTGCTAAAACCAGCAAGTTATCCTGGTCATTCTCATGCTCGTCACTTTCTGATCCGATGTGACCATTCTGCTGTCCGTCAGACTCACTTAGTCCATCGATCCCGCAGATACTGGCACACTCTGAGTCCAGAGAGCCTGCAGGCTGCCCGTCATCATACACTTCTTTCAGAACTCGCCCGCTGTGAGATGATGCAATCCGAAATCGGACTCTGCGTGGTCTGTCACTTTCTGGCTTCATTTCTCTTTTTAACATGGTTCTATCAACCCACATGAAGAATTCACCTCATTCTTGATCCATTGTTACTGAGTTTGTCCACTAACCACATAATAACAGCAGAGTGACAGCAGCACTCATATGAAACTGACGTCGAAAGAAGATTCCTAAGAACTAAGAGTGCATCTCTGCTTTAATAATGAATGCGTATGTGTGTGCTATGGTTACCTTTAAACTAAAACCTGAAAAATGATCCCAGTCTTTAAATATTAATGGCCATGGTCTACTCTTTAACAGGACAAGTGCAAGAAAGTGGCATGCAATGAAACAGAAATTGCATGCAGGGCAAGGAAATAACAGACTGGAGGATTGAAATCAATAGTGAGTGTTGAAAAGGGTTTTAGCAGCATAAACAAGGCTTCAGTTCATCTTCCAGACTAGGTACCAAAGGTAGGATGTGAAATTCAACTGCAATGTGTTGGATGTGAGGTGTTATAGTCTTCTCACAATAAATTATTTCTTCTTTCATTTTTTATTTTCTTCATTAGAATATAGATACAAATAAGCATTTGCTATTTGAATATTTTTACATGTAAACCCCAGTAACATTCATTACATTCATGATGCAACCATCATAACTATCCATTTCCAAACTCTTCACCACCATGAAAACAAGTTCAATGTCACCCCTAAGCAACATGTCTCTTTTCTACTTTCACTAGGAGCTCTCTTTAAAGGCCAGCAAACATGTTACAATACCCACACAGAGACTTCACTATTAATTCTTGTTAAGTCATCAGTTAATAAATATACATTGTCTAAGAGGTATTTTCAAGAGGTACCTCCAGTAGTTTTGTTAGAGACTTTTTAACAGTGAAGGGATAGAACTTTTAGTTTCCCACTTCTGCTACTAGAAAACATCGCTCCCTTTAAGAAAGGGAAAGAGATTTGGAAAGGAATGATAAAGAACAGTAAGGGAAGAATGGAAAATCCTCCACACTAGCCAAGTAAGCCAAACAATCCCGGTGATCTGAGTTGATAAATACACCCAAATCACCCATGCATAGAGAAGGGTCCTCCGTATGCTCTCCTCAGGTGTATTTCCTATCACGCTGGCCAGCACTTGTGTCATCTCTTAAGATATACAACCATCTTGAAACTTACACTGTAGTGATTATCCCAAGGTGTCTGCACCTGAGAAGAAGAATAAGCTGCTGGCCCTTAGCATGTAAGTGCCATAAAGTTCACTGCTTTTTATCTGGTTGTGGGCTTAATGTGTATTTCTCTTAGAAAACACAGGGAAAATGGAAAATAAATTTCATAAAAATGTTAGCTAAGGATATAATTTCTGTATACTTTCTTATAGTATATAGAGAGGAACTGGCTATATACTCTCACTTTATGTCCCAAGTTTCTTTAATGTAAAGGGAAAGAGACAAAGTGCAAAGTGCAAGGTGAACAAAGGTGAACAGGCCACTGATGAAGCAAAGCAATGAAGATAGGGTACTCTCTGTCTTGCTGCTTCTCTTTCCTCCCCACACATCACCTGCTATTGGGTTGACCCAAGAGCAATCTTGCTACAATATACTAAGGATGTCAAAGTCGCAGAGGAATCCCACATGCACTATGAAGCTTCACTGAACTGAGTAAGAATTAGCTTTTTGTTGTTGTTGTTATGTGCTGTCTAGTGGCCTTCGACTCATAGCAGCTTTATGTACATAGCTCTTCATCCTGCCCTAACCTGGGCCGATCTCATTGTCTCCAACAGACCTAATCCCATGTCTCCAGTCACTGAGTCAATCCATCTCATCCTGGGTCTTCCTCTCCTGCAGTGTCCCCCACAGATGATGTTGTTCTCCAAGGACTTGTCGTTTCTGGCCATGTGCCCAAAATATGTGAGATCAAACTTCCAAATCCTTGCCTTCAGGTAACAGCTTGTTTTCATCCTCTCCAGAACATTTTTTTATTATATTAAGCAATTTGATTAATATTTGGCATTTGTTTATTATAGCAAGTTGTTGTTGTTGTTAGGTGCCATCAAGTTGAATACAACTCATAGTGACCCTATGAACAAAAGATCTGAAACCTGTTCAATCCTGCACCATCCTCACACTTCCTTACACACAAGAGCCCATTTGTAGCCGTCAACATGTCAATCTACCTAGTTGAGGGTCTCCTTTTCCGTCACCAACATTCCACCCTTCCCAGCATCATGTTCTTCTCCAAGGGATAGCACCTCCTAGAAACATGTTAAAAGTATGTGAGGTGAAGCCTCATCATTCTTACCTCCAAAGACCACTTAAGTTTCAACCTCTCCAAGACATATTTCTTTGTTCTTTTGGCAGTCCACGGAATGTTCAGTGTTCTTCTTCAATGCCAAATCTTAAAGGCATCAATTATCTTTCTGTCATTTTTATTCATTGCCCAGCTCTCAGATGCACAGCAAATAATCTGAAAGTCCATGAACTAAATCAGATGCTGCACATCAGTCTTCAAACTGACATCATTATTCTTCAATAATTTGAAGAGGTCCCTAATTGTATGTTTTTCAAGTGCAATATGTCTCTGATTTCCTGACTATTGGTACTAAGGGTGTTAATTGTGGATCCAAGCAAAATTAATTAATTGGATGTGCTCACTGGTATATGCCAGGAAATTGGGAGGACCGTTGTCTCACCAATGGATTGGAAGATATCAAATTGTTACAACTTCCAAGAAAGATGATCCAACTGAATATGGAAACTATTGAACAATATAATTAATATTAAAATATTGCTAATAATTATTTTAAAAAAAGATTAGAACAGTACATACATAGGGAACTGCCAGAGATTCAAGTAGATTTTATAAGAGGCCATAGCACCAGGGACAACATTGCCGATGTCAGATGGATCTTGGCTGAAAGTGAGGAATACCAGAAGAATATCTATTTGTGCTTTATTGACCATACAAAGACATTAACTGTGTGGGTCATAACAAGCTGTGGCTGATATTGAGAAGAATGGGAATCCCGGAGCTCTTAATTGTGCTCATGTGGTACCTATACCTAGACCAGGAGGCTGTTGTGCGGACAGATCAGGGAAACACTGCATGATTAAAACTAGGAAATGAATGCATCATGGTTGTGTTCTCTGTCCGTACCTATACAGACTGTATGCTGAGTAAATTATTCAAAGAGCTGAACTCTATGAAGAGGAGTGTGGCATAAAAATTGGAGAGAGACTCATCAACAACCTGTGTCATTCAGATGACACAACCTTGCTTTCTGAAAGTGTCAAGGACTTGAAGTACTTGCTGCAGAAAATTAAGGAATGCAGCCTTCGGTATGAATTGCATCTCAATGTCAAGAAAACAAAGATTCTTATCACTGGACCAACAGGCAGAGTTCTGAGGATTAATTATACCAAGTAAAATTGCCTAATTTATTTATTATGAGCCCATATATAAAACCATACTACTATGTAGTATCTTTGTTATTTTAGCTTTTTCTGAGCAAATATTATATAGTAAGCTATTAACTATACTATTATTCCTCAAAAAGATAAATCTATCTTCACCCCTCTGCTCCTACCCTCCTGCCCTTGGATCCTCAGACATGTTTTACTTTTTAACTTATTTATTTCTACAAAAGTGGTCTTATACATTATTTGTCCTAATGAGACTGAGAAGAGTTAGATGAGCAGGGGGATAATCATGTTGTTGTTGTTATGTGCCATCGAGTCGTCTGCAACTCATAGCGACCCTATGTACAGCAGCCCTAAACTCTGCTCTATCCTGTGCCAATCGCACGGCCTCTGACACACCCACCCCGATTACCCCAGTCACTGAATCAATCCACCTCATAGAGGGTCTTCCCCTCCTGCGTTGTCCCTCCACCTTACCAAGCATGATGTCTCTCTCCAAGGACCTGTCTCTCCTTACAAAATGTTCAAAGTACGTCAGATGAAGCCCCAGAAGAATCCTTGCCTCCAAGGAGTAGCCTGGTTTGACCCTCTCCAGGATGAATCTTGTTTGTTTTCTTGGCAGTCCAGGATACATTCAATACTTTTCTCCAGCACCACAGCTCAAAGTCCTAGAGTCACATAATTTGATGAGGAGGTGGAGGGGAAGGTAAAGGAAATGGGAAATATTTGGTATGGAAAAACAAATTATACAAACGTTGTAAATAAAACAATGTAAAATAAAAACTTTATTTTTCAAAAATGAATCTAATGTTTATAGTTAAATTTAGACTATTAACCCAAAGTTCTCTGGCTATTCAAATACACCAGCAACTACTAAAAGGGAAGGAAAACCATCTTTTCCTGTGTGATTTACAGACTGAGAAATTCAAATGAGGATCAGCTTTGAGGCTGTTTTGATTTGATGAAAATGAGGAGCCTTTTTAGAATAGTAGTACCAGCCAGATGTCCAGGCTGGGTTTAGAAGGGGTCGTGGTACTAGGGATATTGTAGCTGATGTTAAATGGATCTTAGCTGAAAGCAGGGAATATCAGAAGAATGTCTATCTGTGTTTCATTGATTATGCAAAGGCGTTTGACTATGTGGATCATAACAAACTGTGGCTGACTCTAAGAAGAATGGGAATCCCAGAACATTTAGTCGTGCTAATGTGAAACCTATACTTGGACCAAGAGGCAGTCGTTAGAACAGAGCAGGTTAACACCGCATGGTTGAAAATTGGGAAGGATGTACGCCAGGGATGTGTCCTATCTCCATACCTTTTCAACCTGTACGCACAGCAGATTATCAGAGCAGCTGGGCTCTATGAGGAGAAGTGTGTCGTCAGGATTAGTGGAAGATCTATTAACAATCTGCATTATGCTGATAACACAACCCTGCTTGCTGAAACTGAGGAGGACCTCATGCACTTGCTGCAGAGGGTCAAGGACTGCAGCCTTCAGTATGGACTGAGGCTCAATGTCAAG
>NW_006399972.1:457595-468125 GCF_000299155.1 Elephantulus edwardii
TGTTACCCTGCTCTGTTCTGACGACTGCCTCTTTGTCCAAGTATAGGTTTCATATTAGCACAACTAAATGTTCTGGGATTCCCATTCTTTTCAGAGTCAGCCACAGTTTGTTATGATCCACGCAGTCAAATGCCTTTGTATAATCAATAAAACACAAATAGACATTCTAGTTTATTAAATATGTAATCACTAAAAGAATTTACTGCAACCCCAAAGTCGTGTGCTTTGAATCCACCAGCTCCTCCATGGGAGAAAAATGGACAACCTCCTCTCATGCAATTTATTCTCTCTGAAAACCCACAGGAGGTTCATCTATGAGTTGGTACCACTCAGCAGTACATAACAACAACAGTATTTGCATAGGGAAGTCTAGCGAGGCTTCAGGCCTTTTATTCATAGGGTTGCTATATGGTTGACTTGAACGCAATCAACAACAATAACAACAGTGGTCTAGTGGTAAGAAATTATGCCATCAACCCAAATTCAAGCAGTTTTGAGTCCACTAGTTCCATGAGGAAGAATAGGTAATTTCATCCTGTGTGATTTACAGCCTCTGAAAACCTACTAGAGGGTCAGCTATGAGTTGCTATAATTAACCCTTTAGTATATTGGAGGGGGTGTAAAATTGATAGGACAAGACATTTTTTCACGTGTATTTTTCTTTTTTTCTGCAGAGATTCACCTTTTGGTGAATCTGACACCAGTCAGGTAGAGTGGAGAATGTTGAGAGCCCAGCAGGGCAGGAATCACCTCAATGGACTGCTTCTTCTTGCGTGGGTAGGTCTGGTATTGAGGTTTGTTGGTTTATAATTTGTTGTTGGAGTTGCTTTGTTCGTTCACTTTTATAAATTACTCTCTGGGCTTGCGAGCTTCCCCTCCCTCCCACCTCCCTTCCTCTATCGTCCAATTTCATTTTAAAGAGCTATTGAGCTCACCATGTATGTCTGGGGCAAGAATTTTAAATATTTAAGACCCTTGATTTGAATTGCTAGCTGTTCTTAGGAAAATTATATAATTTGCTGTGCTGCAATACCAAAGATACGCAGTTCAAATCCACAAGCAGCTCTGCTGGGCCGTTTCTGACTTGACAGCATACAAGAACAATAACTAACATGAGGGTCTGGTTAATTGTACTATTGCCAACATGGAAAATAATTTCTTTTAACACCTTGTATTTTGATAAGTTGAAAAGCAGTATTTCCCTCATAATATAATTTTCCAACTTCAAGCACAGTTGATGACTTACAAGTATTTGTTTCAAATAAAAGTCTTACTGAAAATAGCAATAGATAAGACAAAAAAATTCTTTCATAGTTAATCATGTGGGAAAGTGAATGGATACAGAACTTCTACTTAATGCCAAAAAAAAGAAAGAAAACTACACAAAACCAAAAACCCTATACTCACTATAATACAATCTGATGGAAAACAGAGAAATAATGTTAAAAGATTAATTCATCACCAAAGGTAAATTTAGTTGATTCTTGAACAACTCAAGTATTAAGGGAATTGATCCCTTTACAGTTAAAATTCTTAATATAAAGACACTCCGTATCTTTGGCCCATTTTGTGATTGGGTTGAACCCAATCCTTACAGAACCCTTTCCTTACAGAGGACCTGTTGTTGTTTGTAGGTGCTGTTGAGGTGAGTAAATCCCATAGTAACCCTATGAATGACAGGTCTGAACCCTGTCCTATGATATGCCATCCTTTTACTTTCTGACACACTCAAGCCCATTGCAACAGTCACTGTGTAAATCCATCTTGTTGAGAGTCTTCCTTCCTCTCTTTCACTAACCCTCCACTTCTCCAAGCATGATGTTTGTCTCCAAGGAAAAAAACCTCTCCTAACAATGCGCTCCAAGTATGTGAGGAAAAGTTTTATAATCTTTGCTTCCAAGGAGCAATCTGGTTGTACTTTCTCCAAGACATATTTATTTGTTCTTTTGACACTCCATGGGGTAGTCAGTAATTTTCTTCAATACTACAGTTCAAGACTTCAGATCTTTTGTCATACTTATTCATTGTCGAGTTCTCAGATGCATTGAAAGTGACTGAAAAAATTCATGGCCTGAATCAGACAAACCTTTGTCTTCAAATTGACACCATTGTTCCTCAATAATTTGGAGAGATCCTTAACTGCAGACTTTCCCAGTGCAATACAACTCCTGATTCCCTGCTGTGGGCACCAATTATACTAATTGTGCATCCAAGAAAGATGAACCTGTTGAAAAGTTCAATCTTTTTCCCCCTTCTATCATGGTGTTGGCTATTCATCCAGTAGTAAGAATTTTTGTGGGTTTTTTTTTATGTTCAGATACAAACCATACTGTGTCATCTATATAACGTAGATTATTAATGAGTCTTCCTTCAATCGTGGTGCCACATTCTTCTTCACAGAATGTATCAGAGTTGTATCCTCTCTCCATACCTATTAAATCTATATGCTGAGCAAATTTTTTAAAAAAGATATACTCTGTAAAGAAAATGCAGATGTCTTATAGTATTCTGTAAATATTCATTATGACACCCTTGTCTGAGATGTCATTGTCAAATGTTTTTCCCAGTCTATATAGGTTTTCTTTTTACCTTCTTGGAAAAAGATTTTGAAGCAAACAGGGACTTAATTTTCAGAAGGTCCCATTCATTGATTTTCTCATCTCCTAGTTGGGCAGTTCTTGTTATATTTGTAAGAATATTTTTATCATAGTCTAGGGCTTTTAAGTTTGGTCCCATTTTGTCTCTTATTTATTATCTTTATGTTTTGGGTTTTACCCCTAGGTCTCTGATTTTTGTGAGTTTATTTTTGTGTATGGTATGACATGTGAATCTTGATTCAGTTTTCTGCAGGTTATTGTTGCTGTTATGTGCCAGCAAGGTGACTACAACTCTTAGTGACACTATGAACAATAGCTCTGAATCCTGCCCTATCCTGAGCCAATCTTACAGTCTCTGACACACATATCCCCACTAACCCAGTCACTGTGTCAATCCATCTCACCCAGGATCTTCTGCACTGTCTCTCCATCCTTCCAAGTGTGATTTTCTTCTCCAAGGACCCGTCCCTCCTGGCAATATTCCCAAAGCATCTAAGACGGACTTCAAATATCCTTGCAAAGTGGTTTTACTTTCTCCAGGAATCATGTGTTTGTTCTTTTGGCATTCCATGGTATATTTAATACTCTTCTCCAGCACCACAAATCAAAGGCATCAATTCTCTTTCTGTCAAACTTAGTCATTGTTCAATTCTCTCATGTGTAGCAAGTTATTGAAAAGATTCTAATTAGGCACACCTTAGTCCCTCGAATTGCATTGTTGTTCTTCAGCTCTCTGGAGAGGTCCTTGACAGCAGACTTTCCCACTACAATTCGTCAATTAATTTCCTGACTGCTGGTGCCAAAGGTGTTGATTATAGATCCAGGCAAGCTGAAACTGTCAACAATGACAATCTCTCCGTCATCTATCATGTTGTTCACACAGTGGTGAGAATCTTTGTGTTTTTGTTTGTTGTTGTTTTTTTTTATATTGAGTTTCAATCCATATTGAAAAGTGCATTCCCTTACCTTTTGCAGCAAATGCTTAAGGTCCTCCTCAGGTTTGACAAACAAGATTGTGTCATCTCTAGGTAGATGCCCAGTTTTGCCAGCACCATTTGTTGAAGAGATTATCATTTTCCTATTTGGTAAATCTTATAGCCTTGTCAAATACCTGTTGACCATAAGTAGATGGGTCAATTTCTGGATTCGTGATTCTGATGCATTGGTCTATATATCTGTCATTGTACCAGTACCATGCTTCTTTGGGTTATTACAGCTGCGCAGTAGGTTTTGAAATCAAGGAATGCTACGCATCCTGTTTCATATTTTGTTTTCCAGAAGTGCTTTGCTTAAATGGAGTCTCTTTCCTCTTCAAATAAACTTGCCAATTGTCTTTTCTATCTCTTAAAAATTAATTTTATATCTGTATTGGGATTGAGTTAAACATGCTGATTGCTTTTGGTAGAACTGTTGTTTTCACTCTGTTCAGTCATGATCAACAGACATGTGAAGAAATGTTCAAAATCACTGGCAATAAGAGAGATGCAAATCCAAACCACAATGTGATTTGCATTTGCATCTCACTCCAGTAGCAGGAGTGATGTTTAACAAGACAGCAAGTAATAAATCTAGGGAGAATGTGGAGAGATTGGGACTACCCAGCAGTGCTGGTGGGATTGTAAAATAGTATAAACAATCTGGAAGGAAGTTTGACTTTTTCTCAAAAAGCTGAACATAGAAATTTCATACGACTCAGCTATTCCACTGCTAGAAATATTCCTCCAAGGAAAATAGAACTAAGACAAAAACAGATGTGTACACCTATATTCATGTTGTTGTTGTTGTTTACTGTTGAGACAGAACTGACCCATAGCTGACCCTCCTCTGATGGGTTTTCAGAGGCAGTTAATTGCACAGAAAGAGATTGCACATCCTACTACAGAGCAGCTGGTGGCCTCAAACTGCATTCCTTCGGGATTGCAGCACAGCTTCTTGCCACTAGGCTACCACAGTCTAAATGTACATCAACAAACAAGTGGATTGAGAAATTATGGTACATTCACATAATTGAAAACTACACAGCACCAAGGGGCAACAATTTTATAGAATACTATGTGACATGGGAGAGTCTAGAGAGCATCAGGCTGAGTGAACTGCCTCAATCTCATAAGGACAAATACTGCGTGAGAACATGATTACTGAGATAGAAAGATAACTAGCAAAATATGTTTAAAAGTATAAAAGAGGAAGGGGAGGGGATAGGGCAATAGAGGATGGGGAGGGAGGGAAATTACTAGGATAACTGAGTCTGGTGGGTAGAGGCAGTGGGATGCAGAAATGAGGGAAGATCCAATTGGACCCTGGAAGATAGGGTAATAACAGGCATAGATCAATGATGATTAATTTCATAAAACAAGGTATATGAGAGATTATTTAAAACAGTTTTAATGAAGTAATGTGTGAAATGCAATGCACATGAAAGATACACAGTGTATATAAATTTTGTGTGCAAAAAATATAAAATTTTAAAGAGAAAAAAATTTCTCTATTGTAATTTGTAGTTGACTCTTGAACAAAACAGACTTGAACTGTAACAACTGACAAAAGCAAGATGAGTTTGGACATTGCAGGCTCAAGTGTGTATCTACTTAAAACCCCCTGTCATGCTTATCATATCCCTGCAGAGAAGAGCTGCTCACATGTAGAGGATTAGTAACCCTTTAGCTCATCTCAGCTGTCACGGGATAAGTAAGGGGAATTATAAATGGTTGTGCACTGTTCAAATACATGTTGTTCAAGGGCCAACTGCATTTCAAATATATCTAAATGTCAATATACACTTCTATGAAAGAAAAGAATGTTGCAGAAAATAATAGTCAAAATACATAAAGGAACATAAATGAAGAATAGTTTTCTAAGAAATGAAAACAATACTGTCATTTTATATTTCAAATACAAGCTTGTGGGTAGAGAGGAAGGACATGGAGGGAGGCAGGGAAGATTTAGTTTCAATTATTTTTGTTTTTTTCTTTTGAGTTCCCAAGCACTTTGTTTCAGCTCCATTGATATAATCATTTGAGTTAGCGACAGTGTATTTGAATAAGAGCAAAATTTTAATGCCAAAGAAAACTTTGTTCGAATTTTCATTTACCTATTGCCATTCAGCCAATTCTGACTTATGGAAACTCAATTTGTTATAGAGTGATACTTCTACATATGATTTTCTTGGTTAGAATAATTACGGAAGCAGATCACTGGATGTTTCTTTCATCATGCCACTGGATGGGTTGGAATTGCCAGCCTTGATGTTAGTAGCTCATTTAAAACCACTTG
The DNA here is from genome assembly GCF_000299155.1 of Elephantulus edwardii. Classification (NCBI taxonomy): domain Eukaryota; kingdom Metazoa; phylum Chordata; class Mammalia; order Macroscelidea; family Macroscelididae; genus Elephantulus; species Elephantulus edwardii. Next base: position 463,466 of record NW_006399972.1, read on the forward strand.
GTCTACTCAGTATACCATGGTAGAATGTTCTTTCTACTACCTAAATCTTTAATTTCCCCCCAAAGTGATCCCTGGTGATGCAGTTGTTAAAGTTTCAGCTACTAGCTAAAAGGATTGAACCTTCAATGCTGGAGGAAATAGACGTCACCTTTCATAAGCACTTACAGTCTTAGAAACTATATAGGACAGTTCTCTGTCACTTATAGGATTGCTATGAGTAAAAGTCAACTCGATTTCAGTGTTATTGTTGCCTTATTGTTGAGTCCGAATCCTCTCATAGCTAAACCCCTCACTACTTTTCAGAGGCAGTAAGTCACATAGGTCAAGATTTTTCAGGTTTCTTCGGCAGAGGAGCTGGTGGACTCAAACCATGTGCCTATGGGGTGACAGTGCAACTCCTTACCACCAAGCTGACAAGGCTCCCTCAATGTCAATAGATTGGTTTATGATGGAGACAATAATTCTTACTTTAGAGATATATGTTCTAAAATATCTGGTATATGTGTGCATTTAATGTTTTATGGATCATCTGGATAAAAATAGCTCTGTTTAGCTTAACTGACATCACATAACATTAAAACCACAAGGCATAAGATCATAATCAATGTATTTAAAAGGAAAGAAAATCTATAAGAAACTAAAAATGTATTTTTAGTAGATTAAACATATTTGCACAGTGTATATATCTATTTCATATATATATATATCTATTTGATGTGGTTATGTGTCATCATTAGCTTGTGACTCATAGCAACCCTACGTACAACAGCCCTGAAACCTGCTCTATCTTGTGCCAACTTTACTGTCTCTCACACACCCACCCTCATTACCACAGTCACTGAATCAATCCATCCCATCAATGGTCTTTCTTGCTTTCTCTGTCCCTCCACCCTTCCAAGTATGATATCCCTCTCCAAGTACTTGTTCCTGCTTGCAACATGCCCAAAGTTCGTGAGACAAAGCCTCAGAATCCTTGCCTCCAAGGAGCAGCCTGGTTTCACTCCCTTTAGGACTAACCTGTTTGTTCTCCTAGCAGTCCATGGTATATTAAACACTCTTCTCCAACACCACAGCTCAAAGGCATCAATTCTCTTTTTTATCATCCCTACTCGTTATCCAGCTCTCTGATGTGTAGTAAGCAATTGTGAAGTCTATGGCCTGAATCAGGCACATTTTAGTCTCTAGACTAACATTACTCTTCAGCACTCTGGAAAGGTCCCTGACAGCTGACTTTTCCAATGCAATTCATTTTTTTATTTCCTGGCTACTGGTACCAAGAGTGTTGATTGTGGAGTCAAACAATTAAAGCTGTCAACAATTTCAATCTCTTCATCATCTATCATGATACTGTCAATTGGCCCAGTGGTGAGAATCTTTGTTTTCTTTATGTTGAGCTTCAATCCATATTGAAGGCTTCAGTCCTTGACCTTCTGCAGCAAGCACTTCAGATACTCCTCAATTTCAGCAAGTAGAGCTGTATGCAGGTTGTTGATGAATCGTCCTCCAATCTTGATGCCACATTTCTGCCCATACAGCCCAGCCTCCTAGATATTCTGTTCTGCACATGGATTGAAAAGGTATGGAGACCCAATATATTCCTTATGGACTCACTTCCTGATTTTGAACCATGCAGTGTGTCCTTGCTCTAGTCTCACAAATGACCCCTGGTCCAAGTATAGATTTCACACAAGCACAATCAAGTGTTCTGGGATTCCCAGAGTCCCAGTCTTCTCACAGTTTGTTGTGATGCACTCTGTTAGATCTGGGGCTTCGTCTGACATACTTTGGACATGTTGCAAGGAGAGACAGGTCTTTAGAGAGGGACATCATGCTGGGTAGAGTAGAGGGACAGCGCAGGAGGGGAAGACCCTCTATGAGGTGGATTGATTCAGTGACTGGGGTAATCGGGATGGGTGTGTCAGAGGCAATGTGATTGGCACAGGATAGAGCAGGGTTTAGGGCTGTTGTACATAGGGTCGCTATGAGTTGCAAACGACTCGGCGGTACATAACAACAACAGCAACAATATACCCTTTGGACAATGACTAAGATAGAAGGATTTTGAATTGTGGTAATAGTTAACAGTATTGAATAGACCATGTATTGTCAAACAGATCTATCTTGAAGGAAGTGCAACCAGGGTTATCTTCAAAGGCAAACATGGTGAAATTTGTCTCACATACTCAGATCATGGGAAAAAAGAGGAACCTCATCGAGATGGATTCATATAGTGACTCCAATAATGGACTTGAGTATACCTGAGATCATGAGAATATAGTGGAATGGGGCCAGGTGTCAGTCTACTATTCGCTAAAAGTCATAGTCAACTTAACAGACCTAACAACAACAAATTAAAAGCTTGCACTTACTTTAAACTAAAAGGAATGAGAAGTTGTTTTTTTTCAGAGGCTAAGTCTTTGAAATACCTCATTGATTCAGACAATAAATGTTGTTATATGCTGTTGAATCATAACCAACCCATAGCTGATCATCCAGCAGGTTTTAAATGGTAGTAAATCCAACAGAAGGTGATTTCTCATCTTTCTTCAGTGGAGACACTGGTGGTTTTAAACTTTGTGCCTTTCAGATTATAGCACAGCTTCTTACCACTACACCACCAGAGCTCTCTAGACAGTAAATATGCCACAGTATGTCTTGTATGTTATTTAAGAATTCTATGCTATGGTAAATACAGATATCTACATAAAATACTATCTCATACTTTTTTAAAATTTAATTGGTATCCTAATGTATAAGTGTTATTGTTTTTATTGTTAAGTGCCATCAAATCATAGACTACTCATCTGAACACTTGTATAACTTTCATCATTCATAGAGTTTCTGGAGGCAAGCTATTATGGACGTGAATACCACTCCTGCTTCCAAGACTATTTTAATTAGGAAGCTCCACCAAACACTGTCCACCATGGGTAGCCATTATCACATTTGGCACATCAGTGACATAGTGTTTGGCATCACAGCAACCACAGGTTACCTCTGCATGCACAGCCAATTCAACAACCAGTGCTATACCACTTAGAAGAATGTTTGATTAAAAACAATTAAAACCAGGCCTAAGAGCTGCAGATTACCTTTGGCTTGGTAGCATAACTTTCTATCCACTAGGCCAACAGAGCTCTTTCTATGACTCACACTAATTCTATGAACAACAAAGAGATCTAACACTTGCCCTATCCTGTGTCATCCCCACAATCTGAGACACACTCAAGCCCATTGCTACAGTCACTCTATCAATCCATCCTGTTGAGGATCCTCTTTTCTTCTCTTAACTTGCACTTTTCCCAGCATGATACCATTTCCAAAGGACTGGAACCTAAAAATGTTGACTGTTGTTGTTAAGTGCTATTGAGTTGTAGACAACTCATAATGACCCTATAAGCCAAAGACCTGAACACTTGTATAACTTTCATCATTTCTCTAAATTCATAAAATTTCCAGAGGCAAGCTATTTCAGAAGTGGCTGCCACTCCTGCTTCCAAGCCTGTTTTAATCTGGGCTCTAGACCAAACACTGTCCACCATGGATAACCATTATCTCATTTGTTTAGCATCACAGCAATCACGAGTTACCTCTGTACAGCAAATTGGCAGACCAGTGCAATAATGCTTAAATGCAACAGCTATAATTCAATTTAATGAGTACCATTTAAACACATAGAGGATGCCCCTTACTTGCTAGTTTGTAACAATAACCCTAGAAAATGATTATAACATACTTCTTATTACTATCTACTCTTATTTTGGTTACAATTTGTTCTTAGTTCTTAGTTGTTAATTATCAATATTCCAATTTCACATCCTTCTGCACCTTTATCCCCAATTTAAATTCACTATCCCCATATTTTAATTAAAGGCACTCTGAGTAACTAGTAACTAGTAACTAGTAACTAGTAACTAATATGTAAAGTCGCTACCAAGTTGTTGGCTACTCATGGCGACTTCTATGAACAAAAGATCTGAGCATTTGTATAACTTTCATTATTTCTCTGGGTTCAGAGGCTTTCCGGAGGCAAGCTATTTCAGAAGTGGATGCCACTCCTGCTTCCAGGCTTGTTTTAATTGGGGAGCTCCACCAAACACTGCCCACCATGGGTAAACATTATTGCATTTGACACATTAGTGTCACAGTGTTCAGCTTCACAGCAACCATCTGTACAGCAAATGGACAGATCAGGGCTATACAACCCAGAAGAATGTTTGACCAAACCTCGAGATCTATAGTATTTTACAATTCCAGCATGCCCAAATACTGGCAGACTGTGCCAGAGACCCCAATTCATCTGGCAAGTCCTCTCTGCTGACACCCACTTGGGACAAAAAGAAAGCCGTGAGCATTTCAATACTTGTCCCTCCTGAAGACATGAGAAGCCATCCTAAGGTCCAGTTGGAACTGAGAATCACAACACACTAGCCCTCAGTCCTCAGTCTACAAGCGTGGCCAAGCATTTCATTATTTTACAATTCCGGTATGCCCAACTAGAAAAAAGAATGATGATATTGATAATAATAATAATGACAAACCTTATACTATAGGCCGATCAGAATAAATTGACCAAAGTGTGTTTTCAGTTAATATTAACAATTGCTATCCTTATTTTGCTAATGAAGATAGTGATTTTCTTGTTGTTGTTGTTGTTGTT
>NW_006399972.1:475475-479899 GCF_000299155.1 Elephantulus edwardii
GTGTCAGAGGCGGTGCGGTTGGCACAGGATAGAGCATGGTTTAGAGCTGTTGTGCATAGGGTTACTATGAGTCGGAAATGACTCGATGGCACATAACAACAACAACAACCTTTGGCTTGGTAGCATTACTTTCTGTCCACTAGGACAACTGAGCTCTCTTGTTGTTGTTATTGTTAATACCATTGAGTTGTAGGCAACTCATAGCAACCCTATGAATTAAAGTCCTCAATACTTGTGTAACTTTCATCCTTTCTCCAGGTTCATAGAGTTTCCAGTGGCAAGCTTTTACAGAAGTGGATGCAACTCCTTCTATCAAGCTTGCTTTATTTGAGGAGCTCCACCAAACACGACCCACTGTTTTAGCTGTAATTTTTTTTAATAGCAGACTGCCAGACCTTTCTTCCAAGTATTGACCCAGCGAGTTAGAATCATCAACTTTTAGGTGCAAGCAGACTGTTCCTTGGAGGCAGGGATGGTGAAGGATTTTACAGAGTCTGAACAGGTTGTTAGGCGTAGTGAGAAAAGATAATCAAACTTGGAAAGGAGAGGATCAGCAAAATAGAGGAAGATATTCAGTGAAATGGATTGACACAGTGACTGCAGCAATGAACTGTCTGGTATCAGAGATGATACCGGATGGCACAGGATAGGACAGGGTTCACATCTATTGTTCCTAAGGTCGCTATGAGTCCTACTGGACCCGATGGGACCTAACAATAACCACCACCGAATACCAACTGTTTGCACCACCTAGGAACTTGGTGCAGACAATACTTAAAGAAAAGTAAAATGATGGCATTCGATAAAATACCCTTTGGAAAAGAGAACATTGTTTCCTGCTTCTTGCTGATTGAATATTATAGGATTAAACAATATACTAGGATAAAATAAGTTGCACTTCAATCATAAAGGCACATGGTTCGAGGCCACCAGCTTCTCTGTGGAAGAAAGATAGGCAATCTCCTTCTGTGTGATTTACTGCCTCTGAAACACCTACCTTCCCCCCCAAGAGGGTCAGCTATGGGTCGATTCCATCTCTATGGTACACAACAACAACAATATACACAGTATTTAGCATGACACACAAGAAATAATAGCTATGCATCTTATCAGTTACGTAAAGATACTTTTTAGGGAACAGGGAAAAGAGTGAAAACAGTTGAGCATAATTTACTCTGGCAAAACAATCCAGGCAATTTTATTGTTTGTGGTCTGATTCTATGACTTCAAGGCTGAACCAGTCTAACATTTTGCAGCTGCCTCACTCACTCTGTAAAGCTCTGTATTGATATACTAAGCACTGTGTTTGGAGCAGGGAATTTCAGTGCTGTTTATATCCAATCACAGTGGATGTTGAGTGGGTGCAAGTTGTCTCAGATTCCTGGAGCTGCTAAACTCAACAGTACACATTGTTTCAGTAGTTAGTTAAACTTTCTAAAATTAAAGCCACCACAGATGAAAAAGACTCAAGTAAGAGTCCCCAGAGCAGTAATTTTTGAAACATACTTTTCCAGTCCCATTTTTATCTTTAAAACCCCTGCTGTGTCCTGCAGTATTTTGCATATAAACAATGCTCAGAAAGAAAAACAACAAACTACCATTTGTTGGATTAAAATTAACTAATACCTGGCTTAATAAAAGCAGAGATCTTTAAATGCTTACTACAGAACATAAAAACCAAAGCCTTCAGAATGGCTTATACTAAAAAATAAAATTAAGTTAAAATCCTCACAAGTTGATTAATGTGCAGAATCATGACAGAGAAACGACTGATGCTGTCCAAGACTTAATTTTACTTGACTTCATGGTAGGAGATAATGAAGACAGCACAGGATAGGACAGGGTTCAGACCTGTCAGTTGCTATGAGCCATGTTCGACTCTATAGCACCTAGCAGTCATAATCAGTACTGAAGGAAGTAGTAGTTAAGATCTCAAATGGCATATTGTACCTAGCCCAAAGCATTGTATTTTTATTTGCCTCACAATTATGTGAAAGTTGGACAATGAATAAGGAAAATCAAATGGATTCCTTTACATTATGGAGCTTGCAAAGAATATTGACTGAGCTGATAAGCTATCCATAACATGGACTGCCAAAAGAGCAAGCAAATTGTCTTGGAAAAAGTGCAGCAGGAATACTCCTTGAAAGTAAGGAAGGTAAGACTTCCTCTTGGAAACATAGCATATGTTATTGGGATGGGCCAGTCCCTGAGGAAAGACATCCTTGGTCAAGTATGGGGTCACTACAGGGAATATGAAGATGACACAAAAAGGAGTTGTCAACAGCAGCTGCATCAATGGTCTCAAAGACCGCAATATCTGTGAGGATGGCTCAGGGTGGTGCACTGCTTTATTTTGTTATATGTATGGAAGGATATTGTCCATTAGTTCCCTGAAAACACTCTCTTCATTGCATTAGAAACTTCTGTTAATTGCCTTTGAATCGAGCACGACTCATAGCCACCCTATGAACAAAAGGCTTGAAGCCCCTCTAGAACTATTGACATTTATCAAAGTTCAGCTAGTTTCTGGAAGCATGTTATTTAGGAATGCCACTCCTGTTTCCAAACTTGACATAGTACATTATTGTTGTTATGTGTAATTTAGTTGCCTGTTATGCATATTGACTCTATGTACAGGAGCTCTGAACCCTTCCCCATCCTGAGCCAGTCTCACTAATTCCAACACACCAACCCCATTGCCCCAGTTAGTGTATCAATCCGTCTCATCTGAGAGAGAACAAATAATGTATTTTGTACTTAATGTATTTGTTCTTTCTAGAGAGCAAATAATATATTCTACCTATAATATATTCAAATATACTCACAGTTCCAGAAGAAACCAAAATCAATAGAGAGTTTAAGGGGGAAAGTAGATAAGTGTTGGCTGTTATTTGAACCATTGATGGTTTGGACTCACCAGATGCTCCACGGGTAAAAAATTTGGTACTGTGCCTCAATAAAGATTACACACTTGGGAAATCCATGAAACACTTCTGCTCTGTCTCAGACTGATTAGGAGTTGGGTAGGAGTTAAATCAACTTGACTGCCTTCAATTTATTAGTGTCAAGTGTTTCAAACACCTGGCTCATGTAGCACCAGGCATATACAAGCTCAGGTTTTATACTTCATCAAGAAACAAACGTGATTATTTCTCCTTTAATAGGGAAGTTTCTACCTGGAATCAGGGGGGAAAATCACCTTATGTCCTTCTTTCTTGAGATTGTCATGCTATATAATACATAAAAGTATGTCTTTTTGCATAAACAACTTTTTAAAATAACAATAGTATTATACCAGGAGATGTGTATAAATTCTCCATCTATTAATTCCTCACAAATTAATAAATGATGAATAAAACTATGTAGACTTTGTCTTAGGATGTTTACTTCTCATAACACAGTATAGAATTAAATTAACAGCAAATCCAGCTGCCATTTCCATACTATTGTTTTTAGGCATTGCTGAGTTGACTAAATTCCTAGGGACCCTATGAACGACAGGTTAAAAGTTCTCCCTATCTTGTGCCATCCTCAAGATCATTAATATAGTTCCTGCATAGGTCCATTTTGTTGAGGGTCTTCTCTTTCTCTTATCCTCTCTCTACATTTCCCAGCATAGTGCCTTTCTCCAAAGATTGGTTCTTCCTGACAACACAGCCACAGTATGTGAGGTAAAATTTCATCAACCTTACTTCTTCACTTTCTGCAAGCTAGACTGTGTCCTCTACATTTGCAAGTTATTGATGAGTCTTCCTCATATTTGGATGCCATATTTTCTTGACACAGAGAAAAGGCCAGGGAAAGTGAATTACCAAAGTGCTCAGCAATAATGATCAGTGAACAAAGTATCAAAAATACTGAATCAGACCCAACGACACTCAAAGTGATCTAAGGTATATGATAAACTAAAGAAAGACAAAAGAAAAACTTAGCTGCTATCAGGTTAATGCTAACTCATTGTCACTTTATGCCAATCAGAGTACAACTGTCTCTTTAAACTAAGGTTCATCTGATACAAGCCACCATTTTTCTCAATTATTTCTTATGCATCTAAAACTCGGGTGGTGAATAAGAATTATCAAGGAGCATATAACTTTGAATTGTGATGTTAGAGAAGAGTAGTGACTATGCCATGAACTGCTAAAAAAACAAACAAATCTCTCTTGGAGGAAATGCAACAAGGTGTTCCCTAGAGATAAGGCCACTAAAATGTTGAATTTTCAGTGACTGGTATATTAAAGGAAAAAAATCTTGTCAGATCTTTTTTCTCAGGTACTTCTGAGTAGACTGGAGTCTCAAAACTGGTATCTCTTTGGAGACTAAGGTGAGTCTGATACAGGCCATGGTCTTCGCAATCACCTGTTATGCATCAGAGAGTTGGACAATGACCAAGGAGGATAGAAGGAGAATTGATGCCTTTG
>NW_006399972.1:479999-484871 GCF_000299155.1 Elephantulus edwardii
GTAGTTTCCACACTCAGTTGGGTCACCTTTCTTTGGAATGGGAACAAATATAGATCTCTTCCAGTCAGTTGGCCAAGTGGTTGTTCTCCAGATTTCTCACTGAGAGCCAGTGACTTTCTTAGGGAGAAGAATTACCAGTTACCTCACTTGAATCCTATAGTTTTATAATCTTTTAATCTTATAGTCTTATAGTCCAGAGAGTTGCTTTGAGTCAGAATCAACTCAATGGCAGTGGGTTTATTTCATCTGTTTTAGAAAGGGTGAAACCAAGTTGCTCCTTGGAGGCAAGGATTTTAAAGCTCCGTCTCACATACTTTGGACATATGGTGGAGGGACCATTCCTTAGAGAATGACATCATGCTTGGAAGGGTGGAGGGACAGCACAGAAGAGGAAGACCCTGATGAGATTAATTGACATGGTAACTGGGGCAATAGGATTTAGGGGTATCAGTGTCAGTGAGACAGGCTTAGGATACGGCAGGGTTCAGAGTTATTATACATAGGATCATTATGAGCTGTAGGCAACTCAATGGCACATATAAACAACTGTCAATAAAAATTTCTTCGTTCAACAAGAATGAGCTTGTATTCCTGCAAATACATCATTTCTGTCCACATCACTTCCTGTGTTCTTGCAATCATGTCTTTCATTAAGTCTGTACTAAGTGTCAGACATTTTCTGAGTCTATTATGATGAGTAAAATTTACAAGATCTAAAGGAAATTGACAACACACAATTAACAAATAAATATATTAACAATAATAGAAGCATTGCCAAAGGAAAGACATGGATGAATGAAAAAATATAAAAAAGAATAAATGTACTTTATCCTAAAAGATCACAGGAAACCTCTCTAAAAAGGAAACATTAAGTGAGAATCCTCAGAAATCAGAAAAATAAACAAAGAATTGAAATGTAGTTAAGAGCAGTTGGAGATATTTTCCTACCTGAAGTAGCATGTTTTGTTGTTAAGTGCCATTGAGTTGCCTGAGACACATAGTGACCTTATCCACAAAAGCTCTGAACGCTGCCCTATCCTGAGCCAGTCTCACTGTTTCTGGCATATCTAACCCTATTACTCCAGTTACTGTGTGAATCCATCTCTTCCAGAGTCGTCTTCTCTTGTACTGTCTCTCCACCATTCCAAGCATAATGTAATTCTCCCAGGACTGGTCCCCCCTGCTCAAAGTATGTGAGATGGCTCTTTAAAATCCTTGCCTCCAAGAGCAAATTGGTTTCACTCTTTCCAATACACGCTTGTTTGTTCACTTGGCAGTCTGTGGTATATTTAATAATCTTCTCAAGCACCACAACTCAAAGAGCTCAATCCTTCTTGCATCCTTAATCATTGTCCAACTCTCTAATGCACAGTAAATAATTGCAAAGTTCATAGCCTGAATCAGACACAATTTAGTCTCTAGAATGATATCTTTGCTCTTTACCACTCTGGAGAGGTTCTTGAGAGCAGATTTTCCCAATGTAAAGTGTCTTTTGATCTTCTGACTGCCGGTGTCAAGCATGTTGACTGTGGAATCAAGAAGCTGAAATTTTTAAAAACCTCGATCTTTTCTTTATATATCATGGTGCTACCAGTTGGTCCAGTAGTGAGAATCTTTGTCTTCTTGATGCTGAGCTTCAATCCATATTGAAGACTACAGTCCTTAACCTTCTGCAATGAGTGTTGTAGGTCTTCATTAGTTTCAGTAAGCAAGACCTTGTAATCTACATAACACAAGTTGTTGATGAGTCTTCCTCTAGTCTTGATGCCACATCCTTCCTCCTAAAGTCTAGCCTTTTATATGATCTGCTTTGTATGCTGTTGTGGTGGTGGTGTACCATAGAGTAGGAACTAGCCCATAGCTGACCTTCCTACAAGTTTTTAGAGGCAGTTAATCACATGGGAGGAGATTGCCCATCCTTCTCCCATGAAGCAGGTGGTAGCTTCAAACTATGTGTCTTTGGGATTGCGGTGCAGTTTCTTGCCATTAGGCAACCAGAGCTCCCTCTGTTTTGCATATAGATTGAAAACATATGGAGACAGGATATATCCTTGATGCACTCCTGTTCCAATTTTGAACCATGCAGTGTTTACTTGCTCTGTTCTGACGACTGCTTCCTGGTCTAAGGACAGGTTTCATGTGAGCACAATTGGGTGTTCTAGGATTGGCATTCTCCTCAATGTTAGCCATAATTAGGAAGAAGGAATGGCTATCCACTTCCAAAATAACAGGCCTTCAAAAATCCTATATACAACACAGCACACTTACGTGACACTAGCAGAGGTGGCACCCTGAGCCTTTGCATTGGAGAACATAAGGGAAGAGTAAAATTTGCAAGCAGACACTAGTGATTGTTGTATTTATGGCGTAGTACAATATGTGAAGTATGAATGTAGGAAAATTGGATATTGTTAAGAAAGAAATGGAATGCATAAATATTGGCTTATGAGGCATTGGTGAAATGATATGCATTGACATGGAACATTTTGAACCAGACAATCACGTTACCTAGTATGCTGGAAATAAAAAGTGAGGAACAAACAGGGCCAAATTCATAGTTTAAAAGGCTATTTCTATATCCATATTGAAATACAATGTTGTAAAGTAGCATATACAAATCTTGTGAAGCAGCATACATTTGTTTGTTCAAAGAATGAAAACAAAACAAAAGTGAAAAGCAAGCCAAAGGAAAAGGCATGTCTCCCATTCTGAAAATTTAGATTTTTTAAATTTATATAACCTCTCAAAATATGAAACATAAAACACATAAAAACCTTTCAACTCTATTACTAGAACATCAATTAATAAAGTATTTGTAGGTGTGATACCAATATACATTGTTGTTGTTGTCATTGTGTATTGTAGAGTCAGAACGGACCTATAGCTGACCCTCCTGCGGGTTTTCAACGGCAATTAATCGTTCATGAGAAGATTGCCCATCCTTCTCCCATGGAGCAACTGGTGGCCTCAAACTGCGTGCCTTAGAGATTGCAGTGCAGATTCTTGCCATTAGGCCACCAGAAATCCCTAACATATACTACAATTAATATATAACATAGTCTAAATTCCAGAATCTAGGTATAAGATAGAAAGGCACATTAGCTGAAACTGGAACTGCTATGAGAATACTATTAAAGATTAACACAAACATAAAAAAAATACTTTTCATCTATTTATAATAAAAATTGTAACCTAGCAGCTACACTTGAGCTCTAGTTATTTTAAATATTATCTCTTTTATTTTTTAAAATTAGATGATCTAATACCTCTATCTTTATTTTCTTGTAGAAAAAAACATGATGTAAAAATATTCTTTTAATAATCCACTGTACATAATATTGTCCCACATACTAATGCTTGGGTTTATCATTATTTTAGCAATATTCCTGGCTTTGGGCATATAATTTTAAATAATAAATCAGCGTACCTTTTTCCCCACATTTAAGTTTTATTTGGAATTACAAAATTTGCATTTTTCATTATAATTTCTCAGTGCCATTTAATAAAATGTTTCGTCAGATCCTCATAGTGCCTGGTCTGTCTTTTCACCCTACCGTCCATCCACTCACCTCTCCCCACTCTCCCTCCATTCCAATCATCCATGATTGTTTCTATTTGTATGTAAACCTTCCATAAGTGTTTTATTTGATTTGGTTTTTTAGATTCATTTTAAATGTGTGAGGCATGTGCTCATTTGTTTCTACTGTATCATTATCCCACTTAAGGTTTTATTTTTGCTATTGAATTACAAAACATGCAAATGACTACTGAAAGTGAACATTTTCAGTCACTGGTGAAGTCATTGGCTTTTCCTCCACAACACCTGTCGTTAGAGAAGCAATAAACTGTGACTCACTCCCCAATTTCTGTTCTCAGAATTTCTTTTTTGATGAGGAGAACATGTTAATTTTTATTTTTAACCACATTCGTGATTAATGGAGGAAAAAGAATTTCTTAACCGTTGGTAAAATAAGTGACTCTTTTAGGCTGGTAGATTATACTGAAACTTAACGAACATGAGTTGACATATCAATATTCAAATAGCAAATTTTAATTTAATTTTAAGTTTTAATTTTAATTTAAAATGCAAAAATCACAACAAGAAACTTGCATCAACTCAACGGTGACATTGTGTATTAGATAAAACTGCTCCATGGGACTTTTTTGGCAGTGTTGTTGTTCTTGTTCTTGTTGTTAAGTGCTGCTGAGTTGTAGGCCACTCATAGTGACCCTAGGAACAAAAGTCCTGAACAATTGGATAATTTTCATCCTTTCTCCAGGTTCCTAGGATTTCCGGAGGCAAGCTATTGCAGAAGTGGGTGCCACTCTGTCTTCCAAACTTGTTTTAATTGGGGAACTCCACCTAACATGTCCACTATAGGTGACCTTTATCACATTTAACACATCAGTGTCACAGTGTTCAGCATCACAGGAATGATGAGTTACCTCTGTACAGCAAGTGGACACACCAGGGCTATATGACCTAGAAGAATGTTTGGCCCCAAAACAATTAAAAACAGGCCTGAGGGCCACAGATTAAAGTTACCTACCTTTGGCTTGGACAGGTGTTTTTCACAGGTACCCGGGATTTCCGGCGGGCCCGAGGGGGAACATAATCTACACAAACGTTCTACAGGACACATCACCTTCCCTTGGAGACAGCACAACTAAACTTAAGAGACACTGGTCAAAAGCAAAATGTCAGCAGTCAACGTTTTTGGAATCACAGAAGCCAAGAAAGCTTAAGATACAAACTGTCAGATCATGGGTTGGACAATGGAAGATATTTTCTGAAGGCACTTGGTAGATGAGAAGGGTTATCCTGGTGGAGGGTGGAGCTGGGAAGTAAGTGGGTAATGGCACTGGGCTAAG
>NW_006399972.1:491636-503907 GCF_000299155.1 Elephantulus edwardii
GGATTGATTCAGTGACTGGGATAATTGGGATGGGAATGTCAGAGACAGTGCAATTGGCACAGGACAGAGAGGAGTTTAGGGCTGTTGTACATAGGGTCGCTATGAGTCGCAGGCGACTCGATGGCACATAACAAAAAACAACAACAACCAGGTATGTTGATTGTTATTGTTGTGTACCATGGAGTTGAAACTGATCCAAAGCTGACATTGCTGCAGGTTTTCAGGGGCAGTAAATCAGATGGAAGGATTTGACCATCTTCGTCTGGCAGAGCAGCTGGTAAGTTATAATGACGTGCTTTGGATTGGCAGCTCAGCTCCTTACCGCTACACCACCAGAGTTCCGTGTGTGAGCCCTTTGTCAAACCTAGGTCGTATATTTGGAAGCAGGAGTGGCATCCACTTCTGAAATGGCTTGCCACTGGAAACTCTATGAACAGTGCTCAGGTCTTTCATTCATAGGGTCACTATGAGTTGTCTACAACTCGATGGCACTTAACAACAAAAACGACAACATAGAGATAGCTATGTTTCCTAATGGGCAGAAAGTTATGCTACCAAGCCCAAGGTGGGTGATTTTTATCTACGGTACTCAGGGTTTAAATTGTTTTTTTTGTCAAACATTCTACGTGGTCCATGCATTGCTAAACACTGACACTGATGTGTCAGCTGCGGTAATGGTTATCCATGGTGGACAGTGTTTGATGGAGCTTCCCGATTCAGACAAGTTTGGAAGCTGAGTGGCATCCATTTCCAAAATGGCTTGTCTCCGGAAACTCTATGAACAGTGCTCAGGTCTTTTGTTCATAGGGTTGCTATGAGTGGTCAATTACTTGATGGCACTTAACAAAAACAACAACAGGTTGCATGTATTATAAAGTCTGTGATTTATCTGTTATAAACAAGAGATCACTGAAAAAGAGTCACAGTATTTGAAATTTCAGTTTCAAAAATGAAAAGTCCTTTTCAAAATCAGCAAACAGATGTTGAAAGAATGTCAGTGTTCACCATTGTATTGAGAGCATACCTCTCTAGTGTATAGGTATCTTTGTCTCTAAGATAACATATTTGTGGGATAAATGGAAAAGTCATTAAGACCGGCCAAATCTGCAAAGAAAGAAGGATAGGTGTTTGTTTGTTTGTTTGTTTTTTCCTGACAGCACCATGCTGACAAATTTCTTATTTTCTTTAAATTGATGAAAAATTAGAACATCAAGAGGGTCATGCAGAGTTAATAAAAAAAAACACAGATTACAGAAACCCTTAGCCTGTGGCTAGGTTCCTGCCTTATTCTTGCTTCTGATATTTTTTTTATAATCACTGGAAATTTAATATACATCATCTTTCATCAGTAAGTTGGCATACATTTAAAATGAATGGCCCAAACAAGCTTAAAGTATCACAAATAATATTTTATAACGTTTTTGTTTTGATTTGTTCAAACCGCAATGCTTGAATGGAGCCTGGGGATATACTAATTCTATTATTCTATCATCGTTGCTAAGGCAACTGGGTACTGTTGATTCTGCCTTCTGAAATGAAAGCTAAAATAGGCAATGAGAAGAAAAGGAGGAGCCTGCAAGACAGAGAAAACCTGCATTCATTTAGAGATTTAAAGAGATTTTTTTTCCTTTTTAGGTTGAATCACATATTTGAGACCACAAATAAATGAGAACATTTTAAAGAGCACACTCAAAAGGGTCCAGTAGGAAGGAAGCTCCCCTACAGTGAAAATGTGATAGGATATCAACTCTGAGCTCAGTAGCCAGAAAAGCACATCACCCAGGAAACCACCGAGTTCTCTCTACTCTCCCAGAGTATCAATTACACACTGCAGAGGGGCTTTCTTCAGAATACTAAAATATAATGTTGTGCCCTCCGGCATCCTTTGCTAAATGAATTCATGTTACCATTTCAAAAGTTTTTGCTTACTTAAACTTAGAACTATAAAATAAGCAGTTTGCGTTTTAGCTGCTCTGTTTGCAAATATAATTTTTTTTCAGTATGAATGTTAGAAAACTAAGTAATAACTGAGAAGCTCTGGAGGCAATCGTGTTAAGGATTAGCACTGGTAACTGAAAAGCACACAGGTCAAATCCACCAGCAACTGCAAAGGAGAAAAATGAGCAGTTTCCTCCTGTGCTATTTACAGCTTCTCAAAACCCACTAAAGAGTCAGCTATGAGTTGGTTCTGACTTGATGATATGCAACAACAATAAGTAACAGCTATTTATATTATTCTGTTGCTGTTGTGTGTCATCTAGTCTACAATGATTTATAGCAACCCTATGACCAGTGACTTTAAACCTTGCCTTATCCCGAGTCAGCTTCATATCTCTGACACTTATTACCTCATTGCCACTGTTACTTTGTCAATCCATTTCACTGAGGATTTTCCTTTCTTGTACTGACCTTCTATCCATCCAAGTATGATGTCCTCTTCCATGAACGGTCCCTCCTGATAACATACCCAAATATGTGAGATGAATTTTCAAAAAAATCTTTGCCTCCAAGGTGCGACCTGCTTTCATCTTCTCTAGGAGAGACCTCTTTGTTCTCTTGGCAATGCATGGTATGTTCGACACATTTCTCCAGAACCACAGCTCAAACATCATCAGTTCTCTTGTTCTCCTTATTCGTTCAGATGCATACCAAGCAATTGGAAATACTATGACTTGTATTAAGTGTACCACAGTATTTAGATTGAAATAGTTGATCTTTAGTACTCTGAAGAAGTCCTTGGAAACAGATTTCCCCAATGTAAATCATCTTTCAATTTCCTGATCGCTGTTGCCAAAGGTGTTGATTGTGGATCTGAGCAAAAGGATATCATAAAAAACTTCAATCTTTTCTCCATCTATCATGATGTTGTTTATTGGTCTAGTGGTGAAGATCTTTGTTTCCTTGAGTCTAAGATACAATCTATATTGAATACTTTATCTTCTGCAGAAAGTGCCCTGAGTTCTCTTCAGTTTTGGCAAGCATAGTTTTGTAATCTGCATATTGCTTGTTTTTGATGAGTCTTCCTCCAATCCTAATGCCATAATCTTCTTCATAAAGGCCAACCTCTGAAATGTCTGTTCAGCATATAGATTGAAAAGGTATAGGGAAATGAAACATCCTGGATGCACTCTTTTCCTAATCTTGAACCACGCAGTATTTCCTTGCTCTGTTCACAGTAGCATCTTAGTCTTCAATCAAAAGGGGATTTATCAAGGTGAAGTAACTGAAGAACAAATTTAAGCCTCAAGTTGCAATACTGAAAGATTCTATAGTAAAAATCTAGAATGATCCAGGAGGCATCAAAAGAAAGAAAGAATACCTGGAGTCACTGTACCAAAAAGAATTGGCTAAACCAATTGAAAAGTCACTGTACCAAAAGAATCGACAGAACCATTCTAGGAAATAGCATATCCTCGGGAACCAATGGTACGCATGACCTTCAACTCTGCGAAGAAGGTTTGAAATGTCTTAAATCAAGGGGAACATCGGTGTACATGCCACAGTTTCCCAGAGGAATACACACCCTTGTACTCTCTGATTCAGATATTAGATGGATCTTGGCTGAAAGCAGGGAATACCAGAGGAATGTCTATCTGTGCTTCATTGACTATGCAAAGGCATTTGACTGTGTAGATCATAACAAACTGTGGCTGACTCTGAGAAGAATGGGAATCCCAGAACACTTGATCGTTCTAATGCAAAACTTATACTTGGACCAGGAGGCAGTCGTCAGAACAGAGCAAGGGAACACTGCATGGTTCAAAATTTGGAAGGGCGTACGCCAAGGATGCATCCTATCTCCATACCTCTTCAACCTATATGCAGAACAGATTCTCCGGGAGGCTGGGCTCTATGAGGAGAAATGTGGGGTCAGGATTGGTGGACGATTTATCAACAATCTGCGTTATACAGATGACACAACCCTGCTTGCTGAAACTGAGGAGGACCTGAAGCACCTGCTGCAGAGTGTCAAGGACTGCAGCCTGCAATATGGATTGAGGCTCAATGTCAAGAAGACAAAGATTCTCACCACTGGACCAATCGGCAGCATCAGGATGGATGGTGAAGAGATTGAGATTGTACACAGCTTTAGTTTGCTTGGCTCCATAGTCAACAGTCTTGGCACCAGCAGCCAGGAAATTAAAAGGTGCATTGCCATGGGAAAGTCTGCTGTTAGGGACCTCTCCAAAGTGCTGAAGAGCAGTGGTGTCTCTCTGGAGACTAAGGTGCGTCTGATACAGGCCATAGTCTTCGCAATCACCTGTTATGCATCAGAGAGTTGGACAATGACCAAGGAGGATAGAAGGAGAACTGATGCCTTTGAGCTGTGGTGCTGGAGAAGAGTACTGAGAATACCATGGACTGCTAGGAAAACAAATAGATTTGTCCTGGAGAGGGTTAAACTGGATGGCTACTTGGAGGCAAGGATTCTGAGGCTCCGTATAACTTACTTCGGACATGTAGTGAGGACAGACCGGTCCTTGGAGAGGGACATCATGCTTGGGAGGGTGGAGGGACGGCGCAGGAGAGGAAGGCCCTCTATGAGGTGGATTGATTCAGTGACTGGGATAATTGGGATGGGAGTGTCAGGACAGAGCGGAATTTAGGGCTGTTGTACATAGGGTCGCTATGAGTCGCAGGCGACTCGACGGCACATAACAACAACATAACAACAACAACAACAATATCCCTAGTGCCATGGCCTCTTCTAAATCCAGCCTGCACTCACACAATTCTCTGTTGATCAGCTGTTCCAGTTGTTTTTGGAGAATCTTCAGCTTGCATGTGATATTAATGATGTTGTTCGATAATTTCCACACTGTTGGATCACCTTTCTTTGGAATGGGAACAAATAGATCTCTACCAGTAGGTTGGCCAGGTAGTTGTCCCCTAGATTTCTTGGCGCAAGTTGGCGAGCACATCCAGGGCAGCATGTATTTGTTGAAATATGTCAATCAGTATGCCATCAATTCCTAGGGCCTCGTTTTTTGCCAATTCTTTAAGAGCAGTTTGAACTTCTTCCTTCATCATCACAGGTTCTTGCTCATACATTGTTTCACGAAATTCTTCTGTGTCCACAAATTCCTTTTAGTACAATGACTGTTCACAAGGAAACAAAACCTATCAAATGAGGAAATAACAATTTCTTCAACAAATGGTGCTGACAAAACTGGAACACTACCTGCAGAAAGCTAAAGCAGGATCCATACCTCTCACTACACATAAAAATCAACTGAAGGTGGATCAGAGACCTGGGAGTAAAGCCTTAAAACCATAAAGTTCAAAAGAGATGAAATGGGATCTAGCTTAAAAAGCCTAGTCTATGTTATAAAGGGGCTGACAAATATAGTCAGAAATACACGACCAGGTTAGGCTTATATGATAAATGGGACCTTCTAAAGATTAAATCATTATGTCCATATAAAACTTTTCCAATAATATGAAGAGAAAGTCTACTGACTGAGAAAAAATATTTGGCAATAACATTCAGAGAAGGGTCTCATAGCAAAAGTTTACAGACTACTACTACACGTCTTCCACAAGAGAAAATATTGAAAACCCAATTACAAAATGGGCAAAAGACATGGGAATCCTTTTCACAAATGAAGATATTCAGAAGGTCAACAGTTACCTGAAAAAAATGTTCAAAAAGAGAGATGCAAATAAAATCACAAAGAGATACTACCTCATCTCAGTGACAAAGTTTAACAGGATAGTAGGCAATAAACATTGGAGAGGATATAGAGTGATTGGAACTGTCATTCATTCTTGATGGGAGTGTATAATGTACAGCTACTCTATAAGGCAGTTTGGCATTTCCTCAAAAAATCACTGAAATTCCATTTGACCGCACTATTCACTGCTAGTTAGGAATCCCAAGGAAATTAAAAAAGATCCACAAATGGAGATTTGTACACCAGTATTCATAGCAATATTATTCACATTCTCAAGAACACGGAAACATGCCAAATGTCCAACCGAAACCAAATGGATGAGAACTAGTAGTATATTCACTTGATGGGAAACTATTCAGTACTCTGGAGCAGTGATTTAAAACATATTGCATAACTTGGGAGAACATTATATTGAGTGAACTAATGGTTTCATAAGAACAAATACTGCATAAGACCTTTATTGTAAAAATAGAAGGATAACAAGTAAAATGTGTATGGAGGTCAAAAGGCGGTCAGTGGTGGGAGCAGAGGAGTGAGGGTGGGCAAGGGTAAATCACAGGGTCACACAATTTAATGAGTTGAGGTAGGGGGTAAAGGAAATAAATGGGAAAGCCCTAACAAGGACCTGAAGACAGGGTAATGGTGGACATCATTAAATGGTGATTAATTTTTTAAAGCACACTGAAGTGCAGGCTGGATTTAGAAGAGGCCATGGCTGTGGAGATTTTATAGCTAATGTCAGATGGATCTTGGCTGAAAGCAGAGAGTACCAGAGAAATGTATATTTATGTTTCATTGACTATGCAAAGGCATTTAACTGTGTGGATCACAAAAAACAGTGACTGACTCTGAGAAGAATGGGAATCCCAGAACACTTGATTGTGCTTATGAGAAACCCATACTTGGCCCAAGAGACAGTCATCAGAACAGAGCAAGGAAACACTGCATGGTTCAGAATTGGGAAGGGTGTGCATCAAGTATGTGTCCTTTCCCTGTATCTTTTCAATCTGTGTGCAGAACATATTATCTGGGAGGCTTGGCTCTACAAGAAGAACTGTGGCATCAAGATTAGAGGTAGACTGATCAACAATCTGCATCATGCAGATGACAACCTGCTTGCTGAAACTGAGGAGGACCTGAAACACTTGCTACAGAAAGTCAAAGGACTGCAGCCTTAAATATGGATTGAGACTCAATGTCAAGAAGACAAAGATTCTCACCACTGGACCAATTGGCAGCATCAGGATGGATGGTGAAGAGATTGAGATTGTTCACAGCTTTAGTTTGCTCGGCTCCACAGTCAACACTCTTGGCACCAGCAGGCAGGAAATTAAAATACGTATTGCAATGGGAAAGTCTGCTATTAGGGACCTCTCCAAAGTACTGAAGAGCAATGGTGTCACTCTGGAGACTAAGGTGTATATAATATAGGCCATGGTCTTTTCAATCACTTGTTATGTGTCAGAGAGTTGGACAATGATGAGGGAGGATAGAAGGAGAATTGATGCCTTTGAGTTTTGGTGCTGGAGAAGAGTACTGAATATACCGTGGACTGGTAGGAGAATAGACAAGTTCATCCTGGATAGGGAGAAACCAGGTTGCTCTTGGAGGCAAGGATTCTGAAGCTTCATCTGACATACTTTGGACATGTTGCAAGGCAAGATCAGTCCTTGGAAAGGGACAGCATGTTTGGGAGGCTGGAGGGATAGTGTAGGAAAGGAAGATCGTGGATGAGATGAACTGGTTCAGTCACTGAGGTAATGGGGATAGGCGTGTCAGAGACAATAAGATTGGCACAGGGTAGAGCAGGCTTTAGGGCAGTTGTACATACAGTCACTATGTGTAGTGGGGGACTAGATGGCACATAACAACAACAAAACATATGATAATGATTGTATTAAATACAATGTGAATGAAGAGAAGTATTAGATAAAATGTATACAAATTTTGTATGCAAACCAATATAAGATACATCTTTTAAATAAATAACCAATGGTAAAAAAGGAAATTCTTCCAATTGCTCTCTAGGAATTAGGGTGGGGGGAGGAATAAACCACCGTGAATTAATGGAATACCAACTGAATTATTTCAACATACACATGCAACCCTGGCTGTGAAATAGCATCTGAATGTTTGGATCACAACAAATTGTGGCTAACATTGAGAAGAATGGGTATCCCAGACACTTGACCATGTTCATGTTACACCTATACTATTTATACTATTATTGTACTGCCAAGTCGAGTACAAGTGTCATCGATCTATCAGCAATAGGTCTTGGGTAGGCTAAGACATCTGGAGGACAGCTACCTGGTCAACCAACTGGAAATGATTCTTATTTATTCCCTCTTTTAAAAAGGAGATCCAACAGAACATGAAATTTATTGAACAATATCATTAATATCACAAGCTAGAAAAATCTTGTTGAAGATTATTTTAAAAACCTACTAAAACAGTATATCAACAGCGAATAATGAGAAATGCAAGCTGGCTTTAAAAAGGCTGTGGTAGTAGAGATATCAGATGGAACTTAGCTGAAAGTAGAGTACAAATAAAAAGGTTTATTTGTGCTTTATCAATTATGCAATGACATTTGATTTAATGGATCACAGCAAATTGTGGCTAACATTGAGAAGAATGGGAATCTCAGACACTTGACCATGCTGATGTGAAACCTCTATTATTCATATTGTTGTTGTTAGTTGCTGTCGAATACAACTCAAAACAACTCTATGAACAGATCTGAAACCTGTCTTAATCAGTACCAACCTCACAATCTTTGTCACACTCAAGATCATTGCTGTAGTCACTGTGCCAATCTACCTAATTGGGAACCTTACTCTTTTACTGCCCCCCTACCTTTACAAGCTTGATGTATATCTCCAAAAAAATAGCCTCTGCTAGCAACTCTGGTTGCACCTTCTCCAAGACAAGTACTCGTTTGTTCCTTTAGCGGACCATGGGATATTCAGTACTCGTCTCCAACACCACAGTTCAAAGGCACCAGTTTTTCTTCTGCCATCCTTATTCATTATCCAGATCTCAGCAGCATAACAAGTGATGGTAAAGACCATGATCTGAACTAGGCACACCTTAGACCTCAAACTAATATCATTGCTCTTCTATATCTTATAGAGAACCCTGACTGCAGATTTTTCCAGTGGAATCCATCTCTTGATTTCCCGACTGCTGGTCCCACTTGTATTGAATGTGGATCTAAGTAAGATGTAGTAGTTAGCAGTTTCAAACTTATCTCCATCTTTCAGGATGTGGTTGGTGAGAATTTTTGTTTTCTTGATTTTGAGATGTAATCCATGTGGAAGTTTGCAGAGTTTGATATTTTATAACAACTGTCTCAAGTCTTCCTCACTTTAAGCAAGCAAGGTTGTGTCATCTGCATATCGAAGTTTAAACTGGGTGCCCTTTATTAGAAGCATTACATAAAGAACATCATTCTTTTGAAGGAACAAACTATGTTGTGTTGTTGTTGTTTAATGCCGTCAAGTCATAGACGACTCATAGCGACCCTATGAACGAACAGCCTGAGCACTGTTCGTACATAGAGTTTCCGGAGGCAAGCCATTTTGGAAGTGGATGCCGCTCCTGCTGCCAGGCTTGAGTTAGTTGGGAAGCTCCAGCCAACACTGTCCACCATGGGTGCCCATTACCACGATTGGTATAATGAAAATTAAATCCAATACAAAATAGGAGCTATCTGTGTGCGAAGTGAATACTAAGCTATTCTTAATGAGCTAAAACTGGTAAAACGGAATATGGACCTTTAGACTTCCATTGCCTCTTCTTTTTCTTTAGACATTGGTATATGCAGAGATTCCTTCTGATTTGTGACTTTTAAAACATGCTTGAGTAGGATAGAATTTTCCCATTGTATTTTTGATGTGGAAACCAAGAGAGTAGATGTGGGGATGAAAAGAAATAATGTGGTTAGGTGACAGACCTCAGCTTGTTTCCATGGCCTGGGTTTGAGCCTCCAAGTTCAGAAAAGTGTCAGCTAGAAACTGGAGTTGTATTGACTCTAAAAATAGGAATTGTCTCTGTGAAACCCATGAAACAAAATTAAAAGTGAAGTCTAGGGGAAAAGAATGTGCTCACTTCTGGTTGGAGGTTCTCATAATTCCAACACATGGGGAAACTTCTGCATCTCTTGCCAATACTATTGGGAGAATCGAGAAATAATAATACTTTGGGCAAGAACATAGTTGGCTGCAAATACAAGGACAAGAATTGACAGTCATAAAGCAAATCTATGAAGTCTTGGGTGCTGTAAAAATTATAAGCAAAAGGGTATGTATGACGCATAGAACTATGTTCACATACCGTTATGTAGTTTTCCACATGAGATTAACTCTACCACTTTTCCCAAGATGATTGTGGAGGCTTTGGCATTTGAGATGCAGATTTTGCTTTAATCCATCAGTTTACTCCAAACCATTGTAATGTAGGAATTATTTGTTTCCCCACTGTGTGGAAACCTGCAACATGTATGCACAAGAACAATGAAAGTAAAAGGACCCTAGAATATGTTTAGTTAGTTTAAAAAACAGGAGTGGGAGGATCATAACTGTTGATTCATACTGACAAATTTGACTAATGTAGTTTCTGTGCACCGTCAAGTTGGAACCAACTCATAGCTGACCCTCCGGGGAGTTTTCAGAGACAGTAAGTCACAGGAGAGGAGACAGCCCATCTTTTTGCAGTGGAGCAACTGGTGGATTCAGAGTACACAACTTTTCATTGGAAATGCAGTTTCTTACCACAAAATCACCATAGTGGCTATATATTGATTTTTCTGATTCTATTTCTTCACTTCTACAGTATTTATTTTTCACATTTAAATATTTCTTTTAAAAAATAAAATTCTATTTTAATTATGATTTTAATCAATGTTTATAGAGAAGTTAGATTTTCATTCATTCATTAGGGCACATTTCTCCCTCCCCCAGTTCACTTTAAAAAAAATTATTCATTTTTGCACTATTACCTACCCTCCCCCTACACCCTGAGTCCTCTTTGCAATGTTATACCTCTTATTCTGAGCTTTTGTCCTGTGTATAATGCCCAATCATATAATCATTTCAAACGGTTCTTTCCTTCACATTTAAATATTTCCTAAAGGAGTTCTTAACATCTTTTGTTACTGTTGCATAAAAATGGTGTCACTAGCCCCAGGGTAAGGGTACCTCATTCACATTTTTCACTTTCCTTCTCTTTCTATAACACTCTTTCACCTATTATTTCAGAGGACTTGCATGGAGATGGGAAATAATTGTCTCTTTGTCTCTTCACCTCTTCTGTATCCATCCCCTCCTTTGTCTCACTAGAACTCTCATCTTGTTTCCTTTCAACTTTGTCTCACCAGAAATTTATCATGTTTCTTTTTTAACTCTCCAGCCTCTACTGGAGCTAAGAGTTTGCCTATAAACTCCAGATGTGTAGTTCTATGTTTACATTCTCTCCTCAGATCTCTGTCCCTGCTGTGCACAGCATTTTGAGAATATGGAAACAAAACAAATAGCAACAACAGCCCCACCTGGACTAAAAGAAAACCTCTCGTCCAATTAGCCAGTGGCAGTCATGATATAGCTGTCATTGCTTGCACATGTATTTAAATGTGAGGCTGGATGTCACGGGCTTAGCAAAAATGCCTGGAAGTAATAGCAAAGCCTATAGACTTTAAGACACTAAAGGATCAATGCTCTTGTTTCCAGAATGGACTACATGGAATGAAAGGTTACATAAATAAACAAGCAATTCAGTTTGAATTCTAAGAACAAATTCATCTAGGAAACTTAGCATTTCTTTTCCTTCATAAACATGCTCAAGAGTGATTTTTTGTTGTTATGTGCCATCGAGTTGACTCTGATTCATAGTGACCCAATGCAAAAAAGCTCTGAACCTTGCTCTTTGCTGAGCCAATCTCACTGCCACAAGCACATCTACCCTCATTACCTCAGTTACTCTTTCAATCTATCTTATCTAGGGTCTTCCTTTCTTATACTGTCCCTCTCTACCCTTCAAAGAATGATCTTCTTCTCCAAGGACAGGTCCTCATAGTGTCTCCCCACACACACTCACCCTGACAACATGCCCAAAGTATGTGAGACTAAGTTTCAAAATCCTTGCTTCTAATCTATGTAAATAATTAAAAGGAGGTTTTCCAATATGGTTAAAATAAAGATTTCAAGTGACAATTCAACATTTTATCATAAACAAATCAGCAACATTATTAATTTAGCCATTTATTAATTCATGTATGAACTTACAGTTCTTAAAATAAGGATGCCTTTTTCAACATAAGACATTTAAGTTCATTGAAATGTGTTCATACACCATAATATTTATGCGCATGCAGCTTTTACCAAATGCTATGCAGTACTCAGGGGGACAAAGAGAGAAAATTCTCCATTACCAGAAAGAGAACACTGTCCTTAATAGTCTATCAGGAACACACTGGAATCCAGGAGACTGGAGACAATAATAAACATCTCCACTATTTACATATAGTTATCTTTCTGTCCAATAAAAGCTAGCTTCAATGTGTTCAATAATGTATACTGCACTGAAACAGAGGAGGG
>NW_006399972.1:506207-523297 GCF_000299155.1 Elephantulus edwardii
TGGTTGTTCTCCAGATTTCTTGGCACAACTTGGTGAGCACATCCAGGGCAGCATCTGTTAACTGAAATATGTCAATTGGTATACCATCTATTCCTGGATCCTTATTTTTTGCCATTTCCTTCAAAGCAGCCTGAACTTCTTCTTTCATCACCATAGGCTCTTGCTTAAAGTCAGAAAAACTGTACTTAAGAGTGGTATCTTTTGTCAACACCAATTCAATGTGTATGTGGGACAAATCATTTTGAAAAGCTAAACTATATGAAGAACAATGTGCTTTAGAATTGGAAGAAGACTCACCAACAACCTGCATATGCAAATGGCACAAGCTTGCTTGCAGAACAAGACTTGAAGCACTTGCTGCAGACAGTTTTCAATCAGTAACACAACTGAGCATTAAACAAGCAAAAGTCCTCACTGTTAAGCTAATTGACAAATTGAAGTTGTTAACAATTTAATTTTTACTTGGATCCACAATAAACATCCATCATAATGTTGTTGTTGTTCTGGTTGTTGTTGAATGTCGTTGAGTCAAGCATGACATAGAGACTCTATGAACAAAATGCCTGGAGCCTTTCTATAATTATCGTCATTTCTCCAAGTTCATAGAGTTTCCAGAGGCATGTGGTTTAGAAAATGGATGCCACCCTTGCTTCCAAACCTGAATCAATCTGGGAGCTCCATAAAACACTGTCCACCATAGTAAGCTGTTATGGCATTTGACCCCTCAATGGCACAAAGTTCACCATCACAGAAAACTTAGATTACATCAGTACAGCAAATTGACAGAAGAGTGCTGTACCACTTAGAAGAATGTTCCTCCAAAATATAATAATGCTAGGCCCTCAGGCCCAACCAACTTTTAAATACAAACACCCTCCAAATAAATAGATATATGAACAAAAAGCCTAAAGCTTTTCTATAACTATTGACATTTCTCCAAGTTCATAGTTTCCAGAGGTATGTGCTTAAGGAAGTGGATTCCACTCCTGCTTCCAGACCTGAATCAATCTGGGAGCTCCATCAAACACTGACCACGGTGGGTAACCATTATGCTGTTTGGCACACATATAGTATAGTTGTTCAGCATTAGAGAAACTCCAGGTTACTTCAGTACAGCAAATCAACAGACCACTGCTGTACCACTTAAAAGAATGTCCATTCCAAAATCAATTAACATTTAGCCCCAGGGCCACAGGCCTGAGGATCCTACTGCATTTTAAATTCAGGCACACCCAAATACTAGTGGACTCTAA
This sequence comes from Elephantulus edwardii, assembly GCF_000299155.1. Lineage (NCBI taxonomy): Eukaryota > Metazoa > Chordata > Mammalia > Macroscelidea > Macroscelididae > Elephantulus > Elephantulus edwardii. The sequence goes on from NW_006399972.1 coordinate 507,461, forward strand.
AACCAGAGACCACCAGTCCATCTGGCAAGTCCAATCTGCTGACATCCACTTGTGGACAAAAATAAAGCTAAAAAGACACCAAACATTCCATACGTGACCCTTATCAAGATGTGAGAAGCCATCTTGCAGTGTCACACTAATTCATAGGGGCCATCAGTCTTCAGACTTAGCCAAGCACAGCTGCATTTTTAAGTTCCGGCTTGCCCAAATGCTGGTGGACTCTAAAACCAGAGACCCCCAGTCTATCTCGCAAGTCCAATCTGCAGACACAGACCTGTGGATGATAATCCATCACAATAGCAATTAAGAAATCAAGACATATTTGGGAGTAGATATATTCCATTGGTTAAAATCTGCAGTCAAAGATACCTTCAAAGTACTAAATAACAACTATGACAGTTTAAAGACTGAAATGCACTGAACCACAGTTTTCTCATTTGCTTTCTATGCATCTGAAAGTTGGACAATGAATAATAATGTCTGAACATGAATCAAATGCCTTTGAATTATGGTGTTTGAGAAGAGTACTGAAAATCCCATAAACTACTAAAAGATAAAGTCTCTTGGAGGAAGTGCAATCAGTGTGCTCCTTAGAGACATGGATGGTAAAACATTGTCTCACATACTCTGTACATGTTGTTGAAGGGGCCAGTCCTTGGAAAAAAACATCTTACTAAGAATAGTGGAGGATCTTGAATAGGATGGGTTGATACAGTATCTGTAACAAAGGGCTTATTGTGCAGGATGGGGCAAAACTCTGATCTATTGTTCAGAGCACTAACATGAAATGTAGTTCACTGAATGTCAACTGACAGAAACAACTATTGTTGCTGTTGTTATGTGCCATTGAGTTGCTTGCAATTTATAATAACAATTGTAGATTTAATTTTATTTTGTAAATTATCATTATTTCTGCTTCTAATTACACTAAACAGTTCTAATAATGATACAAAGAAGAGTACAAAGCACATTCAGTACATCACATAGAACAATTAGAAATACAAGACTTAGAGGAAAATTAAAAGCAAGTGACCAGTATATTATTTTCCAAATTAAAGAAAATAAAGAGTAAGACCACTGTTGATTCCACGAATCTGTACTCCACAAACAAAATGTTTGAATTAGAATTGCAGCAACCTTTCAGAAGTCAGAAATCAATCTCTATCTATAGATTTATTTTTCATTTTTCCATTTTTCAATTGTCATTACTGTTTTTTTAGATTTTCCCTTACAAACTCTTTGTTTAATATCTTTGTCCTTTCATTTATTAAAAAAAAACAAAACCAAAACCTCTTAGTGTATTTTATGTATTCACCATTGTTCTTCCTCACCAGTACATAGGACTACCTATTTTGCTTCTTCTTCCTTTTTTAAAAATTATTATACTGGTTTATTACAAAATTTGAATACATTGTTTTCCAGAATAGATTCTTCCAATTTCTTTCACTCCTTCACCCAATAAATTGCACAACTTCATGATTCATTTCCCCTCCCCCTGCACATCCTCATCCTTCTGGGGTCCTCCCCAGCCCCTTCTACAGCTCATTCTACAATATTTCTTCTTCTTGGAGTTGTCGTGTACTTCCAATACCTTCAAATATCTATTTAAATATGAATATCTTAAATTCTGATAGATCACCATCAGTCAGCAGCTGCTCATATATTGTTAGCTGCCATGGAGTAACTACAACTCACGGTAACCCAGTGAAGAATCTTGCCTTCTCTTGGGCCATCATGTTTGAGGCCATTGTTATGGTCACTGTGTCTATGTATTTCCTTGAACTATCCCTCCATCCTTTCAAGTATGATGTCCTTCTCCAAGAACTAGTCCCTCCTGGAAACATACCCAAAGCATGTGAGTCAGTTTCAAAATCCTTCCCTCCAAGGAGCATCTTGGCTTCACATTCTCCAAAACAGACATGTTTGTTCTAATGGCAGTTCATGGTATGTTCAATACTTTTCTCCAGTATCACAATCAAAGGCATCAACTATTCTTCTATCATTGTCCAGTTTTCTGATGCTTAGAATGTCACTGGGAAGACCAGGGCTTGGGTCAGACACACCTTCCTCTCTAGATAGACATTTTTTCTTTTTAATGCCCTGGAGAGGTCACTGAGAGCAGATTTTTGCCAATGCAATTTGTCTTTTGATTTCCTGACTGCTGGTGGCAAGGGCTTTAATTGTGGGACCAAGCAAGCTAAAACAATGTTATAAACATTAGATTAGAAACTTGCCTTTTCTGGGGTCATCACAATTTCCACTGTACTCAAGCTCCCTATTCCAAGAACTATTCTAATCCATTTCAAAAACTCTTTTTTTTTAAGAACTACAACCAGAATGCTCCTAGAGGCAAGAATGGCAATACTTCCTCTCGCATACTATAGTCAAATTGTCAGGAAGAACCAAGCCTTGAAAAAAGACATTGTGTTGGGAAAATTGACAAAGGTCTGCAGAAGAGAAGAAGGCTTTCAACAAGAAAGGTTGACAGGGTGACTAGAACTAGACTTGGACATGATAGCAAAAGAGCCTTCTATTCTATAGCCATTGACCCTACTGTGACTTACAGTGACCCTATGAACAATGAATCTGAACCTTGTCCTATCCTGTGACATCCTCATCATCTCTGATATACTTGAGCTCAGTATTACAGTCACTATGTTAATCCATCTCACTGTTGGTCTTACTCTCTTTTTTTGACCCTCCAGCTTTCTAAGCACGATATCTTTTTCCAAGGACGAGGCCCCTCCTAATGATATCCCTAAAATATGTGAGACACAGAACATAAAAGCATCATAAATTGGTTTGTTTTGGATTTTGTTGTTGTTGTTGTTGTGTTTCTCTTTGCTTGTTTGTTTGTTTTGTTTTTTTAAGGGCTAAAGCACCTAGAATTCCCAGGGGGTCTCCAATCCAAGTACTAACCAGGCCTGATGACCCTGCTTAGCTTGCAATCAGACATGTTCGGGGTGGTATGTATGGCTGTAGATATGAATAGGATCATAAAGTATAGTTTGATAAGATTTAAAAACCTATATAAATTTCCTGAGAAATTTAGATGACTTGTTAAAATCAGATTTTTATAATCAAAATTCAGTATGAGAAATATTTTTCCAATTCATTTAAATAGTATCTTTTTAAAGATTCTTCCTAGAAGATTCATCTTTTCTTGTATTTAATAACACTAGTACCAGGTTTTACCTTGATAAATTAATTGCTATTATAAAAACCTTCACGGCATTCTAAGTGGGAAGACATCATGTACATGCCTTTTGCTTTAGGAAATAAAAGAATTGAAGGAAACAAAAGAATTCAGACTAAAGTAGAATTCCAATAAGTCTTTGCTCTGGGAAAACTTAGTAACTTATTTTCTGGATAACATTTTACACATCTAAAAAGCATAGCAGATTGGAACTTTCCTGTAGTGCTGGTGGAATGTAAAATGTACAACCCTGTGGAGTTTGTTTCCACAGAAATATGGCTTTTCTAGTGTAGATGACTATGTGGAGGGGCAGAATTGTACAAATGAGGTATATTGGCCTATCAACAAAAGATTTGGTTATCTACCATTCCGTAAGAAAATTGGCCTGTCTGAACAATATATAGAATAATTGGATAGTTTCACCAATAAATTGAACAACACTAGCTGCAGAGCTTAGGAATTCTTCCCACATTGTAAGAGATTGGTGGCCAAGTCAGAAAAGAGAGATATTCCTTAACTAGTTTGGGATGGTGGCAGCAGCAATGGCTGAACTAGAGAAATGGATGTGAGATAAAACATTTTAGGGGTGAAGATACTGGCAGAATTGAGATCTATGGAACATGTGGAGCTCACAAATCTTAAGTCTGAAATGTCTACATGCACATTTTGGGAGGAGTGTTGCAGAATGTTGGGGAGGAAGGGAGTGCCTCTGGCCAGGATGGGTCGCCTGAGCTCCAGACAGGCTCAAGCCTCCCAATGGCCTTTAATATGGGGTAGAGAAAGCTCCCCTGTTGGCTATACTGGCTTAGAAAGCTCGCTACCTGGAAAGCCAGTTGCTATGTCTGTTGAGCTGGGAGTGATCTGCACGAGGCTGAGATTCCCCTGACCAATCCACATGTCCCACATCTGTAAGCCCACCCTATCCTGTTTTCCTGTGTATATAAGTGCAGTGCTTATCCCAGTAAAATTGAGCTGGGTTGACTCTCTCATCCTCTCCTGGAGTGTGTATCTGTCATGCTTACTCCCATCAGGGTGTCTCTGTATGTTGCTGGCAAACAGACAGAGACAGAGCAGTCTTGACTGGATTTTCTTATTAATCTGAATATAACTTTTTTTAAAACTCACCCAATATGATTCTGTGTGGTTTATGAGCTATCACATCATATTATAGACCCAACCAAGCAGTAAAATTGGTGTTAACAATAAATGGGCTTTGAAACATGGAAGACGTTATCTGATCTCATGGCAATTGGTTTTATGTTGTTGACGCTGTGGACGGGGATAATTTCCTTCGATGAAGTTGGTAAAGATAACAAATGGCACACCCCTTGTAGCCCTTGCTCTTTTTACAAACCACTATGACATTTGCTCAAAAAGTTGAAAGTAGACATTCCATTTGATCCAGCTAGGCTGTTACTGGAAATATACCCTAAAAGAATTCAGATCTGCAGCATGAGCAACTAAATGTATATCAATGTTAATTGCAATGTTATTCACAAAAGCAAGGAGATAGAACAGTCTCAAGTGTCGGTAAACAATTCACATATTACACAGCTTTGGAAAATAATAGAGAACTTCAGAAACTTTCACAACATATACAAGCCTAGGGGACATTGTGGTGAGAGAAATAACTCAGACATAAAAGTAGCAAGAAGCTGCGGTGCCATCCTGAAGGCATGTAGCTTGAGGCCACCAGCTGCTCCACGAGAGAAGGATAGGCAACTCCTCCCATGCAAGTAACTACCTCTGAAACCTGCTGGAGGGTCGGCTATAGGTTGGTTCTGACTCTATTGTACACAACAACAACAACATTATTAAAATAGTATTAGTTATGGGTTAGGGGCTAGATAGAACAGAGAAAGATAGAAAGACAATGAACACTATAATGGATTGTTGTTGTTGTTGTTGATTGTGTTCTAGTTGAGCATGACTCAGTGACCCCATGAACAAAAGGCCTGAAGACCCTCTAAAACCATCCAGAAGCATGTTATTTAGCAAGTGGAAGGAGAAAATCAACCTGAAATGAATGGACAATCAGATAATATGTGTTTTGCAATTAACAATCTGGAACAGGACTTGCATAAATGATTAAAAAGGAGAGGCAGAGTTGAGGTAGGGAAACAAAAAAAAAAGCTTATAAGGGAGGGATTATACACAAACAGAAACAATTTGGAGGGTTGACAGACAAGGGCAGAAAGGGTAGAAGAAGGAACAGAGATAAGAGAGCAGATAGTAAAGTGAAGGGAAAGTGAGAGCACAGCAAGGTTTAATTGGATGTTGTAAATAAAGGCATCATACAATTGAAATTATTGCTTTAAAGCAAACTGTGTATGAGTTACTGAGTTAATAGACATGTTTAAAGCCTCATAATTTAGAATTACTCCTTCCCAGAAAGGTTAACATTTTCTTAACTCAATCTGGTTTTCCTCTTTCCATTTGACATCGACAGTTTCAGGGCTTCTCAGGGGAGTTTACAGAGAAAGTAGGAACAGTGACAAGCATCTAGGACAGGCACATACAATAAAAGTAGCATTGAAATGTAAGAAAAATAAGCTTCCAGTGTGCAACAGACACAGCATGGCTGGTCAGGGCACAGGAAGATAGATATGATATTCAGGTCAGCCCCCAGACGATGAATGATATTCTTGCAGCTGTTAGGACATTGTCCCTAACCACTCTGGCAACAGCTTGTAGTCTAGCTTAGAAATCAGATCTCCCTGGCTCAAAATAAATTAATTAATACCCACCCTCCTGAAATAAACAACCCTGTCTGCCTGCCCAGCTTCTGTCAGCATTCTCTCTTCCTTAATGTCATACCTTCTCTGAGCTTTCCAATTGCCCACAGAGCTGCCAAGCTGGTAGTTCCTGTTCTTTATTTGGTTTATCATGTCAGGAGATTGCAATCGAGGCTTAATAAAATTCTACAGCTTGAGGAGGCATTAGCCTCCTCTGAAGCCTGGAGAACTTTTGTTACAGGCGTCTGGTCAGAATAGATCAAAGTATGGCTGGTCTGTACAGCATACATATTCTGAAGGTGCATCAATTATAAATAAGTCACAGAAAATGGACTGTCTGTTTAAAGTTTATCACTTCATCAGGTTTCGTGTTCCTCTTGGGACTTTGCAAAGATCAAGTGATGTTCTGTAGCCTAAAAGGTGGACAAAGACAGTTGAGAATAAAATCTTGGGTGGTGTGAGTTCTCCTAAATCATTAACATAGCATTTAATCCATTAAAAAATTGTAAAAATAAACTCTAGTCTCTATGTCTTTATATTCAATTTATATGTTTACACAAATAGAAACAGCTTTTGTTAATAACTTGTGTTCTTGTGACTGATTTATTTCACTCAGTATTGTTCAGATCCATTTGTATTATGAAATACATCAACAGTTCATCTCTTATTGCTTTACTACAATTCTATTTTGTTTATCTGTTCATCTGATAATGATCATTAGCTTGTTTCTACCTTTTGACTGTTGTGAATGTAGTGAACATTGGTGTACAAGTCTTTGCTTGAGTTCTGGGTTTTGGGGTGTTTTTTTAAATTTTATTTTATTCTGGTTTACATACAAAGTTCATAAAGCTCATATGCATTGCTTTTCACACCATACTTGGGTTTTTGCTTTCAAATCTTTTGAGTATGTACCTAGAGTAGAGGGCTGCCTGGTGGTGTATCCATAGGGACCTGTGTTGCTAATCCAAAGATTCTACTTCTCTTTAAGTTCCAATCTGTGGGATAATATGCAGTCTACTTCTATGTGATTCAGTTGTTGTTGTTGTTGTTATGTGTTGTCGAGTTGCTCACGATTCATAGTGACCCTATGTATAATAGCTCTTAAACTTGCTCTATCCTATGCCAACTTTATTGTCTCTGACACATCTACCCTCATTGCCCCCGTCACTGAATCAATCCATCTCATCGATGGTCTTCCTCTCTTTCTCTTTCCCTCCACCCTTCCAAGCATAATGTCCATGTCCATGTCCAAGGACTAATCCCTCCTTGTAACCTGTCCAAAGTATATCAGATGAATCATAGCCTCCTCAAAACAATTTGGAGGGTCAGCTATGAGTGGGTTCTGACTTGACAGCAATGAATACCTACGAGTAGATTTGCTGAATCATTTAGTAATTATATTATTGTGATTTTTATGTCAGACTTTTCCAGAGTACTGAGAAGCAACAATGTCAGTGTAGAGACTAAGGCACATCTGATCCAGGAAATAATCTTTGCAATTACTTGCTATACATCATAGAGCTGGATAATGACTAAGGATGATAGAAAAAGAATTGATGTCTTTGAGTTGTGGTGCTGGAGAAGCATCTTGAACAGACCATGGACTGTCAATAAAAACAAATAGGTGTGTCTTAAAGAGGGTGAAACTAAGTTTCTTCTTGGAGCCTAGGGTCTTGAAGGTCTGTCTTATATACTTTGGGCATGTAAGCAGGAGAAACGAATTTTTGGAGAAGGACATCATACTCAGAAACGTGGAAGATCTTGCAGGAAAGTAAGACCCTGGATGAGATGGCTTGATACAGTTACTGGGGCAAGGGGGGTAGGAATGTTGATATCAGTGAGAGTGGCTCAGGACAGGGCAGGCTTCAGAGCTATTGTACATAGGATCACTTGAATCACAGGTGACTTGACAGCACATAACAACAACAACAACGTGTACCATTGAGTTGGAACCAACTTAAAGCTGACCTTCATCAAGTTTTAAATGTAGTAAATCCTCCTTCTGTGGAGAAGCTGGTGAATTCAAACTGCTTCTTGGTTAGCAATATAACTCTAAGCCACCTTCCTTGTAATTCCACTGTACAATATTTTTCATTTTCCTGAGAATTTCAATAAAAGATCTTACCACCCAGGTTGGTTTGGTTTGGTTTTTTTTGTTTGTTTGTTTGTTTGTTTGTTTGTTTTGATAAGCAATTGATCCTTAATTTGCTGACTTGGAAGGTTTGCTCTCCATCCTGAGTATGGGCCACAGTTATTTACAGACTCACTGTACATTATTTACAGTAAGATGCTAGACACATCATTCTGAGGAGGCAAAAAAGGGTTAAGAATGAGCTACCACCCAGGTTTTGAGTAATCTGTTAAAAAACATAAGCCACAGATTTTATGATTCATAATATTTTACTCAAATTGATGTTCTTAGGCCATTGGCATCAGTTAGTATTTTAGAAATGTGGAACCTCTGACCCCACACAGACCTACAGAATCAGAATATACATTTTAATAAGATCTCTATAGGATTCTTTTACACACAAAAGTTTTAGAGGTATTGTTTTAGTACAAGTAAAACGTTAAACTATTTCTTACATCTCTGCATTCTGAAAAGCATTGATGTGCTATAATTATGGTATTGGTGAAGAATATTAAGCATACAATAATCTACCAGAATAATAAACAAATATGTCTTAGAATAAGTGCACCAGAATATTTCTTAGAAGCCAGAATGGCAAGCCTTCATTTGACTTGCTTGGATATTTTATTAGGAGGAAATACATCATGTTTGGATGAATGTTCTTAAAAGTAAAAGGTCAGCTAAAATAAGGAAGATCTTTAACAAGATATATTGATACAGTGGCCAAACAATCAGTTCAGACAAAGCAATAGCTTTGAGTATACCAGTGAACTAGGAAATGTTGGGTGTTTTTCTTTTCTTTTTGTATAGAGTAAGATTAGTGAAAGCACACTTGGCAGCACCTAACAGTACATTTTTAGTAAAATCACACTTTCCACAATTAAATGAAACACCTGAGTTCAATAAAACACTTCCCCTATTGGTGTATAATTGAAGATATTTTAAGAAAGAAAAACATAACAGGTTCCTTAACCCTCACTTACTTCCTAGTAGGGAGCTCTTATATCATAGTCTGTAGGGAGTTCCACTCACAACCCAAAGGCCCTGCCTCTCTGGTAGTTTGAATCCACCAGTAGCTCCAAAGGAGAAAGAGGGGCAATCTTCCCTATCCAATAGCCTTAGAAACCTCCTGGAGAGTCAGGTATGAGTCAGTGCCTATGTGAAAGCAATATACACACATTCATAAGCACAGCCACCTTACAAAGGTAAATAAAGCATTCATTGATGATCTTTTAGGGTGACTGGTGTTTCCAATTTGTTAGGGATTGAAAAGTTGCCTGTTGAGGTTGTTGTTCTTATGTGTCATTGAGTCAAGGACAACTCATAGTGATCCTGTGAACAGCAGCTAGAAACTCTTTGCTATCCTGTTCCATCTTCATCTCTGATGTTCTAGAGACTAATGCTACAGGCATTGTATCAGTCTATCTCATTGACAGTCTTCATCTCTTGCTAATCCTCCACATTTCCAATAAAGTGTCCAAACTATGTGAGAAGATTCACCATCTACATATTATTTTGGCAGTCCCTGGGATATTCAGTCCTCTTCAACACCACAACCTAAAGGCATCAGTTCTTTTTCTGTCATCCTTATTCATCGTCCAGCTCTCAGACATACAGCAAGTGAATGAAAAGATCATGGATCGATTCAAAGTACACTTGAATCAATTTTCAAACTGACATTATTATTCTTTTGTTGGAAAAGTCCTTGGACATCAGACTTTCCCAGTTAGATACACCTTTCGAATACTTGTCTACTAGTGCTAAGGAAGCCTGAGAATGGTGCAGGATAGAGAAGGATTCAGATCTTTTGTTCATAGGGTCACTATGAGTCGTACGTGACTCAACAGCATCTAACAACAATAACAACAAGTGTTAAGGATGTTGATTGTGAATACAAACAAGGTTAAATATTTGGCAGCTTTAATAATTTCTCCATTTATCATTATATTATCTATGAGGCCTGTGGTGAAAATTTTTGTTTTCTTGATGTTGAGATGTAATCCATATTAAAGGCTGTAGTATATGATCTTCTACATCAAGTGTTTCAAGTCCTTCTCACTTTCAGCAAGTAAAGTTGTGTCATCTGCATAACACAGCTTGTTGAACAGTCTTACTCCTATTTTGATGTCATATTTAAAACAGATGAGGGAGAAGACTGTTTAAAAGGGATATATGATTAGGTAATATTGTCATGACAGGAGTCTAGATCGAAGGCTGCATAGTGGACTGGACTTGGGGGGAGGGATCCTATAACAGTGAAAGAATTTTTCTTTTACTTTTCAAAGAGAAGAACGAACTGGGACGGAGGGGGTGGGCAGGGAGAAAAGTGCAACAATGAATGAATAGAAATCCAAAATCTCTGTAAACTTTCATTAACATTAATAATAATAATTATAAAAGTCTTTTTTCTTATTTTCTCAGTATACAAATTAAATATGTATGGGAAAAGGATATAGCATTGATGCACTCCATTCTTGATTTTTACAGTCAATGTTTCCTTGCTCTGCTTTAAAAGCAGCTTCTCGGTCTAGGTATAGATTTTTTATGAGCATGATTCTGGAATTCATAGTTCTTAGCATGTGGGCTTTTCATTGTTGAAACTTTCAGAGTTTAGTTCAGGACAGTTCTGAGCTAAACAAGCTAGCTGGTCACTGTATTATAGCTCACCAAACTTGTAATTAGTTCACTAACCTTAAAAATAATAATTATACAATAAATTATCTTTTAAAATATTAAAGATTACTGTCTTTTCCATTTCACATTAGTTAAAGTCAGAAAGGGTCTTATTTTAGAACTAAGACTCTATTATAGGATTGCATTTAATTTCTAGTGGGAATTTCAGAGGCACTCAGCTTTTAAGGACATGAGATAGCTGATAGCTTGGAAATGGAAGGCAGAACAGTATTTTGAAGATTCTTGAATAACATAACCACATAAGAAGATAAAAAGAAGAAAACAAACTTCTCACCTTGCCCAGTTTGACTTAATGCCAGGGAAAATTATCAATAACCTGCACTATACAGATGACACAGTCTTGTTTGCTGAAAGTGAGGACAACTTGAAGCACTTGTTGCAGAAGACGAAGAAATGCAGCCTTCAGTATGCATTGTGTCTCAGTGTCAAGAAAACAAATACTCTTACCACTGGACCTATAGGTAACATCATAATGTATGGATAAGAATTTGAAATTGTCAACAACTTCATCTTACATGGATACACAATTAACACCCTTAGTAACAGCAGTCAGGAAATGAGGAAACGTATTGGACTGGGAAAATCTTCAGTTGAGGACCACTCCAAACTATTGAGGAGTAATGATGTCAGTTTGAGGATTAAAGTACATATGATTCAGGCTATAATAGTCTTCTCAATCACTTGTTATGCATCTGAGAGTTGGACAATGAATAAGGATGACAAAAGAATAATTGATGCCTTTGAGCTCTGGTGTTGGAGAAGACCACTGAACGTCCCAGGGATGTTCAACAAATACATGTTGGAGAGGGTGCAGCTGGAGTGCTGTTTGGAAGCAGGAATGATGAGTCATTGCCTCACATACTTTTGACATGTTTCTAGAAGCGCTATTCCTTGAGGGTACATGATACTAGAAAGAGTGGAGCGCTGGTGAAAGAGGAAAAGGCCCTTGACCAGGTGGATTAATGTGGTGACTTCCACGATGGGCTCTTGTATGTCAGGTAGTCTGAGGATGGTACAAGATAGAACAGGATTCAGATCTTTTGTTCATAGGGTCATTATGAGTCATACTTGACTGAATGGAACTTAACAACAATAACAACAACCCAGTGGTATAAAATAATTATACCACTCTCATCAGCAAATGAATATTTAGCAACAGAAATGTACGGCATAGTTTTGGATCCTGCACATGACCTTGATGAGATATTCGATTTAAGCTTATCTTGCAGTTTTTCTCTGCAGAATTTTTAAGTGGGATGCAGAAATTTATAATAATCTGTGATCACAGAATTATGAGACATTTACGGAGTGCTAATTGTCTACTCTATATATAGGAAAATTAAGAAAATTTTTTCAAGAGAGAGAAGAATGGGGTACAAATATTATGAGGAAAGTAAAAGCAGTATTTGAGAAGAACAGAAAATAGAGACAGATACTACTTCGGTTCTTGCTTTTACTTATATTGCAGTAGAATGTAATTGTCAAACCAGTTTTCCCCGAGACATCTTAAAAGACATATCTTCATTGGCATAAAATATCCAGCTTCTGGCAGACAACTTTTCCACATTCAGACAATAGAAAAGTCCTCAAAGGTCTTCTGAATTTTGACCTCTTCCTTCTCAACATGCTTACCTCTTAATACTTTCACAGTATGAGAAAACCAATGTTTCTAATACTCCAGCAATTTGCCAACACTTTTCAGGGAAATGAGCTCTACAAATCTCTGCATATTATGATGCATCACCCTCAAGCCTCTGCAAAGAACAATTAATTTCCTTTATTCAGCATCCAGTCATCATGAGGCAGAGTGCAAGGATCATGAACTAAGAAACAACTGCATTGTATTAACATGCTGATTCTGGATCAGGGCTTCTAGAGTTCTTCCAAGAATCAAGTTTATAGATTTTGGTTTTAGTCCTAGGTCCTTGATCCACTGTGAGTTGTTTTTTGTGTATGGTGTGAGGTGTGGGTCTAGCTTGAGTTTTCTACAGATAGTTTTCCAATTTTGTCAATACCATTAGTTAAAATGACTGTCATTTCTCCACTTAACTGATTTTATCTCCTTGTCAAAGATCAGTTGGTCATAGGTAGATGGGTTGATTTTTGGAGATTACCTTTCCATCTCATTGAAGAATAGAATTGGTATTTGTATTGGGATTAGATTGAGCATGTAAATTGCCTTTGGTAGTATTGTCATTTTTACAATATTGAGTCTTCCTATCCAAGAGAAAGTTATATTATTCCATTTCTCCAGGTCTCCTTTTGTTTCTTGTAGTAATGTTTTGCAATTTTCTCTTAATAGATCCTTTGTGTTTCTAGTTATACTTACTCCTAAGTATTTAATCTTGTGACTATCTATTGTGATGGCTGTTATTTTTCTTACCTCCAGTTCTCTATTCTCTTTGTCACTGTAGAGAAATCCAATTGATTTTTTGTATGTTGATCTTGTATCCTGCCACTTAACTGATGAGTCCAGTCATTGTCTTGCTGAGTCTTTAGGATTTTCTAAGTATACTATCATATCATCTGAGTATAGAGATAATTTTATCTTGTTTTTGCCAGTTTGGATACCTCTTATTTCCTTCTCTTTTCTTATTGCTATGACTAAGGCTTCCAATGCAATATTGAATATGGTAGGTTATAGTGGGTATCCTTGCCAAACATCCTGAAATCCTTCAACCAGGAGAGGATAAAATAGATGAATGGGAACTTCTAAGAATTAAATCCTTATGCATATACAAAAACATCTCCAACAGGGTAAAAAGGAAGGTCAGAGAAAGAGAGGAAACAAAATATTTGATTATGACATGTCTTCCTCTGCCAGACTGCCACCAGGGTGAGACTGCCACCAAGACACTAGCCAGCCAACCAACTTCCAGCATGGAGGGAGACTCCAAAGGCCCCAGGCCTCAGGCCAGCCCAGCCCAGCCCAGCCCACAAGCCCACCGCCTCATCAAGGAAATTTTAAAATCATCCTTTAGCAGGCTTTGGCCTCTATCCCCAGTCAGAACAGTAACACACAACAAATGGAACCCAGCAACATCCCTTACCTGACTGCCACCAAGGCAAGACCGCCACCTTGATATCAGCCAGCCAGCCAACTTCCAGCACTCTACGGCACTTAACAACTAAAACATAGAGAGAAAGCAGTTGACTTAATGGACAGAATGTCATACTCCCAAGCCAAAGGTGGGTGACTCAAGTCCGCGGCCCTCAGGCCTGCCTTTAATTGTTTTTGGTGAAACATTCTTTTAGATCGTGTAACCCTGATATGTGCACTTGTTGTATAGAGGTAACTCGTGGTTGCTGTGAAGCCAAATACTGTGACACTGATGAGTCAAATGTGAGAATGGTTACCCATGGTGGACAATGTTTGGTGGCGTTACCGATTAAAGTAAGGTTGGAAGCACTAGTGGCATTCACTACCATTATAGCTTGCCTCTGGAAACCCTATGAACCTGGAGAAAGGACAAAAGTTATACAAAAGTGTCCAGGACTTTCGTTCATAGGGTCTCTATGAGTTACATGCGACTTGATGGCACTTAACAACAACAACAACAACATTATATGTATGACTAGAGTCCAGAATAAGAGCTGCATAGTAAAGTGAACTCGGAAGGAAGGGATTATATAACAATGAAAGATCTTTCTTTTTTTTTTCTTTTCAAAAGGAACACGAACTGTAGGAATGGCGTGGGAAGGGAGGAAATTGTTCAACTATGAATTAAAATCCAAGTTCTCTATAATCTTTCATTAAAATCTCAATTAAAAAAAGCAGGATTAATCTAAAATAGGAAAAAAACACTGAATCTGATCCAAAATATATAACTTTGACAAGTGTTTTCAACCATTCCTGAACTTCTTTTTATTTATCTAAAATATTGGGTCTAACCATATGAAATGTCTATTTCTGTAAAAAAAATTTTCAAAATGCAAGTAGTTTCAGAAGGACAAACACAATAGTAGTATACTCTGGATTCACAGATTTGTTGTTGTTGTTATATGCCGTCGAGTCGTTTGCGACTCATAGCGACCCTATGCACAACAGCCCTAAACCCTGCTCTATCCTGAGCCAACCGCACTGCCTACGACACACCCATCCCGATTACCCCAATCACCAGTCACAGATTAGTTACAATTAATGTTTTTAAGTACCTGGAAAAAGATGTCTCCCAATGAATAGCAATTTTAGTCTTGTTGTTATTGTTGATACTCAGCACAATGTTTATGTGACTGTAGGTTTTTATGATGAGAAGGGTACCAAAAAGAGTTCATAAAGTGTAAGTGGTCTGAGCTCTCCAATGGGTCACATGCAAGGCAGAGTTGGGACTTGTCCTCTACGAGCCTCCTCAAAACAGTTTGGTTTCTTGACAGAACATGATCGTACTGAGCTGATCAGGACACATGGGAAACAAATGACAACAGGAGAGAAACTATGAGCAGCTCAATGAACTGAAGTGTGACAGCCAAGAACAGCACTGTCAGTCAATCAAGCTTTTTGAGAACATCTAGAAGCAGAGGCTCACATGTGAGACAAAGTACCACCAGAAGAAAGAAGCAACAGGTTATACCACATCAACAGGGACCACCACTCTTTGGTTAAATGCATAAATATTGACTTACTAGGTAGGCATTGGGGAAATGAAATCGATTGTCATTGGCCATTTTTAATCAGACAATAATATGATGTAAAAGTGAGGGGAAAATGAGGTCATATTCATAGTTTAAAAGACCATTTCTAGATGCATCTTGAAATACAATGTTGTGAGCGACCGGGTAATATCCATACTCTTACAAGGAAGACCTGTTAATACTACCATCATTTAAATATATACACCAACAACCAGACCCAAAGAGGAGGAAATAGAGGTTTCTACCAACTTTTGCAGTTGGAAACCAACAGAACATGCAACCAAGGCGCCCATTATTAATAATGGGCAACTGGAATGCAAACACTGGGAACAGGGAAGAAGGATCAGTAGTCAGAAAATATAGTCTTGGTAATAGAAATGATATAGGGTCGCTATGAGTTGCAAATGACTCGATGGCACATTACAACAACAACAACAATAACAACATAA
>NW_006399972.1:555077-557524 GCF_000299155.1 Elephantulus edwardii
GATGGCACATAACAACAACAACAACAACAAAACAATATCCCCTCGTTTTGTTTACACCTCAGGTTCTTCGGTCATGTACGTACTCTACGAAGGCACAATTACGTATTCTTTTATTTATATCCGTCTCATGGTTATTTAGGTTATCCAAAATCCATTTAACATCACCAATTATATTCCTGGTGCCACAGCTTCTTCTAAAACCAGCTTGAACTTCTGGAAGTTCCGTGCCGTTTTAAATTATCTTCAATAATATTTTGTTTGCATGAGATATTAATGATATTATTCAGTAGTCTCCACATTTTGTTGGATCACTTTTTTTACACATGGGGACAAATGTGTATCTCTGCCAGTCAGTCAGCTCCTGAGAATAGCCAGGGCTGCATTTGTCAGTTCAAACCTGTCAATTGGTATTCCATCAATTCCTGGGGCCTTATTTTTTGTCAATGTCTTCAGTGCTGCTTTGAACTCCATCTTTCATCACCATTGTCCCTTGTTCATATAGTACTTTTTGAATTTCTTTCAATGTCAACTAATCCTTTCTGGTACAGGAATCCTGGGAATTCTTTCAATCTTATTTTGATGCTTCCTGGATCATTCAAAATTGTGCCCATAGAATCATCTCTCAGTATTGCAACTTGAGATTAGAATTCGTTTTTCAGTTCTTTTATCTTGATAAACTTTGAGTAAATTCTTTTCATTTTATGATTCCAGCTCTTTACACATTTTGTTATACTAGTTTGCATTATTCTATCAAACTGCTCTTTGAAATCACCTGTTCAGCTTCCTTACTTCACTCCCCCCCCCCTTTTGTTTTGGTTTCTCAATATTCTAATGCAGTTTTCGTAGTGTCTTCTGACATTTGTTTTGGTTTTTTATTCTCACTCCTTCTTTGCAATGATCTTGCTCTTCCTCATGGATGATATCTTTGATATCCTCTCACAGTTTCTGTGATCTTTGATCATTGGTGGCCAATGCTTCAAACCTGTTCTTGAGATAATTCTTAAATTCAACTGATATAGACTCAAGGTCAATTTTTGGCTCCTGTGGAGGCAATATTTTTTCAACTTCAATTTAAAATTGCACATGAGTAAATGATGGTCCGTTCCACAATGAAAAATTGATGGTATGTTCCTCTGACTAAAAACAGAGCATGCTAGAAGAATGCTTGCTTGTGTTTTACTGACTATGTAAGGGCATTTAACTGCATGTATCATAACAAATTATGGCTCACATTGAGAAGGATGGGAATCCAGAACACTTAATTGTGCTCATATGGAATCCATACCTACACCAAGAAGCTGTTGTGTGGACAGAGCAAGAGAATACTGCATGGTTTAAAATCAAAAAGGGTTTTCACCTGGGTTATACTCTTTATCCATAGTTTTTTAATATGTATGTATTGCTTAATATATATTGAGAAAATAATTCACAAAGTTTTGCTCTATAACGAAGAGTGTGATATCAGGATTACAGAAAGAGTCATTTACAACCTCAGGATTGCAGAGTCATTTACAACCTGCCTTATGCTGAAGCCACATTTTTGCTTGCTGAAAATGAGGAGGATGTGAAATGCTTGCTGTAGAAGATGAAGGACTACAGCCTTCACTGTGGATTATGTCTCAACATTAAGAAGATAAAGATCCTCATCACAGGTCCAATAGTCAATATTTAGGCATAAGGAGAAAAGATTGGAGCCACCAACTATTTCATCTTGCTTGGGTCAAAAATCAACACCCTTGGTACAAATAGTCAGGAAATAAGGAGATGTATTACACTGGGCAAGTTTGCTGGCCAGAACCTCTCCAAAATGCTAAAGAATAATGTTGCCAGTTTGAAGACTAAGGTATGGCTGATTCAGGGTATGGTTTTTACAATCACTTGCAATTCATCAAAGAGATGGACAATGAATAAGCATGACAGAAGAATTTATGTCTTGAGTTGCGGTGTTGGGGAAGAGTGCTGAATATCCCATGGACTGACAAAAGAACAAACAGGTATGTTTTGGAAAGGGTGTGGCCAAAGTGATCCTTAGGGATAAGGATGACGAAGCTTTATCTTTCATACTTTGGACATGTAGCTAGGTAAGGCTGTACCTTGAAAAGGGACAGCATACTTGGCAAGATGAAAGATCAGCAAAGAAAAGGAGGACCCCCAATGAGTATCAGCACTGTGCCTTCAACAATGGGCTCCAGTATATCAGAGATGATGAGGATGGCACAGGATAGGGTAGGTTTTGGACTGGCTGTTCATAAGCTTGCTATTTGTCATACTCAGCTCACATTACCTAATAGTAAAAAAGTTATCTATGATGTACTCAAACGAAAAAAAAAAAAACAAAAACCCAAACCAACCAAACAAACAATAGGAACTCTTATACACTATTGGTGCAATTGTAAAATGGTACTATCACTCTGGAAGACAGTTTCACATATCCTCAGAAAGCTGGA
>NW_006399972.1:562834-569332 GCF_000299155.1 Elephantulus edwardii
GCTAAGACTTCCAAAACAATATTGAATAAAAGAGGTGATAGTGGGCATCCTTGCCTAGTTCCTGTTCTTAAAGGGAATGCCTTTAACATCTATCATAATGCTGCTGATCAGCCCAGTGGTGAGAATCTTGTATTCTTGATGTTGAACTTCAATTCATACTGAAGACTGCAGTCCTTGATCTTCTGCAGCAAGCGTTTCAGGTCTTCCTCAGTTATAGCAAGCAGAGTTGTATCATTGACATAATGCAGGTTGTTGATTAATCTTCCTCCAATCCTGACACCGCATTCCTCCTGATTCAGCCCAGCCTCCCTAATGATCTGTTCTGTGTATAGATTGAAAAGATATGGACATAGAATGCATCCCTGACATACACCCTCCCTGATTTTGAACCATTCAGTATCTCCTTGCTCTATTCTGATGACTGCCTCCTGGTACAAGTATAGATTTTTCATAAGCACAATCAAATGATCTGGGATTCATATTCTTCTCAGAATCACTCACAGTTTGTTGTGATCCACACAGTCAAATGCATTTGCATAGCCAATGAAACATAGGTAGACATTCCTCTGGTACTCCCTGCTTTCAACTAAGACCCATCTAACGTCAGCTATAATATCCCTAGTACCACAGCCTCTTCTAAACCCAGCCTGCACTCTGGCAGTTCTCTGTTGATGTGATGTTCCAATAGTTGTTTTTTTTTTATATAATCTTAAGCATAATCTTGTTTGCATGTAATATAAATGGTATTGTTTGATAATTTCCACACTCTGTTGGGTCACCATTCTTTGGAATGGGAACAAATATGGTCTTCTTCCAGTCAGTTGGCCAGGTGGTTGTCCTCCAGATTTCTTGCATATTAATGATTATATAAAACACAAAGTACATGTATAAAACATCATGTATATGAGTGATGATATGCAAACCATTAAATGGTTTTTAAAAAAAAATCCCATGGTGATGACTTACTTTTCAATAACTATGATTAATTAATTAAGTATAAATATTCCTGTAGTATTTTCCACCAGTTTCTCTGCAGAAGAATGTTTGTTCTTGTTATTAGGTGCTATAGTGTTGAGTATAATTTGTAGCAACCATATGAACAAAAGATCTGAACCCTGTTCTATCCTGTGTCATTCTCACACTTCCTGGCACACAAGAGCACATTGCAGCAGTCACTGTGTAAATCCACCTGATTGAGGATCTTCCTCTCCTTTACTGACCCTCCACCCTTCTCAGTATCATGTACTTCTCAAAGCATTTTCATAGCATCATTTCCAATGTGAAGCGAAGCCTTATCGATGATTCTTGCCTCCAAAGAGCACTCTGGCTGCACCCTCTCCAAGACATATGTGCTAGTTCTCTTGGTCGTCCATGGAATATTCAATGCTCTTCTCCACCACCACAGCTCAAAGGTGTCAATTTTTTTTTTCTGTCATCCTTATTCATTGTCCAGTAAAAGAATGATAGGTCTCTTAAAGTCCACTCGAAGGTCAGCCTTGATTCAGTTCTGACTCCGTGGCAATAGCTGAGCAAGTTATCCCGATAACTTGGACTCTATACTGGTTTATACTGCAAATTCTCATTTTTCATTTATTAAGCTACATTTTCCTCAAGATTTCAAGGGTCAACTTTTGAATTAAGCCTAAGTGAAGACAAAAACTTGGATACTTAGAAAGTGGAATTTGAAGTGAGAAACTTATTCCAGCCTCTATAAATATATGTATACTCTACTGAAACATCACCATTTTGAATCATGCTGTCTATATTATAGACCTTATGGTATAAAAGTGAAAGAAACAATCACTGACGCTTACATTTCCAGAGGCCTTCTTCACCCTAATTCTTCCCGATTCTCTGGTCTGTGCTCCTCCAAAGCCTCTGTGTCAAGTGTTACTGTTAGGTGCCTTTGAGTCAATGAAACTCTATGAAAAACAAATCTGAATGTTGCCCTATCTGGCACCATCATCTTGGTCTCTAATATATTTGAGCCCATTTTGACAGTCACCGTGACAAGGTGGATAGAAGGTGAGGGTATGTGTCATAGAATAAAAAAATCTTTCAGAAGCATCATACAGGCGAGGGGTGGAGGGAGAATCCTGCAGAGTAGAGATGGCATTACATAATTACCTCACAGCAAAAGATCATCCATGAGCTGGCTGTCAAAACGTTGTGACTTTTACAAAATTGAGAATTAAATATTGTACAACAATGACTAAAGTATCATAATTTATGTAGATCCTTTAATATAACATCACTTCCCAACAGTTTGTGATTTTTCTTCCATTTGGCAGACTCTTTAAAGAGCTTAGAAACAGCAGTTTTCTGACCCTACAATGTGCAAACCTGGATGAGAAAATGGGTGTGAGGAATTTTGTTAGATTATAGGAAATAGAAATTGGAATAACAAACTCAGCCTCCCCAATTTTTAAAGAAAAAGAGCTGTGTCCCAAGTTTGTCATATGCATAGCTAGCAACAGCACCAAAACTGACACTGGCTTTCAGTGAAACCCTCCTTCCACTACCACTCTTCCACACTTTGTAGTAGACTCAATAATATACATGAGATCATATTTACTTCCAGAGATTGAATTTCAAGTTTACTGTGTTTAGTGTTGTGCTCTATAAATTGTTGAGTATATAGTCACCTGAAGCTATACACATTGTCATGGATCTTCTTTTCTATTATTTTCTCCAGGCAAATGTTGGCCACCTGCTTCTCTATTATTTCTCCTATTCTACACCTGTTGAGTTCATAGTTCCTGGCTTTACTAATTTACTGTGTCATTTACCTTCCTCCTCTCTCAAATTACATTGTAAAGCTTTTATATGCTTTCATTCAGAATTAACAGAATTAAAGTTAAGACTAATAAAGGGAACAAAGTAAAAGTCATAACCACATAAGCATGTCACAGTTAAGGCAATAATATCCAAGGGACCATTTGAAGAGAGGAGAAAAACAGTTGTTCTCATGTTCATTTTAGCTCACAACAAGTTCATGAGTGTCAGAGCTGAGCTGTTATCTAATGAACAGAAAATGGGACATGGGGGCACAGGGCCATGAGTGTCTCTCTAAAAGTTCCAGAAGGAGTGAGAATAGAACAACACCGCACCGCCCCAGACCAGAAAGCAGATAAAGAGCCTGTAGCAGAGTGTAGGGTGCTTCTAGAGCCACAGGAGCAGGAGAGGTTGATTTATTTGTTGTTGACTCACGGACTCACAGTTGTGGTACTGAGAATAGGGATTAAGCAGGACGTAAGTTGGAGAGTAGCGTAGGTAAAGAACGTTGCTCAATGTAAACTTGGGTTTTAACCCAGAAGACTGAAGACACAATTCTTCAGTTAGTACAGGCTCTGGTTTCAGTTCAGCAACACAAATTTTAAAAAGCCTCTAGTTTCTTCAATCATCCAGCAAGGTTTGCCTCAGAGCTGTTATAAGTCAACTTCTCCCTAATTATCCAACAAGCACAGCAAAACCGTTAACTGTGTTCTTTATCTCAGGACTCTTCTGGTTGTACCTGAAATAGTTTCTCCACAGCAATGGAATAATCTCTCCACCATCATCACCTGGGTCTTGCCAATAGGGTCTCCTTCATACCAAGGTCTTGCTTCAGTTTCCATCAAGTCTTGCTACCACAAGTCTTATTTCTCAGTGTGGAAAGCACTCTCTCTCTTATCCTAGTTCCACCACTGTTGATAATTTGCAAGACAATGTGACTGCAGTTAAGATAGCTAGATACCAGAGGGAATTTAATATATTGGCTAAAGAAGCTAACTTTTTAGGCTATAACAGCAGCTGCTCTCTCTGAGATTTTCAATGGTTGATTTTTTTTCAGAACTAGAAAGCCAAGTCTTTTTTTTTTCTGATATACCTTTAAAAGAACTAGAACTTCACCATTTAGGTTAGAAGTTGAGTGTGTTAATCATTTGTACCACAAAGGGACTGCAAAAACAGTTCTTTCCCTCATCTGTTCTAATGCATCATCAATCTACTTTTTCTCCATTGCTTCTTCATTTCTCCATGTTTGTCCTAATTTATAACAGCAGTGTTATACAATATTGATCCTTTTGTGATAGATATTTCATTTAGCATAATGTCTTCAAGAATCCCCCATGTATTGAGAAATTGTGGTACATTCATACAATGAAATACTATGAAACAGGCAGGAGCAATGATTTTGTAAATTGTTACCTAACTTGGAAGGGACTGGAGAGCATTCTATTGAGTGAACTAACTCAGTCCCACAAGAACAAATACTGATAAAAGACTCTTTCTTGTGTAAAGATAAATGCGAAACCATTTACAGCTTCAGATGGTAAGGAAGAAACTAGATATTCAAGAAAAATTAAGCCAGAAGTAGGCAGAGTGCCACAGATTAATTTGAACCCATAAACATTCAAGATCAAGCTTTGACAGAAGAAAGATACAGTAATGAATTTGAAACATTTTTTTTTCATTCTCAGTAGTTTAAATAGAGGTAACAGGAAAAAAATTTGAGGGAGATTGTAGCTAAATTAGTATCAGGTTCAAATATTAGATTTTCAATGAGCACTGGCATCAACCACTAGATTTCTCTTTTTCTATACTCTTGATGGACTGGAATTTATTACCTTAGCCTTTACTGTCATAGTGACTTAGGAAGTAACTGTAACCTCAATGCCCAAATCTGAGCAACAGAAGACTCAGCTCCAGGTCATGAATAGTCTATACACTAAAATTAGAAGGGAAAAATTATGTTAAAACAAAATAAGACAGTAGAACTAATGTCATAACATTAAAACTAGAAATTAAATGCTGTCCATGAAACAACAAGGCTTTGATACTGAGGCAAGTCTGCTTTGAGAAGTTGTTATACTCTTCAACACCAAAGTTTAACTTCCCAGAACATGGTCAACCTAGGGCCTAAGTTTCTCTAGGGAATTCTGGTGGCCTGTTGTGTTGTTGTTGAGTACCCTAGAGTATGAATTGAAACATAACTTACCCTCCAGCAAGTTTTTAAAGGCAGTAAATTGCATGAAATAGGATTGACCAGTTTTCTCCCACAGAGCAGATGATAGATTCTAAATTCATACCTTTGTATTGGCAGTGCAAACCACTAAGCCGCCAGAGCTTCCTGGACACCTCCTCAATTCCAACTCAAGCATACACAATAACCGGGCTCAGGTAGTTTAGGGAAACTGACCAGAATTAGTTTTGAAATAAGTGCAGCTAGAAGGCTCCTTAGAAATATAAATATGGTGGGATGTGGTTGATTTATCTTAGGCACATCACTTTTTTGCCCTACAACTTTATATACAAAATTTGAATACACTGATTTCAAGAATAAATTTTTTCAATTTCCCTCACCCCCCCCACTCATCAAATTGTACAATCCTATGATTTAATCTCCCCCTCCCCCTGCACATCCTCATCCCTCTGCTTCTAACCTCCCCACCCGTCTTGGATCTTTATACTCATTCTATAATAATGGTTTTATACAATCTTTTTCCTTTAGGGACTGAGTTAGTTCACTCAGCATAATTTTCTCCAGTCCCTCCCAAGTTAGGTAAAAATTTAAAAATTGATTGTTCCTGCGTGCTGCATTGTGTGAATATACCATAATTTCTCAATCCATTAGTGAGACACATCATTTTTAAAAAATCATTTAGTTTAAAATGGTAGATACTATGCTTGGTAAGCATATGCTGTATTGAAAAACAAGGAACTCATGCAATATTATACAAAATGGGTGAGCTTGGAGGACATTATGCTGAGTGAAATATCTCAGTCACAAAAGGACAAATACTGCATAGTGCCACTGTTGTAAAATGGGAGTAACATTGGGGTTGGAGGGAGCCTGGGAAAGATAGGATGAATTATGTATACTACATTGAAACAGATGAGGGAGAGAACTGTTTAAAATGGATATATGATTAGGTATTAGTGCTATGAGAGGAGTCCAGAATGAAGGCTGCATAGTGGAATGGACTTGGGGGGAGGGATTGTATAACAATGAAAGAATTTTTCTTTTACTTTTCAGAGAAGAGCACAAGGTTGGGCAGGGAGAAAAGTGCAACAATGAACAAATGGAAATCCAAAATCTCTGTAAACTTTTATTAAAATTAAATTTAAAATAAACCTTTTAAAAAAAAAAAAGAAAAAAATTCTCACCACTGGGCCAATTGGCAGCATCATGACAAACAGTGAAGAGATTGAGGTTGTTAACAGCTTCTACTTGCTTGAATCCGCTATCAACACACTTGATACCAGTAGCCTGGAAATTAAAACTCAAAGTCCATTGGGAAATTGTGCTGTGAAGGACCTCTCCAGAGAACTGAAGAGCAATCACATCATTTTAGAGACTAAGGTGTGCCTGATCAAGGCCATGGCTTTCACAGTTACTTGCTATGCATTAATGACTAAGGAGGGTTGTTGTTGTTGTTATGTGCCATCGAGTCGCCTGCGACTCATAGCGACCCTATGTACAACAGCCCTAAACTCCGCTCTGTCCTGTGCCAATCT
>NW_006399972.1:569432-572338 GCF_000299155.1 Elephantulus edwardii
ACTATTGGTGCAATTGTAAAATGGTACTATCACTCTGGAAGACAGTTTCACATATCCTCAGAAAGCTGGACATAGAAATTCCATATGGCCCAACTATTCTGCTGCTTGGAATATATCCTGAGAAAATGAGAACTGAGGCACAAACAGAGATTTGTACACCAAAGTTCATAGCAGCATTATTCATCATAGCAGGAACATGGAAACAGCCCAAATGTCCAACCACAACTGAATAGACTGAGAAATTATGGTACATTCACATTATGGAATACTATGCAGCACTCAGAAGCAACGATTTCATAAATCACTACCTAACTTGGGAGGGACTGGACAGCATTATGCTAAGTGAACTAACTCAGTCCCACAAAGACAAATACTGTATAAGACCATTATTGTAGTACTTTTGTGATGATCCAAGGTGAGTAGGGAAGGAACAGAGGGGTGAGGAAGGGACGGATGGGTGGTTAATCATAGGGTCATACAATATGATGGGTGGAGGGAGGGCTGGGTAAAGGAAATGGGAAAGATCTGGTGTGAAAAACAATGTATACAAACCTTGTAAGAAAAACAAGTATAAAATTAAAATTTTATTATTTATATCATTCTAGTCTGCTATCAAGAACTTCTCCAGTATGTTAAAGAGCAGTAACATCAGTCTAAGTACTGAGGTGTACCTGATCCAAGTCATGGTCTTCTCAATTTCATACTATGCATCTGAGAACTGGACAATGATTAAAGATTACAAAAGAAGAATTGATGCCTTTAAATTGTGGTGCTGGAGAAAAGTACTGAACATACTATGGACTGTCAAGAGAACAAACAGGTCTTTCCTAGAAAGGGTGAAACAAGGTAACTTCTTGGAGGCAAGGATTTTAAAACTTGTGTCACATACTTTGGGCAGGAGACCAAAAGCCAATCCTTGGAGAAGGACACCATACTTGGAAGGGTAAAGCATCAGCACAGGAGAGGAAGACCCTGGATAGATGAATTGGCACAGTAACTGTGGCAGTGGAGTCAATTATGCCAAAGGTGGTGATGCTGGCAAAGGTTAGGACAAGGTTCAGACTCATTGTTCATAGGGTCACCAAGAGTCTTAGACAACTCAATGGTACATAACAATAACAACAAGGCATTGTTTTTGTTAGTTCTTTCCCTGAGACAGTCATAGATTAGAAAGTCACCAAAAGTATTTCTTTCCCATTAACTTTTTCTTCCATTAACTTTTAACATTCTACTTGCTATTTTACTTTCCCTTTATTTGTTTATAAAAGTATATAGATATTAACAGTTCAGAACATTGATATTCAAAAGCATTATTTGTCCCAAGAAATCTTTTATATAGATCAGCTAAAGAATCTTGGTGGTTTTGAAATGAAGTTCTGAACCTGTAAACCAGAAGGTCAACAATTTCAACCTACCTCAGGAGAAGTATAAGCAGCCAACTTCTATAAAGATTGAAAACTTTATGGTGCCATTCTACTCTATACTACAGGCTTGCTATGAATCAGAACTAAATCAATGGCAGTAGGTTTATTGATTGTCTACTCAGTTTATAAATAAAACAAAGTGAAAACACAGCACTAAGAATGATACAACTTTGAAGTGACTAGACAGAATTTTGCTGAGGAGAGTATCTCAGTCATTAAAGGGCAAATATTGCATAAGGGCACTATTGTGAGAATAGGAATTTAACTGAGAAAATATACATAACTGTTAAGTAGAGAAATGAGATAAAAAGGACAGAAAAAGGGAAAAGAGGAAGGTCACTGTGATAGCAGAAGTTAGTGGGTGGAGGGTGGGTGAGGTAATGGAAAAGGTTCAAGGGGGCTTGAAAATAGTAGGCATAGAGCAATGGTAATTGTTTTTGTTTTTGTTGTTGTTAAATGCCATTGAGTTGTAGGCAAATCATAATGACCCTATGAACTTTGTTCCTCCAAGTTCATGGGGTTTCCAGAGGCAAGCTATCTCAGAAGTGGATGCTACTCCTGCTTCCAAGTTTGTTTTAATGATGGAGCTCCACCAAACACTGCTCAGCATGGGTGACCAATATTGCATTTGGCATATCAGGGTCACAGTGTTCAGCATCACAGCCACCACAAGTTACTTCTGTACAGCAAATCAACAGAGCAGTGGCATACCACCTAGAAGAATGTTAATGGTAATTAATGAAATAAAATGTAATGTGTATTGTTGTTACGTAGAGTTGCTTGCAACTCAACCCTATGTACAACAGTACTGAAACCTGCTCTATCTTGTGCCAACTCTACTGTCTCTGACACACCTAGCTTTATTACTCCAATCACTGTATCAATCCATCTCATTGATGGTCTCCCTCCTTTTTTCCATCTCTCTGCTCATCCAAGCATGATGTCCCTCTCCAAAGACCTGTCCCTCCTTGAAACAAACCAAAAGAATGTCAGACAAAGCTTCAGTATCCTTGCCTCCAAGGAGCAGCCTGGCTTCACCCTCTCTAGAACAAACCTGCTTGTTGTCCTGGCAGTCCGTGATATATTCAACACTCTTCTCCAGCACCACAGCTCCAAGACATCAATTCTATTTCTATTATCTCTAGTCACTGTCCAGCTCTCTGACACATGGCAAGCAATTGCAAAGACTATGGCCTGGATCAGGCACACCTTAGTCTCCAGACTGACGTCTTGCTCTTCAGTACTCTGGAGACGTCTCTGATAGCAGACTTTCCCAGTCCAATTAGTCTCGTGATTTCCTGGGCGCTGGTACCAAGAGTGTTGATTGTGGAGCCAAGCAAACTAAAGTTGTCAAGAATTTCAATCTCTTTTTTTTTCCTATAATTACATTTTATTAATTTTCATAAACATTTACAGAGATTTTGGGCTTCCACTCATTCATTGTTGCACTATTCTCTCTACCCTCCTCCCAGTTTGTTCTTG
>NW_006399972.1:584543-594481 GCF_000299155.1 Elephantulus edwardii
TTAGACGGAGCCTCAGAATCCTTGCCTCCAAGGAGCCACCCGGTTTAACCCTCTCCAGGACAAATCTGTTTGTTTTCCTAGCAGTCCACAAGAATTTAATTTGTGGTGCTGGAAAAGAGTATTGAACATACCATGAAATGCTAAGAGAACAAACAGGTTCATCCTGAAGAGAGTGAAACCAGGCTGCTCCTTGGAAGCAAGGATTTTGGAGATCCACTGACACACTTTGAGCATGTTGCCAGGAGGGACCAGTCCTTGGAGAGGGACACCATGCTTGGAAGGGTGGAGGGACAGTGCAAGCGAGGAAAACCCCGGATGAGATGGATTGACTCAGTTACTGGGGTAATGGGGGTAGGTGTTTGGAGACAAATAAATTGGCTCAAGACATGGGAGGCATCAGAACTGTTGTACATAGGGTCACTAGTTCCATGAGACTCGATAGCACATAACAATATTACATTTTTTAAAATTTAAAAGAATTTTCAAACCATAATCCTCATCATATCAAAATAATAACTAAAACACATTGTAAATGTAAATAAGTGTATAGTATTTAAAGTAAGTACAGTATTTTAAAAATAAAGCATAGTAAATATGAATGTGTTGTAGATTAAACAAAGGTTTCTTACACAAATACCAAAGGCCGTGAAAGAAGAATTAATAATTAGACTTCATAAAAATGTAGAGTATCTGCTCTTCAAATAACATTGTTAGAATAACAACAAAAAATCAACCTACTAATGAAGATAAAATTTTAAACATATTCTACTGGATAAAGAACCAATATCCAGAATATATAGAGAAAACTTGAAACTTGCTAAGGAAACAACAAATAAAAAACTAAAACCTTATTCAAACAGACATTTAACCAAAGAAATTTCATATGAAGAATAAATAAATGAAAAGTGCTCAACACCATATGTTATTAGAGAAATGTCAATTAACAAAAGGAAAAAAAGGTTTGTGAATGCAACAGGTTCTTTCCTAGTCACTAGCCAATAAGAGAGACAGATTGGAGTATCCAAAATGCTTTATTGCAGATCTGGGAGAGCAGAGATAATCTTTTCAAAAACTGCCTCCTTGTCTAAGGATGGTTACTGGTTTTTAATCTTTGGTAAGGTATTAATCTAGTTAACATGTTACTATTCCTAGGTCAAAGCCAGAATTTTTACATTCAATAAAGTCTACAAGTCTAGTTATTAGTAAACAGACAACTTGTAACATAGTTTACAAATGACTAAGAAAAATACTCTTTCAAAAGGAAAATGTCTATTCAGGAAAGACACATTTCCTATCCCGGTAAACAGACTGCTTAAGGTACAGTTAACATATGACTGAGAAAAACAATTTCAAAAAATAAATGTTAACTCAGGTAAGATAAATTTTCCCTCCTGGTATACAGACAGCATAAGGTGCAGTTTACATAAGACTGAGGAAATACAGTTTTAGAATTCTTATATACAATTTCTAGTCAACACACACAGGGTACAGTTTACATATGACTGAAAAAAAAACCACAACAACTACTAATCAATGAAAGATAACTTTCCCTTCTAAGAAAACAGCTTAAGGTACTCTGCATGAAGCAAATGTTAAATAGCAATCCAACCAGTTTTGCATATAGGAGGCAAAGAATGTCAGTTTTACAACTATATGCTTGTATTGAATAATCTTGAACTTACTAATACCACCCTACCAATAGTGATAGCATGCTATACCTGTTAGATTTCCTAAAAATTAATGAAATAGGCTTTAACAACTATTTGCAAGGATATGGAGAATTAGCAGTAATACCTTGCTGATAGCAATGTAAATTAGCATAGCAGAAGTTGCATTCACGTCCTAACCAACATGCTTCTGGACACTCTATGAACTTCGATAAATGACGATAGTTATACAAAGGCTTCAGGCCTTTTGTTCGTAGAGCTGCTGAGTCGTGCTGGACTCAGCAACAATCAAAAACAAGAATAACAACTCTTTCAAAATATACTTTTTTCAATTGCTTTTATGGAATCTACTGATATGTGAGATCAAACTGAAGCTGAAGAAAATAGAAACAAGTCCATAAAAACAAACAAATAAAAAATATGACCTTGAGTTTATTCCACTGAAATTTAAAAACTATATCAAGGACAGATATAATGCATTGAACAATAACAACCAAAGACAAGATGAATTATGTGGTACAAAAAGCCAACACAAAATATTATTTAAAAGACATAAAAGAAAAACAATAACAAATTGTATGTCTGAACAAACTTTGAAACTTGTTCTTCAGTGTAAAGCAACTAAAGGTAAAGTAATGTCACAGAATAACATAGATGAACAGAAGGATTGAAAGAGCAGCTCAAATAATATTATTACTGTAGTTGTTGTGTGCTATTGAGTCTGAGCCAATTCATAGATGACACTTTCAGAGGCAACTTTCAGAGGCAGTAAATCTCAGGGGAGGCAATTGCCCATCCTTCTCCCACAAAACAGTTGGCATATACAAACCACCTGCCTTTGGGATTGCAGAACAATTTCTTGCCACTAGGCCACTGTTGCTGTTGATAGGTGCTATCAAGGCGAGTATGACTCATAGCGATCCTATGAACAGCAGATCTTAACCCTATTCTATCCTGTGCCACCTTCATGCTTCGTGACACATTTGAACTCATCGCAGCAGTCATCACATCAACTCATCGAGTTAAGGGTCTTCCCTTCCTTCACTGACCCTCTACCCTTCTAAGTGTCATGTCCCTCACCAAGGAATAGCTCTTCCTAGCACCATGACCAAAATACATGAGGTGAAGCCCTTGCCTTTAAAGAGCACTCCAGCTGTACTCCCTTCACCTTTTTTTTTTAAAGTCCATGGGCTATTCTATGCCCTTCTCTAACATTAGAGCTCAAAGCCATCAATTCTTCTGTCATCCCTATTCATTGTCCAACTTTCCAGTGATCAGAAGGATCATGGTCTGAATCATAAGCACCTTAGTTCTCAAACTGACATCTGTTGGAAACAGTGAAAAGGGGATTGTAGTTGGAATATATGGCTTTAGTGATATAAACAAGGCTGGAAATAGAATTATTAAAATTTGTATTTTCAATTATTTATTCTTTGCAAATACCTCTTTTAAGAAACAAATGATGATTTTACTCATGGATCTTACCTGATGGGCTGCACAGGAATCAGATTCTATGGAATCTTCTACATTCATTGAAGCAATCATTGAAGAGACTCAATATCAGCAGTCGAAACTGTAACCCATGGATACCCTATGTACAGCTCCTCTGAACTCTACCCTGTTCTGGGCCAGTCTCACTAATTCCAACACACCAATCCCCTTTGCCCCCGTTACTGTATTAATCCATGTCATCCGGGATCTTCATCTCCTATGCTATGCCTCCACCCTTCCAAGCATGATGTCCTTCTCCAAGGACCAGTCTTTCCTGGTTGCATATCCAAAGTATGTCAGATGGAGCTTCAAAATCGTAGCCTTCAAGGAGAAACTTGATTTCACCCTCTCCAAGACAGACTTGTTTCTTTTCTTGCTAGTCCATAGTATATTCAAGAATCTTCATCTCATAGTCTCTGCTTTTAGACAAATCCATCTGACATCAGCAATAATATTATTGGTGCTATGACCTCTTCTAAATGCCACTTGAACTTCTATTAGTTCTAACTATTTTTGTATTAGTTCAACTATATTTTGATTGAATGTAATTTTAGTGATACTGTTCTATAGTTTCCACATTGTGGTGGATTACTTTTCTTGGGAATAGGAAAAATATGAGTCTATTCTCTATTTGTGCTGATTGTAGCCATGATAATTTCAACTGCTTTATATGTTTGTGTAAACTAAACAATGAGTAAGGTAGATTAAAAAAATTGATGACTATGAATCATCTTTTTGAAGAAATAAATATTAAAAAAACACAAATGTACTAAAGTAAAAACAAATCTGTCTTAAAAGAAGAGCAGGCAGACTGCTGCCTACAAGCAAGGATGGTGAACCATCATACTTTGAACAGGTATTAAGATAGCACAGTTCTTACAAGAGAACATTGTACTTGGAAAAGTGGAGGGTCAGAAAAGAAGAGATCATCAGTGAGACTGATTGATACAATGACTATAACAATGGGTTTCAGCACAGTGGAAATTATGAGCATGAAGCATGATTTAAAAAGGTTCCTTTCTGTTGTACATAGGATCCCTATGATTTTCAGTCAACTCAGTAGCACCTAAGAACTTTGAAAAAAATTGAAGCATATTACATATATAAAAACGACCGGAACCCCACATCAACTGCCTGAAGTGCAGGCTGGATTTAGAAGAGGCCGTGGCACTAAGGATATTATAGCTAATGTCAGATGGATCTTGGCTGAAAGAAGAGAGTACCAGAGGAATGTCTATCTGTATTTCATTGACTATTCAAATGCAAAGGCATTTGAATGTATGGATCACAACAATCAGTGGCTGACTTTGAGAAGAATGGGAATCCCAGAACACTTGATTGTGCCAATGAGAAACCTATACTTGGACCAAGAGGCAGTCATCAGAACAGAGCAGGGAGACACTGGATGGTTCAAAATCAATAAAGTGGTCCATTAGGGATGTATTTTGTCTCCATACATTTTCAATCTGTATGCAGAACATATCCTCCAAGACACTGGGCTATACGAGAAGGAATGTGGCATCAGGATTGGTGGAAGAATCATCAACAACCTGTCTTATGCAGATGACACAACCCTGCTCCCTGAAACTGAGGAGGACCTGAAGCGCTTGCTGCAGAAGGTCAAGGTTTGCAGCCTTCAATATGGATTGAAGCTCAAAATCAAGAAAACAAAGATTCTCACCAATGGGCTGATTGGGAGCATCATGATAGACAATGTAGAGACTGAGATTGTTGACATCTTCAGTTTGCTTGGCTCTGCAATCAACACTCTTAATACCAGCAACCAGGAAATTAAAAGACTAAATACATTGGGAAAGTCTACTGTCAGAGACCTCTCCAATGTACCAAAGAGCAACGATGTCAGTCTGGAGACTAAGGTGCTCCTGATACAGGCCTTAATCTTTGCCATTACTTGCTATGCATCAGAGATCTGGACAATGACTAGGGATGATAGAAGGATAGTTGATGCCTTTGAACTTTGGTGCTGGAGAAGAGTGTTGATATACCATGGACTGCTAGGAGAACAAACAAGTTTGTTCTGGAGAGGATGAAGACAGGCTGTTCCTTGGAAGTAACGAATCTGAAGCTCTGTATGACATACTTTGGACATGTTGCAAGGTGAGATTAGTCGTTTCAGAGGCACATCATGATTGGGAGGGTAGAGAGACTGTGCAGGAGAGGAAGACCTTCGATGAGATGGATTGATTTCATCACTGGGGTAATAGGAATAGGTGTGTTAGAGACAATAAGGTTGACAAGAGATAGAGCAGGGTTAGGGCTGTTGTACATGGGGTCACTATGAGTCGTAAGCAACTCAACGACACATAACAACAACAACAACAACAACCATAAAAAGTAGTCATTTCAATTTTAAGTATTTACCCAGAGGAAACTAGAGCATATGTGCATGTAATTAGGACATGTATGTTTACAGATGCTTCTTTTATTAAAAAAAATCTAGAAATAATTCAAATGTTTATCAATAAGCAAAAGGATACAAAAATTTGATCTATCCTTGGAGTGAATTATTATTCAGAGAAAAAAAGAAATACATTAGTAATACAACAATTCAAGTAATCATAAAATAATTGTTGTGTACTTCTTAAAATAATTATTTTGTATTCCTTTGTATTATTAAAACACACATGCAAACCTAACAAAAAGAACTTAATATGTACCCATTCATAAGATCGTCACATTTGCAGATTTTATGTACTATGATTTCTGGCTGTTGTCTAAATACATATACAGTAAGGGAACTCTGGTGGCCTAGTGGTAAGATGCTATGTTGCAATCTTGAAGGCATGCAGTTCAAATCAACCAGCTTCTCATGGGAGACACATGGCAATCTCCTCCCATGTGATTTACTTCCTCTGAAAACCCACTGGAGGATCAGAAATGGGTCAGTTCTATTTGATGGTACACAACAAGAACAACAACAAGAAGGTGCTTAAGATCTTATACTAGGCTTTATGTTAAGGATCCCACCTGTTCCAAAGTCGATAATAAACTACATTAAAATTGGTCGTCATTGTGTCAATTCTGACTCATGTTATGAGTCAGAACATATTGTTCCATATAGAGTTTTCAATAGCTTCCTGCTCCCCAAAGTCAACTATTAGATCTTTCTTCTAAATGTACCTGTGGGTAGACTCCAAGTGCCAGTTTTTCTTTAACAGTTCAGAAAAAATAGCATTTTACTTGTGTCATAGCAAAGGAAAAACCTGATTCTCATTTTCACCATCACCAATGTATCATTTTTCTAAACTTATCTCACTAAATATATCTCAAGAATCTCTATTGGCCCACCGGTAAGAAGCTGCACTGAAAACTCAAAGACATGAGTTTTGAATCCAATAGCCTCTACATGGTAAAAGGATGGGCAATATCCTCCAAGGTGATTAACTACATCTGAAAACTCACTGGAAGGTCATGTATGAATCAATTCCTACTTGAGAGTACACAAGAACAATAATAACATCTCATCTTAGCTCCAATTCTTGTTTGATATAACCTATGAAGTCATGAGCAAGGTCTGGCTAATGTTGAAAGGTTTTTTCTAGTTGTTAGGTACCATCAAGTCAGGTACAACTCATAGTAACCCTATGAACAACAGATGTGACCCTGTCCTATCCAAGGCAACCTCACAATCTCTGACACACTAAAGCTCACAGCTTCAGTCACTGTGTCAAGTCATCTGGTTGAAAGTCTTTCATTCCTTTACCATTCCCCTACCTTTTCAAACATGATTTTATTTTCAAGGAGTATCTTTTCCAAGCAACATGTCCAAAGTATGAAAGATTAAGCTTTACCATCCTTGCTTCCAAGGGGCACTCTGACCACACCTTCTCCAGAATATATCTGTTATTCTTTTGGCAATCTATACAGTTCAGCACTCTCCTCCATACCACAGCTCAAGGGCATCTATTTTTCTGTCATACTTATTCATTGTCCAGCTCTCAGTGGCATAGTAAGTAATTGAAAAGATTATGGTCTGAAACCAAGTGCACTTTAGTCCTCAATTTAACATCATTGCTCCTCAGTAATTTGGAGAGGTTCCTGACTGCAGACGTTCACAGTGCAATATGATCTCTTGACTGCTGGTACCAATTCTATAGACTGTGGATCCAACTAAAATGAAAGTGTTGACAGGTTCACACTTTTCTTTATCTGTTAAGATGTCACAAATTTTTACAGTGGTGAAAAGTTTGTTTTCTTGATGTAAAGATCCAATCTATATTGAAAGTTGAAGTGTTTATTCTTCTTCAGTATGTGCTTCAAGTCCTCACTTTCAGGGAGCAAGGGTGTGTTATCTATATACCAAAGATTATTGATGAGTCTGATTCCAATCCTTATGCCACATTCTTCAGGGATTCCAGCTTCTCAAATTATTGGCTCAGCATGCAGATTAAATAAGTAAGTATAGAGAAGGGATACAACCCTGATGCAAACATTTCTTAATTTTAAATCTGTAGGATTTCCTTGCTTTATTTACACAACAGCATCTTGATCTTGGTAGAGGTTTTGAATATCCACAATTATGTGTTCTAGGAGTCCCAATCTTCTCAATGTCAGCCACAATTTGTTATTATCTAAATAGTCAAATGAGTTTGCATAATCAATTAAACCATATATATATTCTTCTGGTATATTTTGCTTTCAGCCAGGGGCCAAGGCCTCTTCTAAATCCAACTTAAACTTCTGAGGGCTGTCTGTGTCCTCTTCTAGCCGTTTTTGAATGATCCTCGGCAGTATTTTGCTGAAGAATTGTTATTATGATGCTGTTGTTAGGTGTCATTGAGTTGAGTATGTCTCATAGAGACACTATAAATAGCCACCCTTGAGCCATGCCTTATCGTGTACTGTAAGACACTAGAGCCCATTGTTGAAGTCACAGTGCCACCTTATTTTGTTGAGGGTCTTCTTCTTCTTTGCTGACCCTCTATCTTTCAAATTCTGATGTTCCTTTCCAAAGATTAGTCTTTCCTACCTACATGTCTGTAGTATGAAAGATGAAACTTCATCATCTTTGCTTACAAGGAGTACTCTGGCCATACCATTTCCAGGGCATATATGTTTGCTCTTTTGAGAACCCATGTGATATTCAGTACTCTTCTCCTACATCATAATACAAAGGCATCAATTCTTTTTCTGTCAACCTTATTCATTGTCTAGCTCTCTGAAGCACAACAGGTGATTGAGAAGGCCATGTCCTGAATCAAGCACACTTTAGTCTTCAGACTGACATCATTATTCTTCCGTATTTTAGAAAGGGCTTTGAGAACAGACTTGTCAAATGCAATATTTCTCCGTATTTCTTGGCTGTTAGTACCAAAGATGTTGATTACTGATCCAAGCAAGACGAAATCATTGAGAGCTTCAGTCTTTATCTATCATAATTTTTACTTTGGGGCCTGTCATGAGTATCTTTGTCTTCTTGATGTTGAAATGTAATCCATGCTGAAGGCTGTGGAATTGTAGGACTGAGTAAAAAATTATTTGTGTGTAAATATAAAACTTACGAATGTATTACAACATAATTTGAAGAAAGCTGGAATTAGAGAATAAAAAGGTAAGAACTTGCTGAGCATTTCTCAAGCTGAAGGAATTAAAAATCAAATTCAAGCCTCAAGTTGCACTACTTAAAGATTCTAGGTGTAAAATCTTGAACGACCTAGGAAATATCAAAAGAAGACAGAATACAGAGGATCACCATATTCAAATAATTGGCCAAAACAGAAATACTTTAAAAAGTACCATATGATCAAGAATCAGTGGTAATGAAGGAATAAATTCAACCTGCATTAAAGGCATAAGTTCCCAGGAAAAGATGGAATACCACGTGACATGTTTAAATTAACAAATGAAGCCCTGGACATGATTACTAGTCTATGTCAGGACATCTAGAGGACAGCTGCTTGGCCAATTGTCTGAAAGAGATCCATATTTGTTCCCATTTCTAGGAAAAGTGATCCAACAGAATGTGGAAATTATAAAACAAGACAATTAATGTCATATACAAGCAAAGTACTGCTGAATATCATTCAAAAATAGCTAGAACAGTGCATATACAGAGAACTGCCAGAAGTTCAATTTAGATTTAAAAGAGACTATGGAACCAGAAAAAGAATTGCTTATGTTAAATGAACCCTGGTTAAAAGCAAACTATATCAGATGAATGTCTATTTGTACTTTATTGACTACATGAATGCATTTGATTGTGTGAATCACAAAAAAATATAGCTAACATTGAGAAGAATAAAAATTCCAGAACACTTACTGGAGCCCATGTGAAATCTATACTTAGACCAAGAGGTTGTTGTGTGTTACAGGGAAAGTGAACATTGTTGTTAAGTGCCGTCAAGTCACTTACAACTCAGCGACCTGATGTACAATAGCTCTGAATCCTGCTTTATCCTGTGCCAATCTTGTTGTCTCTGACACACCTACCCCCATTACCCCAGTTAATGGATAAATCCACCTCATCGAGGATCTTCCTATATTGCACTGTCCCTCCACCCTCCCAAGTATGATGTTCATCTCCAATGACTGATCCCTCCTTGCAACATGCCAATTATCAGATGAAGTCTCAGAATCCTTGTCTCCAAGAAGTAGCCTGGTTTCACCCTCTCTAGGACAAATCTCATCTCTCCAATTCCTAATATGTCAATATTTATGCTTTCCGTTTCCTTCTTAACAATTTCTAATTTTCCTTCATTCATGGCTCTCACATTCCATGTACCAATCACTAGGGTCTGCTTACAACTGTTCCTCCTCCTT
>NW_006399972.1:597546-603925 GCF_000299155.1 Elephantulus edwardii
GCCTGGATCAGGTGCACCTTAGTCTCCAGATTGACATTACTTTTCAGTACTCTAGGATGTCCCTGACAGCAGACTTTCCCAATTTAGTTTCGTGACTGTTGGTACTAAAAATGTTGATTGTGGAGCCAAGCAAACTAAACCTGTTAACAATATCAGTCTCTTCATTGTTTATCATGATGTTGGCAATTGGCCCAGTGGTGAGAATGTTTGTTTACTTGATGTTGAACTTCAACCCATATTTAAGGCTGCAGTCCTTGACCTACATGGTTTGAAATTAAGAAAGATGTGGATCAGAGTTATATCCTTTCTCCAAACCTTTTTAATCTGTATGCTGAGAAAATTATTCGAGAAACTGAACTCTATGAAGAAGAATGGATTTCAGGATTGTAGGAAGACAACAACCTATATTATGTAGACAAGAGAATTTCACTTGCTAAAAGTGAGGAGGACTTGGAGTACTTACTGTAGAAAATAAAAAAAAAATATGACTTTCAATATGGATTACATCACAACATCAATAAAACAAAAATTCCAATAAATGGGTTTATAGATAATGTCATGATAGATGGATAAAGGGTTGAAACTCTCAATGACTTCATATTCTTGGATCCATAGTCAATACCCTTGGTACCAGCAGTCAGAAGACCAGAAGATGTATTGCACTGAGAATGTCTAAAGTCAGAAAATTCGCTAAACTATTGAGGAGTTGTTGTTGTTATGTGCCGTCGAGTCACTTGCTATTCATAGTGACCCTATGTACAACAGCCCTAAACCCTGCTCTATTCTTTTCCAATCTTATTGTGTCTGACACACCTACCACTATTATTCCTGTCACTGGATCAATCATCTCATCAAGGGGCTTCCTCTTTTGTGCTGTCCTTTCACCCTCCCGCAAGCATAATGTCCCTCTCAAATGATGATATTGTAATTTTGAAGAAAAGGGTATACCTGATTCAGGCTATGTTCTTTTTCAATCACTTGTTATGAGAGCTGAACAACAAATAAGATGAAAGAAGAACTGATGCCTTTGAACTATGGTGTTGGAGAAGAGTGCTGAATATCCCATAGACTTCCAAAAGAACAAACAGCTATGCCGTGGAGAATATGCAGTAAGAGTGGTTCTAGGGTGCAAAGGTAATAAAGCTTCATCTCACATACTATGGGCATGTCGCTAGGACAGGATCATCTTTGGAGAGGGTACCATTCTTGGAAAGTTGGAGAGTTAATGAAAAAGAGGAAGACACTCAACCAGATTAATTGACACAGTGACTGCAGCAATGGGCTTGAGTATATCAGAGATTGTGATGTTGACACAGAATAGGGAAGGGTACAAGATCTGCTGTTTATGGAGTTGCTATGAGTTGTGCTCAAATTGACAGCACCTAACAACAAGAGCAGCATCACATTAACATCTTAAATATATATAAGTATTTGAGTTTCAGAATATACATATTACTCATTCCAATAAAATTTATGGAATGAGTTCTAGTGGACTATGTTTGTATTACCTTCAATTGCAACTTGAATAATTTGAAGCTTTTCAGCAATGCCCCAGTAATAAAAAAAATAATAATAATTTGAAGCTTTTCATAAATATATCAACTGTTTCACAAAAGCAAATGAAAACAAAACAGAAAATTTTGCATGTGCTTTGCCTATCTCTAGGTATACTAAATGTATAAATTATGTAGTACAGAGTACGGTATATATGTCACATGGTAAATTTGTATAAAACATAGATGTTATTAGCTATTTCCATATAAATATTTAAATAACTCCCTGGAGCAAAAGAAGCTTTTTCAATTCAAACTAACACCAAGCAGTTCTTGGCTTTGTTCTTGAGTTATAGCAAAATAATATTCACTTTGCCCTATAAATAATTCTTAGTTATAAGTAAGCCTTTTTCCACTGTGTATAAATGGTAATTTTAAGTAGCGTGTAAGATTTCCCAAGAAGGGAAAACTACAATAATAATTTTATTCTTTAAAATTAAAGTTGAAATGTCCTTTCTTTTCTAAAATTATTCCTTTCAAGCAAAGTGTGAACAATAATAGGAAAAAAAAATACAACAAATCAGTACATTAGGGATTCCAGTAGGAGAAAAAAAATCACGTTCTGCACTAATTATATATATATATATATATATAAATGTGTGCCTTTATATTAAACATTAAGCCTCCCAAACTAGTTACAAAATATAGCAGAAGTTCTTTTGTATAAATATATCAATTATTATAACTGGAAACAGAGAAGATTCAGTATGTGTAGCAGTGGAAGAGAATTTGGTAATGTAGTTTCTACCTATCTTATGAAGGTTGGACAATATTGTTCATTCAGATTAACTGAATTATTGACTGGCCTAATTTTGGTATCTCCTTAGAATTAAAACAAAAACGTGCAAAAGTGCTTGACTGAGTGGAACATAACAAATTATAGATAATATTGCAAAAATGGAGAAGTCCATTTCATTTGTGCCCAGGTAAAAATTGTACATAGGCTAAGAGCAAGTTACGTGAGTTTCATCATTTGACTATACATATCTAATTCATATCTAATTCTTTATTCTAAACATATAATCTAATAAATTGGGTTTTATGAAGAAAATAGGAGCATCAGTATTTGAGGAAGATTTGTCAAGAATCTTGTTGACACAAAATTGATTGCTGAAAACAAAGAGGAATTAAAGTACTTACTGAAGATCAAAGAAGTTAATATATGGATTGTTGTTGTTAGTTGACATAGAGTGGATTTCTATTCATAATGACCCTATCTGCAGCAGAGCAAATGTGTATATCATTATGCTCAAGCCCATTGTCAAGGTTACTGTTTCAATCAAATGTTGTGAGGCTTTTCCTCTGCATTGTTGACCCTCTAATTTTTCAAGCATGTTGTTTTTCTCCGTGGAATATAGTCCCTCTCTATAACATGCCCAAAGAATGTAAAGCCAATTATCCCCATTCTGGCCTCTAAGAAATATACTAGCTACACTTCTCCCAAGAAAGATCTGCTTGTTCTTTCAGCAATCCATAAGATGTTCACTATTCTCTGCCAACACCACAATTCAAAGGCATAAGTTTTCCTCATTCATTGTCCAACCTTCATATGTATATAAAGCAATGAAAATACTATGGCTTCCCAGAGGCACACGGTTCGAATCCACCAGATACTCTGCCGGGAAAAGGAGGGACAATCTCCTCCTGTATCAGTCAGATCTGATTTGATGGTACACTCACACAAAAAATAAAAATAAAAAAAAATACTATGGCTTGAGCCCAATAAAGTTAGACTTTAAATAGGCATCTTTTCTCTTTGGTACTTTAAAGAAGTCCTCTGTGGAGCAGATTTGCCCAGTGTAATATATTTTTTTATTTCTTGATTCCTGCTATAATAAATATTGATTGTAGATCCAAATAATATGTGATCCTTGTCAATTTTTATACATTTATCATAATTCTGCCTATTGATTCAGTTGTGAGGATATTTATTTTCATGATGTTGAAGTATAATCCATAATAAAGGCTATGGACCTCGATTTCTTCAGTAGGTGCTTCAAGTTCTCTTTACTCTCTGTGGGCAAGAGTGTATCAGCTGCTTAATTCTGACTGTTTTTGAATATTATTGCAATTTCTTATGCCATATTCATCTTCATATAGTCCAGATTCTCAGATTATTTGCCCAGTAGGTACATATACATCTCTCCTCTCTCTCTCTTTGTTTCTCTCTCTATTTATCTATCTATGTTGAGATAGATATAGAGATAGAGATATAAGTTGTATATATATAAATGGATATATAGATTTAGATACATCTGTGAATTGTGAGTAAATAGATATTTTTTTATGTGTCGTTGAATCACCTGTGACTCATAGTAACCTTATGTACAACAGCTTTGAAGCCTTCCCTGTCCTGAGCCAGTCTCACTGACTCTGACACACCTACTCCATTGCTTCAATCTATCTTATCCAGGGTCTTCCTCTTCTGCACTGTCTCTCCACCCTTCCAAGTATGATATCCTTCTCAAAAGACCAGTCTCTCCTGGTCATGTACCCAACGTATGTAAGATGGAGCTTTAAAATCTTAGCCTCCAAGGAAATACTTGGTTTCACACTCTCCAAGACAGACCTATTCCTTTTCTTGATAGTCTATGGTATGTTCAAGACTCTTCTCCAGCACCACAACCCAAAGGTATCAATTCTTCTGTCATCCTCAGTCATTGTTGCTCTCTGATGTATAGCAATTAATTCTGAAGACCATGACCTGAATCAGACATACCTCAGTTTCTAGACTGACAGCTTTGCTTTCGGTACACTGAAGAGGTCACTGACAACAGATATCCCCAGTGCAATTTATCTTTTGACTAGGGAGGACAGAAGGAGAGTGGATGCTTTTGAGGTGTGGTGCTGGAGAAGGGTACTGAATGTACCATGGACTGCCAGGAAAACAAACAGATTCATCTCGGAGAAGATTAAAGCAAGCTACTCCTTGGAGGCAAGGATTCTGGGGCTTCGTCTGACATACTTTGGACATGTTGCCAGGAGGGACGGGTCCTTGGAGAGGGACATCATTCTTGGGAGGGTGGAGGGACAGCGCAGGAGGGGAAGACCCTCTATGAGATGGATTGATTCAGTGACTGGGGTAATCGGGATGGGTGTGTCAGAGGCGGTGCAGTTGGCGCAGGATAGAGCAGGGTTTAGGGCTCTTGTGCATAGGGTCGCTATGAGTCGGAAACGACTTGATGGCACATAACAACAACAACAGCAGGACAAAATTGTTTGTTCTCCTAACAGTCCACGGTATATATAATACTCTTCTTCAGCACCACAGCTCAAAGGCATCAATTCTCCGTCTATCATCCCTAGTCATTGTCCAGCTTTCTGGTGAATAGCAAGTAATTGCCAAGACCATGGCCTGATTTAGACACACTTTAGTCTCCAGACTGACATTGTTGCTCTTCAGTACTTTGGAAGAGCTACTAGAAGAAAGTATTCCAGTTATTATAAAAGACAATGAAATCCACAACCAAGAAGTTTGGCAAACACCAAGTAGACTAGATCAAAAAATAAAAGCATCAAGACATATCATAGTCAAATTCCTCAAATTAAAAGGTAAGGATAGAATACTAAGCAGCATGAGAAAGAACACACAAAAGTTACCTACAAAAGGGAAACAATTAGGTTAAGTTCTGATTTCTCAGCAGAAACCATGCAAGATATAGGACAATGGGATGGCATGTACAAAAAGTTGAAAGAAAACAATTGCAAACTAAGAATCCTGTGCCCAGCAAAGCTGTCATTCTAATATGTAGGAGTAATCAGGTCATCTTCAACAAAGAATGAAATTAAGGAATTTGTGAAAACAAGATAAAACTATAAGAAATTTCAAAGGAAGTGCTTCACAAAGAGAAACCAAAGAAAGTGGATGGACCATAGTAACCAGAAACAACAGAACAAGAAAAACAACAAAATGGCAATGGTAAAACCTGGCCTGACAATTATCACCCTTAATGTAAATGGACTAAATGTGCCAATTAAGAGAAAAAGAGTAGCAAAATAGAGGGGGGGGGGAACCCAACCAAGAAAGATACAGATTTACACTATACAATCAGCCAGCTTGATCTTGTGGATGTATTCAGGGTACTGTATACATAAAACATAACTTTCTTTCTTCTCAAGTGTACCTGGCATATTTTCCAGAATTGATTATATATTAGGACACAAAGTAAGCTTCAACACATTCAAAAACATTGAAATGATACAAAGTTGAAATTATACCAAGATTTTTCTCAGACCAAAATGCAAAAAAAAAAAAATTAGAAAATAAACACAAAAGGGTAAAGCTTACAAAACCACCCATGTGGAAGCTAAATAAAATCCTGCTAGAAGAAGATTGAATCATAGAAGAAA
This sequence comes from Elephantulus edwardii, assembly GCF_000299155.1. Classification (NCBI taxonomy): domain Eukaryota; kingdom Metazoa; phylum Chordata; class Mammalia; order Macroscelidea; family Macroscelididae; genus Elephantulus; species Elephantulus edwardii. The sequence continues at coordinate 603,450 of NW_006399972.1, forward strand.
TAAAGAATTAAATAAAAAATTCCTTCAAAGAGGTGAAAACAAACATACAATATTTCAACACCTCTGGGATTCAACTCAGGCAATTCTCAGGGGGACAGTTCATAAAAATAGACGCACAAATAAAAAAAAGGAAGAAAAAAAATTAATGATCTAACTCCCCGAAGAGACCATAACTGACATCCAAGCAGATATATGCACACCCACGTTTATTGCTGTTTTGTTAGCAATAGCAAGGAGATGGAAACAACCTAAGTGCCCATCAACAAATGGATAGAGAAGCTGTGGTATATTCACACAATGGAATACTATGCTGCATTGAAAAACAAGGAACTAATGCAATATAATTCAATGTGGTTGACCCTGGATAACATTATGCTGAGTGTAACTGGGTATTTCTGTCATCACAGGAGACTAGAGCGAGGGCTGCATGGTGGAGGGGACCTGGGGGAGGGTTTGTAAAACAATGAAAGAATCTT
>NW_006399972.1:604716-606092 GCF_000299155.1 Elephantulus edwardii
AAGAATGGGGTTGGTATTTGTATTGGGATTGCATTAAATGTGTAAATTGCTTTTGGTAGTATTGCCATTTTCACAACATTGAGTCTTCCTATCCATGAACAAGGGATATTCTTCCACTTTTCAAGATCTCTTTTTGTTTCTTGTAGTACTTTTCTAAGTATTTGCCCATTTCCTCTAGGTTTTCATATTTGTTTGAGTATAGTTTTTCATAATATTCCATTTTTAGCCTATTTATTTTAATTGATTCTGTTATGGCATTGCCATTTCATCTTTTATTGAGATTATTTCTGTCTTTTCCTTCCTTAGATTTGCTATTGGTTGTTGATTTTTCTGTCACTTCAAAGAGCCAACTCCTAATTTTGTTGATGGTTTCAATTGTTATCCTGTTTTCTATTTCATTTATTCTGCCCTAATTTAAATAATTTGAGTTGTTGGTGTTTGTTTTTTAATCAAGTGTCGGATTTTCTTGCTATTCTTTTTAAATTTGTTGGAGATGTTGGGTTTGAGGCTCAATGGTAATTTTTTTCCTGTCTTTTGATGTGTTTGTTTATTGCTATAAATTGACCTCTGAATATCACTTTGGTTGTTTCCCAGAGGTTTTGGTAAGTGGTGTTTTCATTGTCATTTGTTTCAAGAAACTTTTTAATTTCTGTTTTTGTTTCTTCTAATACCCACTCATGTTCAAGTAAGGTGTTGTTTAGGTACCAAATGTACGGGGTTTTTTTCTCCTTTATCCTCTTATTATTAATTTATAATTTTGTAGCATTGTGGTCTGAGACAATGCTCTGTATTACTTCTAATTTTTTTTTTCATTGTGACCTAAAATGTGATATTATACTCAAGAACATTCCATGAACATTGGAGAAGAAGGAATACTGTGCTTTTTTGGAGTGATTAACCTATAAATATCTATGAAATCAAGTTGGTTTATTGTGTGGTTTAATTCTTCAGCATTTTTGTTGAGGTTTTTATTCTGATAGCTCTATCTTTTCTAGAGAGTGATGTATTGAAGTCTTCAAATATTATAGTGGTGTTGTCTATTTCCTTTTTCAGTTTTGTTAATGTTTGTTTTATATATTTTTCATGTCTATCTTTTGATGCATGTTGTTGTTGTTGTTGTTATGTGCCATTGAGTCATTTGCTACTCACAGTGACCCTATGTACAAGATCCCTAAACGCCGTTCTATCCTGTGCCAACCTCGCTGTCTCAAACACATTCATTCCCACCTCTCCACTCACAGAATTGATTTATCTCATCAAGGGTCTTCCTCTCCTGCGCCGTCCCTCCACTCTCCCAAACATGATGTCCCTCTCCAAGGACCAGCCCTTCCTTGCAACATGCCCAAAGTATGCCAGACAAAGCTTCAGAATCCTTG
>NW_006399972.1:606192-610417 GCF_000299155.1 Elephantulus edwardii
ACTTGGAATATTATTGCTTTTTAATTTTTGACTCATGTAATTTTAGCTTGTTAGTTAAATTTGTGTCTTCTAGGCTGCCACAGTTCCATGATACATCTTCAAGGATATGAACATGTACAGCTAAGCACAATTGATAACAGTGCATCTAAATTCCAAAATCAATCTCCACAATAGTCTCCGTGTTTCCTATTGCCAAAGGGGCCCTTTAGAGTAGTGAGAGAAGATCTTCACCGTGAAACCTACAGCGTCCCTTTTCAGCAGAAAGTAGCTAAGAGAATATGCCATCCCCTTTTCATTATGAATCAGGGTGAGGTCTCTCTCAGGGAGGAGTGAAAAGGAATGGCAAAGGACACACTGACAATGGAGATTAATCAGAACTGGCTTTGACAAGCACTGTGGCAATGGGACGATTAAACAGACTTTCAAGGGGGGAAAAAAAGAAAGAGGAACAAACTTGGAGGGAGGGTAGAGGAAGTAGTGCAACAATGAATGAATGAAAACCCAAAATCTCTGTAAATTTTCATTAAAATTAATAAAATTTAATAAAATAAATGAGAAAAAAATTAATGATCTAACTCAACACCTCCATCACACAGAAGATAGACCAATCTAATGTCATAGTCTCAATAATAAAGAATATTTTAAAGATAAGAGCTGAAATCTATGACATAGAAAACAGGAAAATAATTGAAATAATCAAGGACAAGGATTGCTTTTTCCAAAGGATCAATAAAATTGGCAAACCATTGCCAAACTTGAGAGAGAGAGAGAAGACACAGATAATTCAATTATGAAACTATAGAGGTTACAGCTGCACCAGGGGATATTAAATCCATAATGTCAGAATGTTACAAAAAGTTATACCTCAACAAATTTGAAAACCTAGACGAAATAAATTGTTTTAAATTCATGTCCTATCCAGATTGATACTACAGATGTAGAACACTTGAATAGTCCTACTAAGAAAGAAGAAATTGAGAAAGTAAAAAAAAAGACATCCCACAAAAAAAAGTAGTGGATCAGATAATTTCAAGGCTGAATTCTAACCTATTATATAGTTGTAATGACCAAGACAGCACATGGCCAGGAGAGACAGGTACTTGGAGAAGGACCTCATACTTGGAAGGGTGGAGGAACAGCACAGGAGATGAAGACTCAGAATCTCAGAATAAGATGGATTGATACAGTAATTGCGATAATAGAGGCTGATGTGTTGGAATTAGCCAGACTGGCTCAGGACTGGGTACAGTTCAGAGCTGCTATACATAGGGTCACTATAGGTCACAAGTGGCTCAATGGCATATAACAACAACAATAACATCTATGGTCAACTGATATTCAAAAGAAAACAAAATGTATCAAATGAGGAAACAACAAGCTCTTCAACAAATGGTGCTGGCAAAACTGGACTGGTACCTACAGAATCCAAAGCAGGATACACATCTCTACCACACACAAAAATCAATTTACCGTGCATTAAAGACTTAGGTATAAAAATCATCAAGATCATAGACAAAGTGAAATCAAACTTAGAAGGCTTAGTCCAACGTATAAAAAGGCTGATAAGTACAGTCAGAAATACACAACCAAGAAAGAATAAAATTGATGAAATTTCATATTAAACTTTGAAAATATTAAATCCCTGTATGTAGTGGGCCAATTGACAGCATCAGTATGGATGGTGAAGAGATTGAGATAGTTAACAGTTTTCGTTTACTTGGTTCCACAATTAATGCTCTTGGTAACAGCAGCCAGGAAATCAGGAGATGAATTGGGAAAGTCATCTGTGAGGGACCTCTCAAGGGTACAGAAGTGCAAACAACATCAGGCTGGAGACTAAGGTGCACCTGATCCAGGCTATAGTCTTTGCAATTACATGCTATGCATCAGAGAGTTGGACAGTGAATAGGGATAATAGAAAGAGAATTGATGCCTTTGTGTTGTGGTGCTGGAGAAGAGTGTTGCATATACCATGAACTTCTAAGAGAATAAACAGGGTTGTCCTGGAGAGGGTGAAGTCAGAATGTTCCCTGGAGTCAAGGATTCTGAAGGTTCGTCTGACATACTTTGGGAATGTTGCAAGGAGGGACTTGTCTTTGGCAAGGGACATCATTTTTGGGAGAGTGGAGGGACGGCAGGAGAAGAAGACCCTCAATGAGATGGACCGATTGTGTGAGTGGAGTGGTGAGAATGAATGTGTTTGAGACAGTAAAGTTGCACAGGATTGAATGGTGTTTCGTGCTCTTGTACATAGAGTCGCTATGAGTCTCAAGCGGCTCAATGGCACATAACAACAACAACATGCATCCAAAACTTTTCCCAACAGAGTGAAAATAAAACCTAATAAGTGGAAAAAATATTTTGTAATACTATCTCAGACAAGAGTTTCATAACAAAAGTTTACAGAATTCCGCAAGGCCTCCACAAGAAAAAGACTGATAACTCAATTACAAAACAGGCAAAAGACAAGGAAAGAATTTTCACAGGGGAAAATACTTTGATGGCTGACAGACACATGAAGAAATCACCTGCAATAAGAGAGATGCAAATAAAAACCACAATAAGATATCTCACCCCAGTTATTGTTGTTGTTAGGTGCACATAGGGATCTGATTCTTAGAAGATCCCATTCATCTATTTTATCCTCTCCTGGTTGTAGGTTTTTCAGGATGTTTGGAAGTCTGTTCATATTGTGTATTATTAGGGCTTCTGGAGTTCTTCTGAACATTTCTCTAAGTTTGTAGTCCTTAATCTTAGTCCTAGGTCCTTGATCCACTTTGAGTTGGGTTTTTGTGTATGGTGTGAGATCTTGCTTACGTTTTCTAAAGATATTTTTCCAATTTTGCCAGCACCGTTTGTTAAAAAGGCTATAATTTCCCCACTTAACTGATTTCATCTCCTTGTAAAAAAATCAGTTTTCCATAGGTAGAAGGGCTGACTTCTTGGTTTCAATTCTATTCCATTGATCTAAGTGTCTATCATTGTACCAGTACCACGCTATCTTGATCACCATGGCAATGTAGTAGGATTTGAAATCAGGAAGTAAGATGCCTCCTACCATGTTTCTCTTCTTAAGGAGTGCTTTGTTTATTTGGGGCCTCTTTCCATTCCAAATGAAATTGGAGATTGGCTTTTCCATCTCGTTAAAGAAAGGAATTGGTATTTATATTGGGATTGCATTGAACATGTAAATTGGCTTTGGTATTAATGTCGTTTTCAAAATATTGAGTCTTCCTATCCATGAGCAAGGTACATATTCTTCCATTTCTCCAGTCTCTTTTGGTTCCTTGTAGTAATATTTTGTAATTTTCTTTGAATAGACACTTTGTATTTCTGGTTAGATTTACTCCAAAATATTTAATCTTGGGGTTAACTATTTTAAGGGGTATTGATTTTCTTAGCTCAAGTTCTGTATTCTCTTTGCCACTGTAGAGAAAATCTAATTGATATTTATATGTTGATCTTGTATACTGCCACTTTACTGAGTGGGTCAACTATGTCCAGTAGTTTTCCTGCTGAATCTTTAGGTTTTTCTAAGTATACTATCATATCATCTGCATAGAGAGATAATTTCATCTTCTCTTTGTCAGTTTGGAAACCTCTTACTTCCTTCTCTTTTCTTATTGCCATTGCTAAGACTTCTAATACCATATTGATTAAGAGAGGTGATAGTGGACATCCTTGCCTAGTTCCTATTTCAAAGGGAATGCCTTTCATCTCTCTCCATTGAGAATAATGTTGGCTCTCAGGTTTGCAAATATATTTTTAATTATGTTGAGGAATTTTCCCTCTAGTACTATTTTGTTGAGTGTTTTAATCCAGAAAACATGATGGTTATTCTCAAATGGCTTTTCTGCATTAATTGATAGTATGTGGTTCTTGTTTTTTGCTTTATTAATCTGATGAATTATGCTGATTGTTTTTCTGAATCATCCTTGCATACATGTTATAAATCCCACTTGGTCACGATGAATTATTTTTTTGATGTATATTGGATTCTCTTGCCTAGAATTTTATTCAGGATTTTTTGCATCTATGTTCATAAGAGATATTGGCATATAGTTTTCTATTTTGATAGTGTCTTTACCTGATTTTGGTATCAAAGAGATGTTTGCTTCATAGAATGAGTCTGGGAGAATTCCATCTTTTTCTATTTTCTGAAATAGTTTATGTAGAATTGGTGACATTTCTTCTCTGAATGTTTGATAAAATTCACATGTAAAGC
>NW_006399972.1:614148-636229 GCF_000299155.1 Elephantulus edwardii
TCCAGCACCACAACTCAAAGGCATCAATTCTCTTTCTATCATCCCTATTCACTGTCCAACTCTCTGATGCATAGCATGTAATTGCAAAGACTTTAATGCATAGATAGTCATTATTGTTGTGTCCTCTTGTTCTATTGAACCTTTAAGCATTATGTAGTGATCTTCCTTAACCTTTATGATGGTATTTGAATTGAAATTTTTTTTATCAAGGATTAATATTTCTACTCCTTCTTTTTCGTGGTTGCCATTTGCCTGGTATGTTTTTTCTCAGCCTTTTATTTTAGTCTTTCTTTATCTTTACTTTTCAGTTGTGTCTCTGGTAGACAGCATACTGATGGATTTTGGTTTTTTATCCAAACTGGTTAGCTTTTTCTCTTCAGTGGTGCACTCAAAACATTCACATTCAGTGTGATATAAGAAGCATGGTTTTATTGCAATCATTATGCTGAGGAGGTTTTTGGTGTTTTTGCTAGTTACTTTGGTCCATCCTGCTTTCTGTGGCACCTCTGTAAGAAGGACGCCTCCCAGTGTTTCCTGCAATGCTAATCCTGTTTTTACAAACTCTCTTTGGTTCTGTTTTTTTCTGGAAATATCTTAATCTCTCCTTCATATTTTATGGACAGTTTCACTGGGTACAATATTCTTGGTTGACAGTTGTGTTCTTTCAATATTTGATATATGTCATTCCACTGTCTTCTTGGTCACATGGTTTCTGCTGAAAAATCAGGACTTAATCTTATCTGTTCTCCCTTATACGTTACTCTTTGTTTCTCTTTCACTGGTTTTAGAATTCTCTCCTTATCTTTGGTTCTGGCAAATTAGACTATGATATGCCTTGGTGGTTTTTTTGGTTGTTGTTGTTGGGGGTTTTTTTGGGTCCCTTCTATATGTTGTTCTCTCAGCTTCTTGAATATATATATTCTCTCCTTATCATTATGGCTTGGAAATTTTCTTCTAGTAATTCTTCCACAACTTTTTTGGTACCTTTACTTGCTTCTTCCTGTTCTAGGTTTCCAATAATGTGCTTTTTATTTTTCTTGATGGTGTCCCACATTATTTTAAGATTTTCTTATTTTTCCTTCCTCTTTTGATTCTGCTTTTTTATTTAGCAGATCAGTGGTGACAATTCTATCCTCTATTTCACTGATTCTGTGTTCCATCTCTTCAACTCTGTTCATGTCTCCCTCCATCATTTTGACAGCATCTGAACATTGGACCTCATATTTTGAATCACAATTTCTCTTTTTCTGAAGTTTCTAATGCCTTTTTTGTTTTATCTGCATTGTTTTGGATTTTTTTTTAACTCCTCCTGATTTTTGCTTTCAGTGTCCTGTAATTCTTCAAGTTTGTCTTTCACCCATTCAAAATACTCAATCATTGTTCTTTTAAATTCAGCATCAGAAAGTTCCATCAGACTTTCTCACTTCAGGAAATACATTGATTCTGTGTCACCTTTTGGGGTGACATCTTTCTTTGTGCTTGTGTAGGTTCTGTGATACCCTGCTTCACTCATGACATTGCTGTGGTAGAATTTTTCATGCCTGAGGTGATGATAAGCTCTTGATTTGAAGTCACTATGTAGAGATGTGCTGGGCGTAGGGGCAGGTGGGTCATAGAGACAGTCAGTAGGCATGGAGCATAGAGGTAGGTGCAGAGTGTAGAGGCACGCACCAGAGCCAAGTGCAGGTATAGGTGCTAGAGGCACTGACACGCGTACAGACACATGTCGGGCAAGCATGTGTGCAAACTCTCACTGTTGAGTACATGTGGGGACCTTACTCACATTCCAGCTCTCAGGCCTGTGTTCCCAGCTCCACTGTGATCCAACTCTGCTGCATTCTGCTGTGCTGCTTTCTGGCTCAGTTAGAACCTTTATTTATAGCTGTCAAGAAGTCAGGATATTTCTTGCGCTAGGAAAGTCTGCTATCAGGCAACTCTCCGAATTATTGAGAAGCAATGATATTGCTTTGAAGACTAAGGTGTACTTGATTCTGTTCATGATCTTTTAAATAACTTGCTATGCCTCTGAGAACTGGACAATGAATAAGGATGACAGAACAAATGCTGTCTTTGAGATGCAGTGTTGAAGAAGAGTACTAAATATCTCATGGACTTTGAAAAGAAAAACAGATGTATCTTAGAGATAGCGGAACCAGGAAAAAGATGAAAAATCATTATCTCTCATACTTTGGACATATTGCTAGGAGACACTTTTCCTTGAAGAAGGACATCATGTTTGGAAAGGTGAAAGGAAAATGAAGGAGAGGGAGACCTACAATCAGAGGGATTGACACAGTGATGGTAGCAATGGGATTGAGTGTGTCAGAGATTGTGAGGATGGCACAGGATAGGAAAATGTTAAGATCTGTTTTCACAGGGTCTCTATGAGTTGTGCCTGACTTGATGGCACCTAATAACAACAACATTGAGTCAATCCGTCTCATCCAGGCGTCTTTCTTTCACTGTCCCTCCACCCTTCCAAGCATAACGTACATAGCCAAGGACTGGGACCATCTTGGAATATGCCCAAAGTATGTCAGATGAAACTTCAAAATGTTTGCCTTCAAGGAGCAGCCTAGTATCACTCTCTCCAGGACAGACCTGTGTGCTCTCTTAGCAGTCCTTGGGATGATAGATACTCCTCTTTAGCACCATAACTCACAGGCATCAATTATTCTTCTATTATCCTTAGTTATTGTCCAGCTCTCTGATGCATAACAAGTAATTGTGAAGACCATGGCCTTGATCAGGCTCACCTTAATCTCTAGAGTGGCATCATTGCTCTTCAATACTCTAGAGAGGTCCCTCACAGCAATGCAATTAGTTTTTTGGTATCCTGGCTGCTGGTACCAAAAGTGTTGATTGTGCAGCGAAGCTGAAGCAGTTAGCAACCTCCATCTCTTCACCATCTATTATAATGCTGCCAATCTGCCCAGTGGAGAGAATCTTTGTTTTCTTGATGTTGAACTTCATTCTATATTGAAGGCTTCTATCCTTGACTTTCTGCAGCAATATGTCAGGTACTCCTCTGTTTTGGCAAGCAAGGTTGTGTCAGTTGCATAGCATAGGTTGTTGTTGAGTCTTTCTCCTGCTGTGATGCCATATTCCTTCTCTAATGTCCAGCCTCCAAATGATCTGTTCCACATACAGATTGAAGAGGTATGGAGATAGACTGCATCCTTGCTGTACACCTTTGCTGATTTTTAAATCATGCAGTATTTCCTTACTCTGTTCTGACAATTGCCTCCTTGTCTAAGTAAAGGTTTCACATAACCACAATCAAGTGTTCTAGAATTCCCATTCTTCTCAGAGTTAGCCATGGTTTGTCATGATCCACACATTCAAATGCCTTTATATAGTCAATGACACACAGATATAATTTCCTCTAATTCCCTCTGCTTTCAGCTAACATACATTAACAATGGCTATAACATCCCTAATATCACAGCCTCTTCTAAATTGACCCTGCACATGCAGCAGTTTTCTGTTGATGTGTTGTTACAGTCATTTTTTTTGGATAATTTTCATCAGAATCTTTCTTGCATGTGATATTAATGATACTGTTTCATAATTTGTGCAATCTGTATGTAGAGTTACCATTTTTTGGAATGGGAATGAATATGAATCTCTTGAATATGTAAGGTGAAATGATAGAACACTGGCACAAATCTATTAAATGTGTTTATATTCATATTGAATATTTATTGCATACACATGGTGAAATTGAATAAGCCCATGTACATAAGATGAAAGGATAGGGCAGTGGCACACATCTTGCCTGATTTTAACCTTTAGCTCTTTTTGTATTTGAACAACTGCTTCTTGGTCTGTGTTCAGGTTTCTTAAGAACACATTTAAGTGGGGAATTTCTATTCCTCTCAATGTTAGCCTTTATATATTATTATCCACACAGTTGGAAGTTTTTTTATCATACTTGATAAAGTTATAGGTCAGTAAATATTACATCTAAAGATACAGAAAACAAAAACCTTTGATACTGGACCAATAAGTAACCCCATGGTAGACAAAAAATAGTGAAGTTAAGGACCTAATTTTAATTGACTCCATAACCAATTCTCATAAAAGCATCAGATAAGAAATCAAATAATATGCTACATTGGTAAATCTACTTTTTTCTCTTGGGGACCTACATATCCCAGTCTATCTTCAGGAGCAAAAGAAGTCAGATCTTCTGGACATGTCAGCTGCCAGGCCAGAGTCAAGTGCCATTAAGAAAGAGTCATAGTCCTCACAGTCACTCTGCAGTTCCAGACCTGTTTCTCTACAGAGACTTGTTTGGATGTCGGAGTTAGGAATAGATGTCTGGACAACAAAGATCTACATTCAGGAGCCTATGAGGTCAGAATTTTTACAGCTATAAGGTAGACGAAATATATTTTTTAAAAAAACAAAAAAGCAAGATGTATTAGACCAGCCAAGCCATTTGTTTTCTACTTTTATCACTTTCCACAAATAATTTAGTATGATTTATAGAAAGGATAGATGCAATAAAAAAGAGAAAATATAAACAGAGATTAAAATTCAGGACCAAGCACAGGATCATTTAGGAGATCTGGACAAGTAAAAAGAAATAGAATAAATAACCTTTCCGTATAGTTGGATTCATATACAGAGCAGACTGGCTTTTGCCTGGATTTCTGAGGTCTAGTGAATAATACTCATCATGGGAATGCATGCACAATATATTAACTTGGACCATTAGTATTTAAAGAGATTGGGGGGGGAACAAACAACCAAAAAACCCCAAACCCCAAAATATCATAGTGTCAAAACCAACTCTTAATTGATCCTCTATTAGGTTTCTTAGGCATGAGAGATACTTGCTCATCTTTCTCCTGTACAGCCACTGGTGGCTTCACACTGTCAGAGAGTCAGACCTTTTGAATTTGTAAAGCAACTCCCTAAAGATGATGCACCAAAGCCCCACATAGATATTGAAACAAGTGAAGACTCAAAACTCTCTGAATTATACAACTATCTGTTATTGGTTGTTTTTCTTGGGCTATGCATAATTTGAAGTTATTAACAAATTCACTGGAGGTTTTAAAATGACCCAAAGCATTTCAAGCATGTTTATGGAAAATGAGTAAATCAGCTTATTAAATTGGAAATGTTATACTCCTTCTTCTAAGAAGTGTCTTGAAATTCCATACTTCTATAACATCTATATTTGCCACAAAATTATAAAATTAAATGAGAATACAGGAATACTTATGTTATTTGCTATAAGAATAGCTGATAAATACATTATTGGGGTTATTAGCAGTTACAGCTTGCTCAGTTCAACAATCAACACTCACCAGCAGTCAGGAAATCAAAAGACAAATTGCATTAGGTAAATCACCATCAGAGACTTTTCCAGAGTACTGAGAAGCAACGATGTCTGTCTAAAGACTAAGGCACACCTGATCCATGCCATGATCTTCTCAATTGCTTGCTATGCATCAGAGAGCTGGATAAATGACAAAGGATGATAGAAGAATTGAATTGATGCCTTTGAGTTGTGGTGCTGGAGAAGAGTCTTGAGCATACCATAGATTGCCAAGAAAACTAATAAATTGTCTTGGAGAGGCTGAAACCAAGTTTCTCCTCTGAGGTTGTGATTTTGAAGCTCTATCTCACATAATTTGGGGATATGGCCAGGAGGAACCAATCCTTAGAGAAGGATATCATTCTCGGAAGGGTGGAGGGACAAGTCAGGGGAGGAAGATCCCAGATGAGACGGATTGGTAAAATGAGCTGGGCAATGGGAGTAGGTGTACCAGAGTCAATGAGACTGGCTCAAGACAGAGCATGCTTCAGAACTGTTGTACATAGGATGACTATGAGTTACAGAAACTAGGCAACACACAACAACAACTATATCTTTAACAATTTTAAAAGGAAAAAAATAGTTTCCTGCTTCTTCTAAATACAAGCTGTAAGTATTTTTTTAAAATTTCAGTTTGAAAAATGTATCAAGTTATTCAACCTCCTTACCAAGTTTCCTATCTTAGTCTGAAAGCAACACTTTAAAAGCAGTTTTTCTAGTCTTACTTTCCAGACACCACAAGCTTGACAAAATAGGTATAATCTAGTTCAAGTAATTATCTATGAAAGATATGGTTTTTAAACCTTGGTTTAGGAAACACATAAGACAAAAAAATTTAAATGAGAACTACTAATCACACAACTTGAATCAGAAAAGTGTATTATACTGTGGAACTATTTTAAATATTGTTGTTTGGTGCCTTCGAGTCAAGTACAATCCATTGTAACCCTATGAAAAGCTGAACCCTGTCCTTTCCTTTACCACCCTCACACTTCCTGACACGTTAGAGCCCATTGCAGCAGTTGCCATGCCAATTCACCTGGTTGAGAGTCTTCCTCTCCTCTGCCAACCAACCACCTTCCAGAGTATAATGTCTCTTTCCAAGGAATAGCCCCTCTTAGCAACATGCCCAAAGTATGTAAGGCGAAATCTCATCATTCTTGCCATCAATGAGCACTCTGGCTGTACCCTCCCTCTCCAAGATATATTTGTTTGTTCTTTTGACAATCCAAAGAATGTTCAGTACTCTTCTCCAACACCACAGGTAAAAGACATTAATTCTTTTTATATCATCTTTATTCATCGTCCTGCTCTCAGATGCACCTGTTGTATTTGTTGTTGTTGATTGCCATCCAGTCAAGCACGACTCATAGTGACCCTATGAATAAAAGACCTGAAGCCTTTCTGTAACTATCATTATTTTTCAAAGTTCACAGAGTTTCCAGAGTCTTGTTGCTTGGGAAGTGGATACCACTTCCTGAATCAGACACACCTTAGTCTTCAAACTAACACCATTACTCCTCAACAGTTTGAAGAGACCTATAACTGCAGATGCTCCCAAGGCAATACATCTCCTGATTTTCTCTTTGCTGGTAGGTACCAAGGGTTTTAATTTGGGAAACAAATGAGATTAAGTCATTGACAATTTTGGTCTTTTCTCTATCTATCATGATGTTGCCTATCAGTCTAGAGGTAAGAATCTTTGTATTCTTGACACTGAGATAACAATCGATATTGATGCCTGTATTCTTTGTTTTTCTGCAACAAGTGCTTCAAGTCCTCCTCTCTTTCAACAAGGATAGTTGTGTCAATTGCATAACCCAGGTTTATTGATGAGTCTTCCTCCAATGCTGACACCACAATCCTCTCCATAGAGTCCAGCTTCTTAAAACATTTCCTCAGCACACAGATTGAGTAGGTATGGAAAGAGAGTACAACCTTGACACACTCTCTTCTTACTTTTAAACCATGTAGTGTCTCCATGCTCTGTTTGCACAGAAGTCGCCTAGTCTATGTATAGGTTTTCATAAGCATAATTAAGTGCTCTAGGATTCCCATTCTCCTCATTGTTAGCCAAAACTTGTTATGATTCACAGAGTCAAATGCTTTTAAATAATCAATAAAGTATAAATAGACATTTTCTGGTATCCTTTACCTTCAGCCAGGATCTATCTGACATCAGCAATGGTCTGGTGCCATAGTCTCTTCTAAATCCTACTTGAACTTCTGGCAGTTCCCTATCTATATATTGTTCTAGTCATCTTCAAATGACCTTCAGTAGAAATTTGCTTGTGTGTGATATTTGTGTGATATTGTTCTAGTTTCCATGTTCTGTTGTATCACTGTTTGTTGGGAATGGGAGCAAATATGGACCTCTTCCATTCCATTGGCCAGACACCTATCCTCCAAATATCCTGACGTAGACTGGTGCATCCAGGGCTGCATCTGTTAATTGAAACAAGTCAATTGGTATCCCATCGATTTAAACATTAGTATTTAACATTCTCTCCAGATAATTTAATATTTTTTTAATTTTATATTTATTTGCTTACAAAGTTTGTATCCATAGTGCTTCACACTATTCTTCATTCTTACTATGTTTCATACAATCATTCCCATGCATTATGTTTTATAAAATTAATCACCTTTGGACCTTGCCCATCATTACCCTGTCTTTTCAGATCCCCACCAGATCCTTTCCATTTCCTTCAGTTCCTCCCTCCACCCAAAACTTTGCAACCCTGGGGTTTATTTTAGCCAAAGATTCCTTCTCAATAGAGACCACAAAACATATGGCCATTAAAATTCATTGCTCAGGCTCCTTGTCCCAAAGCCTCAAATGAGTCTAGTATTTAAAGAGCTCCTTAAGGGAACGAAAGAGGGTCAGTGTTAAATAAAGGAAGACCCTTCATAGGATGGATTAGTACAATAACTGCAGCAATGGGTTCAAGTGTATCAGAGATGATGAAAATGGTTCAGGATAGGACAGGTTTTAGGTCTGTTGTTCCCAGGATAATTAGGAGTCATACTTGACTTCACAGCCCCTAACAACAAGAAGTTTCACAGAAAACTCATCACAACAAATGATGTGACACAAAGTAAAGTCAGGGTTACATACTGGTCACCCAATCTTGCTATTACTTATCATTATTGCTTTGTTAGTTCTGGACTTTTAGAAAGTTTTAAGACTGTGATTTAACTTGGGATGAGATATTCCATCTTTCTCTTGAAGAACCACTGTGGACATGAATCAACAGAGAAGACCGCCTTTGGCGTAGCAGTGTAACTCCATCACCTAGAACAAATATCAGACAGCCTGACATTCCCTTTATGAAGGTGAGATCTGTTTCCAAAACTCGCAAACAATTTGAAAGGATAAGTTAACTTCTAAATACATAGACTACTTTTATCCCCACTTTGAAATGACTTATTATCTTTAGTCAACTGTGTTGCTTTGAAAAACTTGGTCATTATCTAGGCAAAGTAAAGCAAAAGATTTAATAGCTGGGAGGTTAAAAAAATTCTCTTTATCATTTGTTCCTTCCGTGACATTTTGACACTTAGCAATATGTTGTTGGCATTTGAGCTATAAACCCAAGCTTGATTTGTTGTTGTTATTAACATTTGTGATTCTCTCTAATGCTGAAAAGGCCAAGCTAAAGCATTCTTTGTCAACTAGTTACAGATTGTTCCTGCTCTGATTTGTTTTATTTCGCCATGGATCTGTGAGCAGTCACTGAACTAATTCAATTTTCAGGCCCATTAAACTGGAACTTCAAATCAAAGGCGAGTTGGTGCATCTCTCTGATGAGTTTACACAGAAGCAGCAACTGTAGCAGCAGCTGCATTTGAAAATCTCCTATGCTGCCTACAGATGAGTTTGCGCACGGTTTCCTGGACCCCTATCCTAGACATGATAGCTCTTTAAAAATCAATGATAAGGAAAGAGAAGGAATGTATCACTCCTTGGTATTTCCTGGACATATGTCAGTAATACTAAAAGGCCCAGCCTTTGAACCCAGTAAGGACCTCTGATGGCATAATCTGCAGTGAGTTACACCCCTCACCCAAAGACCATGTGTCTTTGGTGGTTTGGATCCACCAGCCTCTCTGTGGGAGAAAGAAGCAAGCTACTCCTCTTGTGATTTACAGCCTCAGAAACACATAGAGGGTTGCTAGGAGTCTGATCCTAATCCATGGTAATGAGTTTGAATATTCTGAGCATTGTGTATTGAACAGTGTTTGTTTTTGAAATCCGTGTGGCCTTGGCCTGAGTGTTTATTTGGTTTGATCTCTTAGTTGTTGTGTTGTTGCTAAGTGCTGTTGGAGGTTACTCATAGCAACTCTATGAAGGAAAGACTTGAACGCTTGTGTAACTTTCATCCTTTCTCCAAGTTCATAGGGTTTCTGGAGGCAAGCTATTTTGGAAGTGGATGCCACTCCTGCTTCCAAGCTTGTTTTAAGCGGGGAGCTCCACCAAACACTGTCTGCCTTGGGTAACCATTATTGCATTTGACACGTCA
The DNA here is from genome assembly GCF_000299155.1 of Elephantulus edwardii. NCBI lineage: Eukaryota > Metazoa > Chordata > Mammalia > Macroscelidea > Macroscelididae > Elephantulus > Elephantulus edwardii. The sequence continues at coordinate 624,004 of NW_006399972.1, forward strand.
ATGTCACAGTGTTCAGCTACACAGCAAACACGAGTTACCTCTGTACAGCAAGTGAACAGACCAGGCCTATATGACCTACAAAAATGACCAAAAACAATTAAGAACTGCCCTTAGGGCCGCGGATTAGAGGCACCCACCTTTGGCTTGGTAGCATCACTTTCTGTCCACTTCATCTACATGAGTAACTCAGTATTTTTGGAAGAGATTTACTTTTTTTTTATTTTTTAAGAAATAAAAAGCCCACATTGTTGTTGTAGTAGTGTGCCATGGAATCAGAATCAACTCATAGCTGACCTTCCAGCGGGTTTTCAGAGGCAGTAAAACAGATGAGAGGCGATTGCTCATCCTCCTCTGTGTCTAAATGCAAACGATACATTTTACTGTCCCATTATTATGCATTGAAGGTAAGCCAGGGGATAGGGAATTGCACTGCCAACTCAAAGGCAAGTGGTTTCAATCTTCAAGCTGCTCCACAGGAAGAAGACGGGACTCTCCCCTGTGACTTACACCCTCTGGAAACCTGCTGGAAGGTCAGATAAGCATCAGTTCAAACATGTAGGCAATGAATTGAGTTATTATAAATTAAACAGGTCTATCCTCTAAAATACAAGTGTGTTATAATCTTAACCCTTATGTTTTTGGATCTTAACTCATATAGGAATAGAGTTTTCTTTTGTGCATTTACTTAAGTCTTATCAATATAGAATATGTGGTAAAGTGAACCATTTTTTTTAAACTGAATCATTTTTGAGATGTAAAAAGAATAGGTAAGGCATCACATGAGCTGGTATACAAATAGGGGAACTTGAGATACTATGTGAAGACTATCAGGAAACAGAAAAACAAATGCTGGCGAAGCTGAGATGTGGATTCCCTACCCCCAACAAAACTGATCCCTGGATCCAGATTCTTATCCTCTAAACTGAAAGAAATGAAATTTTTATTCATTAAACACTTGATAAAGCAGCACTAAAAAATTAAGATACACTCCAAAGACACCATTTATTAACAGTGGCCGAATGTTAAAATTACACAGGAAGTATTTTTTTAATCTATACCTGGGATCCAATCTAGGCTGATAATAGCTAACTCTTTTCTCGTTGATAACAAGTGAATTGAATATTTTAGTCTATTTTATTTTAACTTAGAAAGGAAGGTTAAGGAAAACCTAGAACTCAATTTGTATTATTTCAGCCAGCAGAAACCTTAAAGTTATTTGAATAATCAGCTCTACTTTTTCCAAGGAGCTATGTTGGCATGTTGTTATTGATGTTGTTCTTAGGATCTGTCAAGTCAACTACAGATTGTAGCAACCTTGTCAAGGACAGACCTGATCCTTAACCTAGCTTCTACCATTCTCCCTATCTCTAACAGATTCATGTCCATTGTACAGTCTCTGTGTCAGTCTATCCTGTTGAAACTCTTCCTCTCTTTCACGGACCCTCCACCTTTCTCAATTTGCTTTATCCAAGGACTTCCCCTCCTGATAACATGACCAAAGTATATAAGACCAAGTTTTAACATCTTTGTGTCTAAAACACACCCTGGTTGCATTTACTTTGAGACAGACTTCTTTGTTCTTGGGGCATTCTATAGAATATTCATCACTCTTCTCCATCACCACAATTCAAAGATAGCACTTTTTTTCTGTGATCCTTATTCATCAGTCTCCAATTTTTACTTGTATAGAAAGCAATTAAAAAGACCATAGTTTGAATAAGGTGCACCTTAGTTTTTAGACTGACGTCCTTGCTCTTTGGCGTCTTGGAAAGGTCCTTCACAGTAAATTTTTCCAACCAATGCAACATGCCTTCAATTTCTTTATTGCTGCTATCATGAGTATTGATTATGGATCCAACTAAAATGAAATACTTGACAACTCCAATCTTTTTTCCATCTATCACAATTTTTATTATTGGTCCACTGATGAGGATTGTTGTTTTCTTGATGTTGGGACATAATCAATATTAACAGTTGTATAGTCTTTGATATTTTACAGCAAGCACTTTAAGTCCTCTTCACTTCCAGCAAGTAAAGTTCTGTCATTTGTTTAATGCAGGTTGTTGAGTATTCCTCCAATCCTGATGCCACATTCTTCATATAAAATTTCTTCATATAGTCCCACTTCTGGAATGCTATGCATGGCAAACAGATTGAATAAATACGGAGAAAGGCTGTGACCCTGAGACAAAATGTCCTGATTTTTAAACTAGTCCATGTCCCTTTTTTCAGCTTGTACAACTCTTTCTTGGTCTAGTACAGCCATAGCATGTTAGATGATAACTAAAGGTCAGTAGTTCAAATACATCAGCTTCTCTGTAGGGAAGGATTGTCTCCTCCCATAAATATTTGTAGCTGCATGAAGAATTCTAATAAGTTGGAATAAGCAAAGGGGTTCTTTGACAGTGGATTTTTTTTTCTGTTCACAGAGGGATCATGATTTGAAAATGTTTTACATATAGAAATCTAGTTTGAAGTAAATAAAACATCATCAGTATCTAGTATCAATTCAGCATCTCTAAAACTCAGTTTCCTATTTTAGCTATGAATTTCATCAACAGCATTTTGTGCATGTCACAAATAGAGACAGTAGATGTCAATACAGGGTGTTGTTGTTGTTGTTATGTGCCGTCGAGTCGCTTGTGACTCATAGTGACCCTATGTACAACAGCCCTAAACTCTGCTCTGTTCTGTGCCAATTGCACTGTCTCTGACACTCCCATCCCAATTATCCCAGTCACTGAATCAATCCACCTCATAGAGGGCCTTCCCCTCCTGCACTGTCCCTCCACCCTCCCAAGCATGCTGTCCTTCTCCAAGGACCGGTCTCTCCTCACAACATGTCCAAAGTAAGTTAGACAGAGCCTCAGAATCCTTGCCTCCAAGGAGCCACCCGGGTTAACCCTTTCCAGGACGAATCTGTTTGTTTTCCCAGCAGTCCATGGTATTCTCAATACTCTTCTCCAGCACCACAGCTCAAAGGCATCAATTCTCCCTTTATCCTCCTTGGTCATTGTCCAACTCTCTGATGCATAACAAGTGATTGTGAAGACCATGGCCTGTATCAGACGCACCTTAGTCTCCAGAGAGACACCACTGCTCTTCAGTACTTTGAAGAGGTCCCTAACAGAAGACTTTCCCATGGCAATGCGCCTTTTAAGTTCCTGGGTACTGGTGCCAAGAGTGTTGACAATACAGGGTAGATTTCTAAAATTTTCTCTGTTAATATTCTTTATTAGTAAGCACCTGTGTGGCAAACAAGTCCTGGGAACCATTAGAAAATTAAGATATAATTGCTTAGATAATCTTTCTTTAGCTATAAAAATCTAATGATTCTGAGATAAATTTCTTCTCTGAAAGGTGAACATTGTAGAAGAATTTTTTATAAAATTAGAATATTCTATTGTCCTTTGTGGCAAGTAACTCTGCTGCCAACCCAAAGGCCTGCAGCTCAAATCCACCAGCTGCTCCATGGGAGAAAGATGAGCAATCCCCTCCTGTGTAATTTACTGTCTCTGAAAACCTTCTGGAGGGTCAGGTATGAATCCTTTGAGTCAATGGTGCCTAACAAACTTTTTATTGAAGTATCTAAGATCAAAGTATTACCTTGTATTCTCCCCTTTCTCCTCTTCTTATCTCATCTAGTTGAGTCAGAAGATGTTTGTGAAATTAACTTGTAAAATGTGACATATTACACAGTAGTACCTACTGACCTCTAGTGACCATTGTTTATCAGATCTCACAGAATAAGTCCATAAAGCAAAAAAATTGTCCGAGGGAGAAATGACGGTGGAGGGTGGGGAAGAAAAATTACTTGCCTTTGCAGCAGAACCAACTCACAGCTGAATTCTATGTATTACAAGTGAAGACTCTTATCATAAAAACCAAGAAGCCAGGAAAATCCAAAATTTAGGAAAGTCATTCTTTAAGACTTTCAAGTGTGTTTTCAGAGTTGAGAGATTTGTTTTGTAAAGGTCATGTACATCTAATTGAATAGAGAAGAAAAGCAGGAGGAGGGTCAGAGAGAAAGCAAAAGTTAGGTCAAAAGAATACTGGAATCAGTCTTTTTGTGACTGAGATATTTCACTCAGCATAATGTCCTCCAGGGTCACCCATTGTATTTCAATGCATTGTGTGATTATACCACAGCTTCTCTACCCATTCATTTGTTGATGGGCACTTGGGCTGTTTCCAACTCTTTGTTGTTGTGAACAAATCAGCAATAAACATGGGTGTGCATATATCTACTTTTCTCATTTCTTTAGGGTATATTCCCAATAGTGGAATTGCCAAGTCAAATGGTATTTCTATTTCTAACTTTTTGAGAATGCACCACACAGCCTTCCTTAATGGTTGCACCATTTTACCTCCCACCAAAAGTGAATAAGGGTTCCAGTTTCTCCACAAACTCACTAGTATTTGTTGTTTGCAGGATTGATTGGGACTTTGGGAGGAAACTAAGACAAGAGGGGATAAATAATGTACACAGAATTGAAACAGACAATGGAAAGAGCTGTATAGAAGGAATGTATGATTAGGTATTATTGGCATGACAAGAGTCCAGAATAAGAGCGGCATAGTGAGTCGCTATGAGTCATCTTCCACTTGACAGCAATCTACAACAACAGCAATTCAAAGGCATTGATTCCATATCCTTAACCTTCATTCATTGCCCAACTTTCAAATGTATGGCAAATTATGGGAAATACATGGGTTGAATCAGCTCTACCTTACTCTTTAAACTGACACCAACATGGAATATGAAAGGTCATTTATCAAATTGGCCAAATAATGTTGCTTAAAATATTCTCAAAGTTGATAGAACTCAGTACCTCAATACCATACAGTCATACTAACTTGTAGATGATCCTCCACTAGGTTTTCAGAAGCTATTAGTGAAATGCCAGGAAATTGTCATCTATTATTTCTCCTCTGTCTTTGTGTTGATAATGTAACTCCTTAACTACTTGATCACCAGAGCTCCAAAGTTGATAAAGGAAAAATAAAATACTTTTCTTATGAGAATATAGAATTATAAGGGTTTTTTAAAGGAGTCTGAGTAAATTCACGTCTTTTAACCAAGTAAGCCACATCGAAAAAGCTATCATTCAAGAAATTACAAAGATGACACGAAGATAGATGATGGCTCTAGAGAGCTTAAAATCAGACTGTGGAGTGAAGTGTTAGCTCTAAACATGCTGCATGTGTGGTTCTGTACAAGCCATCTACCACTATTTCCTCAACTACAAATGAACTGTAAAAAAAGCATCATAATATTCATCTCATAGGTATACTAGAAAAAGTTCATATACTTTAGTACATGTAAAGGTATGTCCAAAGGTACATTGTTATCCATGCTATGTAAATGATATAAATACTATAGAATTATTCATATTAGAAACATTATATTGTTGTTAGCCATAATCGAGTCAAGATTAGCAACCCTGTGAACAACAAATCTGAACCCTGCCCTATTTTGTGCTATCCTTATCCTTTCTGAAATGCTAGAACCCACTACTTCAGTCACTGTGTCAATCCATCTTATTTAGGGCCTTCCTCTTTTTCGCGGACCCTCCACTTTTCCAAGCATGATGTCCATATCCAAGGAATAGCCTCTCCTAACAACATGCCCAAAGTATGTGAGATGAAGCTTTGCTATGCTTGCATCCAAGGAACATTCAGGATCCACTTTTACCAAGACATTATCTGTTTGGAGTTTTGGCAGTCCATGGGATATTCCAGTCATCCTCCAACACCATAAATCAAAGGTATCAATTTTTCTTCTGTCGTCCTTAGACTTTGTCCAGCTCTCAGATGTACAACAAGTTATTGAAAGATCACAGCCTGAATCAGGTGCACCTTGCTCTTCAAAGTGATATCATTGTTTATCCATATTTCAGAGAGATCCCTGACAGCAGTCTTTCTAAATGCAGTTTGTCTCTTGATTTTCTGACTGTTGTTACAAAGGATGCTGATTGTGAATTCAGCTAAGATAAAATCATAGACAACTTTATCCATGTATCATGATGTTGCTTATCAATTCATCGGTCAGATTTTTGTCTTCTTGAAGTTGAGATGTAATCCATACCAAAGGCTATCTTCCTTGACATTTTGTAGAAAGCGTTTGAATCCCTCCTCACTTTAAGCAAGCAAGGTTATATCATCTGCTTAATGAAGTTTATTGATGAATCTTCCTAAGATACTGAAATTATATTCTTCTTCAAAGAGTCCAGCTGCTCAAATATTTGCTAAGCCTACAGATTGAACAGGTATGGAGGAAGGCTATAACCATCCTTGGAGACTAAGGTGCGCCTGATACAGGCCATTGTCTTTGCAATCTCTTGTTATGCATCAAAGAGTTGGACAATGACTAGCAAGGATAGAAGGAGAATTAATGCCTTAGAGCTGTGGTGCTGGAGAAGAGTATTGAATGTACCCTGGACTGCCAAGAAAATAAACAGATTCATCCTGGAGCGGGTTAAACCAGGCTACTCCTTGGAGGCAAGTATTCTGGGGCTTCGTCTGACATACTTTGGACATGTTGTAAGGAGAGACAGGTCCTTGGAGAGGGACATCATGCTTGGTAGGGTGGAGGGAGAGCACACGAGGGGAAGACCCTCTATGAGGTGGATTGTTTCAGTGACTAGGGTAATCGGGATGGGTGTGTCAGAGGCAATGCGACTGCCAGAGGATAGAGCAGGGTTTAGGGCTGTTGTACATAAGGTCGCTATGAGTCCCAAATGACTCAATGGCCCATAACAACAACAAGAACAACAATTTTAAACCATTCAGTATTTCCCTTTTCTGTTCATACAACAGCTTCTTAGGCTTGAGGCTCAATGTCAAGAAGACAAAGATTCTCACCCCTGGACCAATTGGCAGCATCAGGATGGATGGTGAAGAGGTGAAGAAATTGAGATTGTGCACAGCTTTAGTTTGCTTGGCTCCACTGTCAACACTCTTGGCACCAGTAGCCTGGAAATTAAATTGCCATGGGAAAGTCTGCTGTTAGGGACCTCTCCAAAGTACTGAAGATCAATGATGTCTCTCTGGAGACTAAGATATATCTGATACAGGCCATGGTCTTTGCTATCATTTGTTATGCATCAGAGAGCTGGAAAATGACCAAGGAGGATAGGAGGATAAGTGATGCCTTTGAGCTGTGGTGCTGGAGAATAGTACTGAGGGTACCATGGACTGCTAGGAAAACAAACAGATGCATCCCGGAAAGGGTTAAACCGGGTGGCTCCTTGGAGGCAAGGATTCTGAGGTTCTGTCTAACATACTTTGGACATGTTTTAAGGAGAGACTGGTCCTTGGAGAGGGACATCATGCTTGGTAGGGTGGAGGGACAGATCAGGAGGGTAAGGTCCTCTATGAGGTGGATTGATTCAGTGACTTGGATAATCAGTATGGGAGTGTCAGAGACAGTGTGATTGGCACAGGACAGAGCAGAGTTTAGGGCTGTTGTGCATAGGATCGCTATGAGTTGCAAGCAACTCGACAACACATAACAACAACACTAAATGCAAAAGTCTACTGCTAGGGACCCCTTCAAAGTACTGAAGAGCAATGGTGTCTCTCTGGAGACTAATGTGTGCCTGGTACAAGCCATGGTCTTTGCAATCACTTTCTATGTGTCAGAGAGCTGGACAATGACTAGGGAGGATAGGAGGAGAATTGATGCCTCTGATCTGTGGTGTTGAAGAAGAATATTGAACATACCATGGACTGATAAAATGAACAGGTTCATCCTGGAGAAGGTGAAACCAGGCTGGTCTTTGGAAGCAAGGATTCTAAAGCTTCTTCTGACATACTTTGGACATGCTGCAAGGAGGCACAAATCTTTGGAAAAGGACGTCATGCTTCGCAGAGTGGAGGGACAGCGCAGGAAAGGAAGACCCTCTGTGAGGTGGATTGATTCAGGGACTTGTGGTAATTGAGGTAGGTGTGTCAGAGACAGTGCGATTGGCACAGGATAGAGCAGGATTTAGGGCTGTTGTACATAGGGTTGTGATGAGTTGCAGGTGACTCGAAGGCGCATAACAAGATATAAGTTTTGTGTGAGCATAATTAGGTGTTCTGAGATTCTCATTCTTCTCATTGTTAGCCGTAGTTAGTTATGACCCACATAACAAATTCCTTTACATAATCAATAAAAATTAAAAAAGCATTCTTCTGATCTCTGCTTTCAGTTAGGATCTATCTGGCATCAGCAATTATATATAGCTCTGGTGTCACAACCTCTATTAAATCCAGCTTGAACTTCTGGAAGTTCTCTGTTAATGTATTGTTCCAGCTGGCTTTGCATAATTTTCAGCAAGATTTTGCCCACATGTGATATTAATGATGTTGTTATTATGGTTGTTATGTCCCATCAAGTCAACTAGGATCCAACAGCAACCATATAAACAATAGCTCTGAACCTTGCCATAACATGAGCCCACCTCACCATCTCTGACACACCTGACTTCATAGCCACAGTCACTGTGTCAGTCCATCTCATCCCAGGTCCTGCACTGACCCCTCTACCCTTCTGAGCATGATGTTCTTCTCCAAGAATTGGTAGATACTGTTAACATGCCAAAAGTATGTGAGATAGAATATCAAAATCCTTGTCTGGGTAAAACCTGGTTTCATCCTCTCCAGTATAGGCCTATATGTTCTCCTGGTATTTCATGGTGTGTTCAATACTCTTTTTTAGCACTACAAATCAAAGGTATCAATTCTTCTGTCATCCTTAGTCATTATTCAGTCCTCACCTATATAGCAAGTAATTGAGAATATCATGGCCTGGGTCAGGCACACCTTAGTCTCTTTAGCATTCTGGAGAGGTCACTAACAGCAGATTTCCCCAAAGTAACTTGTCTTTTGATTTTCTGACCACTGGTGTCAAGAATGCTGGTTGTGGATCCAAGTAAGAGGGCATTGTTAACAATCTCATCTTTTCTCTATCATGATACTACCAATTGGCTCTGTGGTTTGTATTTTTGTTTTCTTGATGTTGAAGGGCAATCCATATTGAAGGCTGAAGTACTTGACCTTCTGCAGCAAACACTTCAAATTTTTGGTTTCAGCAAGCAAGGTTGTGTCATCAGCATAATGTAGGCCATAGATGAGTCTTCCTCTAATCTTAATGCCATATTCTTTTTCTAAAGTTCAGAATAAATGTGCAACAATAAGGGAATGAAAACTTAACTTTTCTGTAAACTTTCTTTAAAAATAAAAATAAAAAATAACAATAGCAATAAAAAATAAAGTCCAGCCTCCTGAATAACCTGTTCTGCATAAAGATTGAAAACACAGGGAGAAGGATACATCCTTGACTCATTCTTTTCTTAATTTTAAATCATGCAGTGTTCATTTGCTCTGTTTGAACACCAGCATCCTGATATAACTTTTGCATGAATACAATCAAGTGTTCTAGGATTCTCATTTTTCTCAATGTCAGGCACAATTTGTTTTGGTCTGCACAGTCGAATGTCTTTGTGTAGTCAATAAAACACAAATAGACATTTTTCTAGTAATCTCTGCTGTTATCCTAGATCCATATGACTTCAGAAATCATATCCCTACTGCCACAGCCTTTTCTTTTATTTTAAGGGAAGTCTAGTGGTTCTTTTTTTTAAATTATTATTAAATTTTATTAGTTTTAGTGAACATTTACAGAGATTTTGAGTTCTCATTCATTCATTGTTGCACAGTTTTCTCTACCCTCCTCCCCAGTTCATTCTTCTTCCCTCCCCCTTGAATGTCTAATTGTCCACTTGCCACAGTGCTTGTCAAAGCCAGTTCTGATTAATCTCCTTTGTCAGTGTGTCCTTTGCCATTCCCTATCTCTCCTCCCTGAGAGAGACTTCACCCTAAAGTCACTTTTAAATGTTATGTTTTTACAATGGAATAAAGTATAACCATTTGAAAATATTTTCAATCATTTAAAAATAAGATATAAAAATATTTCTAAAATATTATTATATGTTGTTGTTAGGTGCCATCAAGTCATAGACAACTCATAGTAACCCTATGAACGAAAAGCTTGAGCACTGTTCGTACATAGAGTTTCCAGAGGCAAGCCATTTAAGAAGTGGACACCGCTCCTGCTTCCAGGATTATTACATGTACAACCATTTAATATGGAGTAAATTCTCAATTGTACATATGTGTATAAATCTGCTGTCAGGGACCTCTCCAGTGTACTGAAGAGCAATGATGTCAGTCTTGATACTAACGTGCACTTGATCCAGGCCATGATTTTCACAATTACTTGCTATGCATCAGAGAACTGGACAATAGCCAAGGATGACAGAGGAATAATTCATGCCTTTGAGTTGTGCTGGAGAAGAGTGTTGAGCATATATTGGAGTGCCAAGCAAACAAGCAGGTCTGTCCTAGAGAGGATGAAACCAAGCTGCTCCTTTGAGGCAAGGATTTTGAAGCTCCATTTCACATACTTTGGTCATGCTTTCAGGGGGGACCAGGATGTTGGATAAGATCATGGTTGGAAGGGTTGAGAGAGAGTGCAAGAGAGGAAGACTTTGGATGAGATAGATTGACACAGTAATAAGGGTAATGGGAGTATATGTACCTGAGATGATAAGATTGGCTCAGGATAGGGCAAGGCTCAGAGCTATTGTACACAGGGTCACTATGAGTCACAGACAACTTGACAAGACATAACAACAACATGTTTATATGTACAAATGCATAAAAATATTGGAAAAATTGCACCAAAAATTTTAAGTATTGTGACTATTGTGGTAAAGTAACATGTTGTTGTTGTCCTTCTACATTTGCACCCAAACCCTCTTTATTGTAAAACAGATTTAAAAAATCAAAGTATAATTCATTACTTGCGAATTAGAAAGCAAAGTTATATAATCCTGTGAACTACATTATTTGAGTTTCATCACACGATGCCATCATTTCACCATTTTCTGGCTAGTTTGTAGTCATTTTATTATTTTTAAGGGCGTGAAGAATGGGGCAGATCAGACAGGTATCTGAGACAGAGCCAATGTCTATATTCCCGATTACCATTTTACCTTGAGAATAATTTTCGTGTGAAATCTAGGACAGAAAGCATTCTTTCTCATGTAGTTCAAGAAGCCATCTTGCTCTGTACCATGAATTGAATGGGGAAGAAAAATAGAACAGTGATGAAACTGGTTAGGGATTAATAATGACAAGCAGACAATGAAAAGCATTTCGGATGTATGTACTTTAAGGATTTAATAAAGTGTAATTTATTTGAAGGACAGATGGCAGTAAAGAGAAGTATCGTTCATGAAATATCCACTTTATAACTCAGATTTCAGATTTACACTGTGGAATTTTAATAACCTCTCATAACACAATTAATCACTTAAATGAGAACAATATTTCAGTTCTTAGCACAAGAAACCTGACTGAAATATTTACTTAGTTATAATCTTTTTCACTCTAATATTTTGCTGAAGTGTTTCAATTTTAACTCGTTCACCTGTTTTTGGTTTTGTTTTTAGTATTAAAAACAGCAATCTGTACATATCCTTCAAAGTATTATGTAAGGTGGCATAAGAGAAATTTTGAAAGTAATGTTAAGTCTACAAAATATCATTACTGCGCTGTCAAAGGGAAAAGTGATAATTTGTTGGAAACACGCACAAGAAATACATTTTGCAATCAGCTTGGATTTTATCAAGGTTCTGTTTGCTATACAAACACTGAACAAGTGGAAATCTAAGAAGCGATTGGGTCATTTACTAAGTAATCACCCAACATTCTGCAGTTGAGTACATAGGCTTAGGTAAAGTTAATAGCAAAAAAGAAAAATCTAGTAACATGAACATTTCTGTTACCTATCAATGTTGACAAAATAAAAGAAGACTTTTCAAATTTATTTAATGCACCAATAAATTCAACACAAGATAGGTACCTGCATAACTGGTTTTTATTTGCCTTTAAAAATTTTATGAGAAGCAGGAAGGCAAATCTGTTTGCACAGAGATGAAAAGAAGGCACTCATGACTCGGTGTGAGAAGTTCTGCTTGTTTTCAGTAGTAAGTGAAATGGTGGTAAAAGTGTCATCAAGACTAAGAATGATTAAATTTATTCCCAAGTATTTAATCTTGTGATTAGCTATTGTGAAAGGTTCACAATACCTTTCACAATAGCTAATCACAAGATTAAATACTTGGGAATAAATTTAACCAGAAGTACAAAGGACCTTTTCCAAGAAAATTACAAA
>NW_006399972.1:638249-639558 GCF_000299155.1 Elephantulus edwardii
TTAAAAAAAAAAAAGACTAAGAATGAAGGCTAAAATAGGAGGTACACAGACAGCTGACTGATTGGCCAGGCTCTTGGAATGAAAACATTACCATGACGCATTCATCCCATTCAACATCTGCCCACCAACCAGTAGACTCAAAGCCTGATTTTTTTTATATTTTGTGTTTTTTCAATAATAATTATATATTGCTGGGCTAAATATAAACTATGTTTTTCAAAAGAGGGTGCAAAAAGCAGTGTTCACCTTATATATTTCCTTCTGGCCTTTTAACTAGGCACACACTTTGTACAGATACTTGCTATGTGAAGAGGCTATGGAGCCACTAGGTTTTGGCCATGCTTTAGGTCAAATCTAACACATTTATTCACTAATCAAGTGCATGGCCTTTAGAATAATATGTGCATTGACTAAAATCTATCTAATTTGGAGCAAAATATTTATGATTTGCTTTAGTTATTTATACAATAAGGCATGTTGGTGGTGGTGGTGTTATGTGCCGTTGAGTTACCTGTGACCCTTAGCAACCCTATGTACAGCAGCTCTGAACCCTGCCCTGTCCCGAGCCATTCTCACTAATTCTGACACATCAACCCCAATTGCGCCAGTTACTGTTATCAATCCATCTCACTTGGGATCTTCCTCTCCTGCACTGTCCTTCCATCCTTCCATCCATGATGTCCTACTCCAAGGACCAGTCTCTCTTGGTCAGGTGCCCCAAATATGTGAGATGAAATTTCAAAATCCTAGCCTCCTAGGAGAAACTTGGTTTCACCCTCTCCAAGACAAACTATTTGTTTTCTTGACAGTCCATGTTATGTGCAAGACTCTTCTCCAGTTGATGCTCAAAGGCATCAATTCTTCTTCTCTCATCCTTAGTCACCATCCAGTTCTCTGATGCATAATAAGTAATTGTGAAGACCATGTTCTCGATCAGCATGCCTTAGTTTTGTAATCTATATACTTTGGATATATTTTAAGGAGGGATCTTTTCCCTTGGGAAAAGACATCATACTGAGAAATGGAACGGGTTCTAGAAAGAGGAAAACCTCAACAAGATAGATTGACACAGTGACTGTAGTATATTGCTCTCAAGCATATTAGAGTTTGTGATGATGCCATATGATAGGGGAAGTCTTAGAACTGTTGTTCATAGGAGGCTTCTTTGCAAACAGAGCAAGTGGACACTGTTGTTGTTGTTGTTGTTATGTGTGCTCGAGTCGCTTGCAACTCATAGCAACCCTATGTACAACAGCCCTAAACTCTGCTCTGTCCTGTGCCAATCACACTGTCTCTGACACTCCCATCC
>NW_006399972.1:642008-644103 GCF_000299155.1 Elephantulus edwardii
GACACAGAAGAATTTCATGAAACATCATATGAGCAAGAGCCTATGGTGATGAAAGAAGAAGTTCAGGCTGCTTTGAAGGAAATGGAAAGTGGACACTACACAGTTTAAAATTAAGAAGGGAGTGTGTCGGGTTTGTATTCTGTCTTCATGTCTAGTCAATCTATATGCTGAGCTAATTTTTCAAGAGGCTGGACTCCAGAAAAGAATGTGGCATCAAAATCAGAGGAAAACTCATTATTAACCTTTGTTATGCAGATGACACAACCTTTCTTGCTGAAAATGAGGAGGACTTATGACACTTGTAGAAGATAAAGAATTTAGCCTTCAATATGGATTGCATCTCACTGTCAAAAACAAATGTTCTTACTGCTATACTGATAGGTAATATCATAATAGGTGGAGAAAAGATTGAAATGGTCAAAATTTCATCTTACTTGTATCCACAGTCAACACCCTTGATATCAGTAGTTAGGAAATCAGGAGATATATTGCACTGAGGAAGTTGACAATCAGGGACATCATTAAATTATTGAGAAGCAACATTGTCAGTTTGAGAAATAAGGTGCATCTGATTGAAACTATAGTCTTTCTAATCACTTGCTTTGCATTTGAGAGCTGGACATGAGTAAGGATGAGGAAGAATTGATGCCTTTGAGCTGTGGTGTTGGAGAAGAGTAGTGAACATCTAATGGACTACCAAAAGAACAAACAAATACATCCTGGAGGAGGTGCGGCAAGAGTGCTCCTTGGAGGCAAAGATTATAAGGCTTTGCCTCACATATTTTGAGCCAAGAGAAGCTATTCCATGAAGAGAGACATCATGCTTGGAAAGGCAGATGGTTGGAGAAGGAGAAAAGACTCTCAACCCCATGAATTGCACCATGACTGCCATAATTGTATCAGTAAGTATGAGGATGGCAGAGGCTAGTACAGGGTTCAGATATGTTGTTCATAGGGTCACCATGGTTCCTACTAGACTTGATGGCACCTAAAAATAACAACTACTATCCAAAGAACTTTCAAGTGTCCATTATTTGAGAAGTAGAATGTCACTCTTGAAGAGACCTGAACAGAAGGTTTCAAAGGGTAGTATGAGGGAAAATTCAAAGTATTACAGGGAAATGTGCAAAGACCTAGAATTACAAAAGGAAGACCATGCTTGACATTTTTCAAGCTGGAAGAAATTAAGAAGAAAGGCAACTTGAGTTACAATACTAATAGATTATAAGGACAAAATAATGAATGCTAAAAGGAAGTATCAAAAGAAGATATAAAGAATGTCCAGTTATTGGATCAAAAAGAACTAGATGGAACTGAATCAAGATTTGTAAACAATTTGTACTAGGCAGCTGACACAGCCTTCTTTGTAGAAAGAAGAGTTAAATCACTTACTGAAGAAGATAAAAGACTGAAATCTTAAATATTAATTACTTCTCAGCATCAAGATAAAACACTTGACCATGGAGGAACATCATAATAGGAGGAGAAAAAAAATCATATTGGCAATGACTTCATTTTACTTTGATTCATAATGAACGTTCATGGTAGCTACAGTCAAGAAATGGTATATTAGGAAAATCTACTGCAAAGGGCCTTTCCAAAGTGTTAAAGAGAGAAAAATATCTGTTTAAAGTCTAAGGTCTTGGTTGTGCCTGATCCAAAACATAGTAGTCTCACTTGCTTCCTATGCATCTGATAGTTGAGTAATGAAAAAGCAAGACTAAATAAGAATTGAAGCTTTTGAATCATTGTGTTGGTGAAGAATACTGAATATACCACGAACTGTCAAAGGAGTACACAAGTCTGTCTTGGAGGAACTACAGCCAGTGTGCTTCTTAGAGGCAAGGATAATGAAACTTCAATTGACGTACTTTCAGGCATGTTAAGTGGAAGGCAGTTCTTGGAAAAAGACAGCATACTGAGAAAGGTTGTTGTTGTTGTTGTTACTTGCCGTTGAGCCACCTGCGACTCATAGCGACCCTATAACAGCCCTAAACTCCGCTCTGTCCTGTGCCAATTGCACTGTCTCTGACACTCCCATCCCAATTATCCCAGTCACTGAATCAATCCACCTCATAGAGGGCCTTCCTCTCCT
>NW_006399972.1:644768-656491 GCF_000299155.1 Elephantulus edwardii
CCACCAATCTTGACCCCACATTTCTCCTCATAGAGCCCCGCCTCCCGGATAATCTGTTCTGCATATAGATTGAAAAGGTATGGAGATAGGATGCACCCCTGGTGTATGCTCTTCCCAATTTTGAACAATGCAGTGTTCCCTTGCTCTGTTCTGACGACTGCCTCCTGGTCCAAGTATAAGTTTTGCATTAGAACGATCAAGTCAAAAAAAGATAGGACAAGCCTCAAGGAGATGAAATGACACATTGACTAACAATGGACTGTGGCAGAGATTATGACAATGGTGCAAGATAGAACAAGGCTTCAATCTATTGGTCACAGGGTCATAGAGTTGCTATGAGTCCAAAGTGATTCAACTGTACCTAACAATACTCTATGTTACTGTGTCAGTACATCTCTTTGAAGGTCTTCCACTACTTCCCTGACTTTCTACATTATAAACCCTGACCTTTTCCAAGGATTCCCCTCAGCTGAACACATGCTCACTGTGTGTGAGATGAAGTTTTACAATCTTTGCTTCTCAGCATCACTCTGGCTTACCTTTCTTCTAAGACAGACTTATCTGGTCTTTTGATTGTTCACGATATATTAAATGTTCTCTGCCAACACGATAGTTCAAAGATACTGATCCTTTTTTATCTAATTCATTGTCCAAGTTTTACATGCAGAGGAACTATTGAAAATACTATGCCTTGGGTCAGGCACACCTTAGACTTCATTGTTGTATTAGAAAGCAAGTGATCAGAAAGACTATGGCCCGAATTAGACACACCTTTGTCTTCAAACCGACATCACTACTCCTAAATAATGTGGAAAGGTTCCTAACTGTAGGTTTTCCCAGTGCAGTGTGTATCCTTATTGCCTGACTGCTGGTATCAACTGTGTTAACTGTGGATACAAGCAAGATGAAGCTGTTGACAGTTTAAATCTCCTCTCCATCCAATATCAAGAAGACAAAGATTCTCACCACTGGACCAATTGGCAGCATCAGGATGGATGGTGAAGAGATTGAGATTGTACACAGCTTTAGTTTGCTTGGCTCCACAGTCAACACTCTTGGCACCAGGGGCCAGGAAATTAAAAGGCGCATTGCCATGGGAAAGTCTGCTGTTAGGGACCTCTCCAAAGTACTGAAGAGCAATGGTGTCTCTCTGGAGACTAAGGTGTGTCTGATACAGGCCATGGTCTTCACAATCACATGTTATGCATCAGAGAGTTGGACAATGAACAATGAGGATAGAAGGAGAATTGATGCCTTTGAGCTGTGGTGCTGGAAAAGAGTACTGAGAATACCATGGACTGCTAGGAAAAGAAACAGATTCGTCCTGGAAAGGGTTAAACCAGGTGGCTCCTTGGAGGCAAGGATTCAGAGGCTCTGTCTAACATACTTTGAACATGTTGTAAGGAGGGACCGGTCCGGGACATCATGCTTGGGAGGGTGGAGGGACAGCGCAGGAGGGGAAGACCCTCTATGAGATGGATTGATTCAGTGACTGGGATAATCAGGATGGGAGTGTCAGAGAGTGCAATTGGCACAGGACAGAGCAGAGTATAGGGCTGTTGTACATAGGGTCGCTATGAGTCGCAAGCCACTCGACGACACATAACAACAACAACAACAACTCCATCCATCATGATGCTGCCTATTGGTCCAGTGGTAAGGACCTTTGTTTTCCTGATATTGAGATACATGAAATTTTACAAAACACTACAAAAATATAATACTATTTAACACTTTTTAACCGAAAGTCTTAACTTGAATTTCACCTGTTGGAATGTTTTCTTCTTTACATACTTATACTTTGATTTCATAAAATACTTAGTTTATCACCTCACATTTGTTGTTGTTTGGTGCCCTCAAGTCTGGCATGATTCATAGAGACCCTATGAACAGCTCCCCTGAACACTGACCTATCCAGTGCCATCCTCCTCATCTCTGACACATTAGAGCCGTTGTTGAAGTCATCATGTCAATCCATCTCATTGAAGCTCGTCCACTCTGTCCCTTTCCAAGGCATACAGCTTTGCCTAGCTACAGGACAAAGTATGACAGAGGAAGTTTTGCCATCTTTGTCCCTAAGGAGCACTCTGGCTGCATTCTTTCCAAGACATATCTGTTTGTACTTTTGGTTGTATATGGGATATTCAATACTCTTCTCCAGCATATCTACTCAAAGTCATCAATTCTTCTGTCATTCTTATACATGGTTTATCTCTCCGATGTGTAGCAGCTGATTGAGAAGACCCTGAACTGAATTAGGTGCACCTTAATCTTCAAACAGACATCATTTCTCCACAGTGTTTTGGAGAAGTCACTGATAGCAGATTTGCCTAATGCAATACATCTCCTCATTTCCTGACTGTTGGTATCAACGGTGTTGATTGTTGATCTAGGCAAGAGGAAATGATTAACAGTTCTAGTACTTTCTCTATTATAATTTTGACTGGTCCTATGGTGAAGATCTTCGTTTTCTCGATGTTGAGATGTTATCAATACTGAAGGCTGTAGTTGTTGACCTTCTGCAGCAAGCATTTCATATCCTCCTCACTTTCGGGAAGCAAAGTGGTGCCATTTCCATAATGCAGGTTGTTAGTGAATCTTCCTCCAATCCTAATGCCACATTCTTCTTCATAGACTCTGGCTTCGCAAATTATTTGTTCAGCATACACATTGAATAGGTATGGAGAAAAGATACAATTCTGACGCACACCCTTTCTGATTTAAAACCATACAGTGTTCCCTTGCTCCATTTGGACAACATCTTCTTGGTCTAAGTATAGAGTTCATATGAGCACAGTAAGATGTTCTGAAATTCCAATTCTTCTCAAGATTAGTCATCTTTTGTTATGATCCACACAGTCAAATGTGTGGATCTTCTAAAACCACCTTGAACTTATGGTAGTTCCCTATCAATCTATTTGTTCTACCTGGTTTGGGATGATATGAGATGTTAATAATATTGTTTGATACTTTCCAATTTCTGTTGTATCACCTTTCTCGGTAATGGGAACAAATATGGGTCTTCTCTAGTCAGTCAGGCAGGTATCTGTCATCCAAATGTCCTGACATAACTCATGAGCACATCCAGGCCTGCATCTGTTAGTCAATAAGTATTCCATCAATTGCTAGGGCCTTATTTTATCCCGATGTCATCAGTGCAACCTGAACATCATCCTTCATCACCATTGGCTCTTTTTCACATGATATTTCCTGAATTTTTTCAGGATCAGCTAATTGTTTTTGATACAACAATTCTGTGTGTTCCTTCTATTGTCTTTCCTTGTTTCCTCAATCATTCAAAATTGTGCCCACATCATCAATTTCACTCAGTGTTGCAACTTGAGCATTGAATTTTTTTTCCGTTTTTTTCAGCTTGAGAAGCATCAGGTGAGTTGTTCTTTTTTTATTCTGACTACAGCTCTTCGCACATTTGATCTCCAGCCTCATTTCTGTCACTAAGCCCATACTTTCCGACTATCCTTCCTTCGCCATTATTTCCAACTTTTGCATTCCAGTTACCTTTATTAGTATTACTTTCTATTCTTTGTAAAACTAAAATGCTTCTTACTAAAACCTAGTCCATCAAAACAAGGACTGTGACTGCTTCAGAACCCAAAAGCCTGTTGTAATTTATGATCCTTTGAAACTTAAACAAGAAATGTCAATTGAATTCAGTGCAAATCTCTGAGAGCCTGTTAATAGTTCATCCCCACTCAAAGATCAGA
Source organism: Elephantulus edwardii (assembly GCF_000299155.1). Lineage (NCBI taxonomy): Eukaryota > Metazoa > Chordata > Mammalia > Macroscelidea > Macroscelididae > Elephantulus > Elephantulus edwardii. Next base: position 648,494 of record NW_006399972.1, read on the forward strand.
AATAACCTTTGGGAAAACTCCACTAACAGGCCTAACAGATCATAAAGAAGCTAATAAAGACAGATGCCTTGCAGGTCAATAGTCCTCTGGGGTTCCTTAAACCACTCAAAACTATTGCTGCCAGTCACTCGGCCAGACCTTGGAGAGCTGCATGATAGAACTGGTGCTGCCTCTAGTTATTGATTAACATATGGTAAAAATGCTTAAGATGGTATGAAAGGTTAGCATTTTAGTTGCAAAAAGACATCACTCACATCCCCAGGATATCTTAAAATATTTAATGTGGCAGAGCTGAATTTTCTAGATATTCAGCATCTTCTCTTTTATCTGTCACTAGGTTTTAACACCCAAATGAGAAGTGTTTTGCTCTGGAACACAGAGCTGCTGCCATAGCCCTTAACTACCCATTTTCTAACTACCCAGTTTACAAAGTTGTTGCTGCAGTACTCAAAAGTTGCCACAAGAGGGAGACAAGTCACATTTAGCTGTATAGACCTTGTGACCTTGTGACTTTCTGAAAGTAAAGCCCCTGCCCGGCCAGATAAAATCAGATTCTTTTACTTTTAACAGTAAAAACAAATCTAAAAATACAACTAATGTCTACACACTGTGTATGTATAAACAAGACTCAAGACAATTATAAATTATTTTTCTATACTTTATATTCATATATATCTCTCCTTTGCTTCACCTTTCTTCTTATCTAGAAAATGAAGTAACTTCCAGGAAAATCAGATGAAAAGATGGTCCTCATCTCTGGAGACCCGTGGCTGAATTTTAAACATTTGTGGAGTTATACTTAACTCAAAAGTTTCAGATATCCTAGGCGTTTAAAGTTATTTACCACAATAACTCACATATCAATTGTTTCACATTCACTTTGAAGCAATGGTTTTTTCTTTTTTTTCATCTTTTTACTTCTTTTTGGTAGTTAACATTAAAATGAAAGTATCAAGCACACCTAGGTAAATTGCACAGTACAGCTTCCTTTTTTTTCTGCTTTCTCTGTATGCCCGCTTACCTCTTTATTCACCTTGATATGAGGATTTCTATTCTCACCAAAGAAAGCCGTGGAGGTGGAAATTCTCATTTATTTGTGTGTAAACACAAGCGTTGAGGACTGTTCTTCATAGGGTAGCTATGAGTAGCCTGCAACTCGACAGCACTTAACAACAACAATAACAATCACCCTTTAAAACTAAACAAGGAACCACATAAGGAATACTGTAAGAAAAAAGCATATACTCAGGCGAAGCTTTGAACTAAATTCCTTCCTTTGCTGTCAGATAATTTCCAAAGGTTCTATTTTGTCATAATAAGCATTGAATGTCAGAGAGAAACTATTAAATCTTGACCACGACCTTACACACTTACATAGGCATGTGCACACCTTCCACCCCACCCCACATCATTCATGGAAATACTTCATAAGAAAAAGGAAAGTCGGGAAAGATCAGCCTCTGGTTAATACCATGGTCAAGTGGAGGAGATTATATTTGCTAGAATAGAACAACAATTAGGAATAAAGTTAATATTATAAATCAAAGGCACAAGTTCATAAATATCAATGGCATGTTTTTTTTCTTTTACCAGTCTTTGATCAATGACAGCTTCATGTCAACAATCTCAGAGGAGCCTCCTGTAACCAATGTGAACAGCTGATCTGACGGGCAGGGCTTAGAGCCCAGAACAGAAGCCACATTTGCTTTTGGTGTGAAAAAAGATAGTTGAGGAGGGAATTCATTACAAAAACAAAGTGTTCCTAACCACTCTCTCAACTCAAAGAATCACCACAGATTCTTCCTACAAAGGTTGTTGTTGCATATCATCAAGTCAAAACAAACTCGTAGCTGACCCTCCTGTGGATGTTCACGGGCAAGTAAATAGCACAGAAGGAGTCTGTCCATTTTTCTCCTGTGGAGCAGGTGGTGGGTTTGAAATGTGTGCCTTTGATTTGGCAGCACAAGTCCTTACCACAAGCCAACCTAGTTCCCTTCTTAAAAAGAACGGCACTCAAAAGACAATCCTGTCGGAGTGTAAAATCAAATAATCAGAGAGCAAACTAAAATCTGTTTGGCCATTCTGTTTGAGCTCCTCCAATTGCTGTTGCTATTTTTAAGTCCTACAAGACAACAAGATCAGATAGCAACTCAATGAACAACAGATCCAAATCCTGCCCCATCTTGCATTATCTGATGTTGTTGTTGTTGTTGTTAGGTGCTTTCGAGATACCTGCCAGTTATAGTGACCCTATTAGCTCTAAACCATGCCCTACCTTAAGCCAATCTCATCTTCTCTGGCAGACTTAATCCCATTTCTCCAGTCACTGAGTCAATCCATCTCATCCTAGGTCTTCCTCTCCCATGCTGTCCCTCTACCCTTCCAAGCATGATGATTTCTCCAAGGACTGGTCCCTCCTGGCCATGTACCCCAAGTATGTAAAATGAAGCTTCAAAATCCTTGCCTCTAGGGAACATCATGGATTCACCCTCTCTAGGATTGACCTCTTTGTTCAACGCTATTCTCCAGCACCACAACTCAAAGGCATTGATTTTTTCTATCAACTTTACTGATTAACCAAGTCTCTGATGCATAGCAAGCAATTGGGGAGACCATGGCTTGGACATGAATAATTCTTTAGTAGTTCAATTACTTTAAAAACCAATAATTAGTATGAGTGCCAATAATCAGTAATAATGATTTTTTTGAAAAGTTAGTATGATTCTGCTTTCTCCTTAAATGTTTAATCCTAGAGTAAGATAGCTTAACAAAGGTGTAGAACAAATGTTACCAAATTCTAAGTTTTGCTGCTTGTACAAGTTACTTACTCTTTGTAATAAGTTCCTCATCTCTTAAGTGGAAATAACAACATAATTTACTTCAGAAATTTCTGGAAGAATTAGGATAAATATATGAAAGGATTGGTATACAGTGATATTTAATAGAAATATTAATTTATAACATTAGAAACAAGACTAATATTATTCTCTCATTTACAATAAAGAGAGTATCTAACTGATAAAGACTAACTAGTACTTCTACATGTACTGGAGCATTATACAGAATCTATTACTGTATTTTCCTCTTTTATCTTAAACCTTTTTTCTTCATTAGATTATTTTCATCAACACATTATCAAACTTTACTATAAAGTTTGTTTTTAATATACTTTACTTTTCAAAGATTCCCTTCAACTCGTAACTCTATCTAGTTATGTAATTCTTTCTCCCTCTTGGTTGGAAAAAAATCCTGAAATATTTGTCTATATATATAGCCTTTTTCAAATTCCTTTTTCATTTCGAACCATTGCAACATTCCGTCCGTCCCTAATGTTTTATTAAAATGTCTCTAGCATACAGTTAAATTTTACTCTTTTCTCCTACTCTAATGGATATTTTTCAAACTGCATCTACCTGGAACTTGTAGTCACTATCAATAGAGTTTCTCATTCTCTCTTTCTTGAAGTTCATCAGTCATTGCTTACAGTCAGCATGAACTTAGAGCTGACCTTACAGAATTTTCAGAGACTGCAAATCACACAGGAGAGGAATTGCCCATTTTTCTCTATCTGACCTACCGGAGCATTCAAACCACCAGAGAAGTATGGCCTTTTGGCTGGCCGCACAACTAACTCTCTATGGACTACGCCTCCAGAAATGTAGAAAACAAGTGAGAAAAGAAATGGACAAGGATTTAATCCAAGTCATGTTCTTTTCAATTACATCATATGTATTTAAAAATTGTTGTTGTTATGTACCATCAAGTTACCTGATTTCAAAATTGTTGTTGTTGTTGCTATGTGCCGTTGAGTCGCCTGCGACTCATAGCGACCCTATGTACAACAGCCCTAAACTCCGCTCTGTCCTGTGCCAATCACACTGTCTCTGACACTCCCATCCCAATTATCCCAGTCACTGAATCAATCCACCTCATAGAGGGTCTTCCTCTCCTGCGCCGTCCCTCCACCCTCCCAAGCATGATGTCCCTCTCCAAGGACCGGTCTCTCCTCACTACATGTCCAAAGTAAGTTAGACGGAGCCTCAGAATCCTTGCCTCCAAGGAGCCACCCGGTTTAGCCCTCTCCAGGACAAATCTATTTGCTTTCCTAGCAGTCCATGGTATTCTCAGTACTCTTCTCCAGCACCACAGCTCAAAGGCATCAATTCTCCTTCTATCCTCCTTGGTCATTGTCCAACTCTCTGATGCATAACAGGTGATTGCGAAGACCATGGCCTGTATCAGACGCACCTTAGTCTCCAGAGAGACACCACTGCTCTTCAGCACTTTGGAGAGGTCCCTAACAGCACACTTTCCCATGGCAATGCGCCTTTTAATTTCCTGGCTGCTGGTGCCAAGACTGTTGACTATGGAGCAAAGCAAACTAAAGCTGTGTACAATCTCAATCTCTTCACCATCCATCCTGATGCTGCCAATTGGTCCAGTGGTGAAAATCTTTGTCTTCTTGACATTGAGCCTCAATCCATATTGTAGGCTGCAGTCCTTGACACTCTGCAGCAGGCGCTTCAGGTCCTCCTCAGTTTCAGCAAGCAGGGTTGTGTCATCTGTATAACGCAGATTGTTGATAAATCGTCCACCAATCCTGACCCCACATTTCTCCTCATAGAGCCCAGCCTCCCGGATAATCTGTTCTGCATATAGGTTAGACAATAAATAAAGATCATGGAAGAAGAATCACTGCTTTTGGTTTGTGGTGTTGGAGAAGAGGGCTGACTATCTCATAGAACTCCAAATAAACAAGGAAGTTTGCCATGGAGGAAGGGCAACTTGAGAGCTTCTTAGAAGAAGGATGGTGAAAAATTCCTGTAACATACATCAGGCAACTTATCAAGAGGGACCAGGCCTTGGAAAAGAACATCAGCTGAGAAAGGTGGAAGGTTGGGGAGAAAAGGGAAGACCCGATAAGATGGGTTCATACAGTGGCTGTAACAACAGGCTCAAGTTATCAGAGATGGTGAGGACGGCATAGGATGGGCAAGATTCTGATATGTTGTTCATACGATTCCTAAGAGTCATAGCAAAATTGATGGCACCTAGTAACACCAAAAAAAGGCAGAACACGAATAATAGAAGGAGAATTTATGCATTTGAGCTGTGGTGTTGAAAAAGAGTACTGAATATACCATGGACTGCTAGGAAAACAAACAGGTTCATCCAGGAAAGGATGCAACCAGTTTGGTCCTTGGAGACAAGTACTCTCAAGCTTCATCTGACAAACTTTGGGCATGTTGCAAAGACAGACCAGTCCTTGCAGAGTGACACCATGTTTGGTGTAGGGACAGAGAAAGAAAGGAAGACCCCTGATGAATTGACTCTGGCTGGGGTAATGGGGGAAGGTCTGCCAGAGACAATAATTTTGGATCAGGATTGAGCAAGCTTCAGAGATGTTCTATAAAGGATCTCTATAGGTAGCAAGTCACTCAATAGCTCATAACAACAACAATTACTCTTTGCAAGATTCAGGAACTGAACAGATAACACATTCAGCTGCCATCTGAAGTGTTAGAGTTTCAAAGTCACCTTGGAAGAAAGGCTTGACATTCTACCTCTAAAAGAATAGCCATTGAATATCCTCCTGATAAAAATTTATTTGTTAATTGATAGTGCTCCGAGAAAAATGTGAAGAGCAAATCAGAGTTCAATTCAGCAATTCATTTGCACTTTGCATCCATGGGTTTGATTGTAATCATTACAATCGACTAGTACTCATGCCATTTCCTCCCTGTTTCCCATTTTCATTGATCATCCTTTTTTCCTATTGCTTTCTGTCCTGTGGAATTTTTATCTGGGCAAATTACAACCTTTTAATCTTATAAAGTTGAACATTTGAAATAGTATGTGCTGTTCTGACATTATTATTTACCTTATGTTGTTGTTATGTGCTCTTGAAATGCCTGTGACGCACCTCATCATGACCCTATCACAAAAGCTCTGAACACTGTTGTTTCCTAAACCTATTTTACTGTCTCTGACACACTAATTACCTCCATTACCCCAGTTACTGTGTCAAACCACCACCTTCTGGGTCTTTTGCTCTTACACTCTCTTCTATTCTTCCAACCATGATGTCCTACCCCAAGGACTGTTCCCTTCTTACAACATGCCAAAAGAAGGTCAGATGGAGCTTCAGAGTCCTTGCATCCACGGAGTAGCTTGGTTTCACCCTTTCTGGTACAAACTTCTTTGTTCTCTTGAAAGTCCATGGAATTGTCAACACTCTTGTCCAGCACCACAAAGATATCAATTCAACTTAAAGACATAAATTCTTCTTCTGTCATCCTTAGCCAATGTCTAGCTCTCTGATGTGTACAAGTAATTCTGAAGATCATGGCCTGGATCAAGCACACCTTCATATCTAGACTGACATCATTGCTCTTTAGCACTATAGAGAGGTTCTTTTAATATGTTGTTGGGTGCCATCAAGTTGAATATGACTCACAGAGACACTGTGAACAAAAGATCTGAATCTTGTTCAGATGGCAGACGCCATCTTCATACTTTCTAACACACAAGAGCACATTGCAGCAGTCACTGTGTCAATCCACCTAGTTGGGGGTTTTCCTCCCTTTAGCTAGCCTTCCACCCTTTCCAGCATCATGTATTTCTTCAAGGAATAGCTCCTCCTGGTCACACGCCCAAAGTATGTGAGGTGAAATCTCATCATTCCTGCCTCCAAAGTGCACTCTGGCTGTACCCTCTATAAGACATAACTTGTTGTTCCCTTGGCTGTATATGGGATGTTTAGTGTTCTTCTCCAACATCACAGCTCAAAGGTGTCAATTATTTTTCTGTCATCCTTATTCATCGTCCAGCTCTCAGATGCGTAGTAAGAGACTATGGCCTGAATCAGATGCACCTTAGTCCTCAAACTGACATCATTACTCTACTCCTCAATAATTTGGAGAGGCCCCTAACTGCAGATGTCCCCAGTACAATGTGTCTCCTTATTTCTTGACTGCTCATACCAAGGGTGATAATTGTGGATCCAAGCAAGATAAAGTTGTTAATAGTTTCAATCTCCTTTCCATCCATCATAATTCTGCCTATTGATCCAGTGGTAAGAATCTTTGTTTCTTACTATTAAAATGCAATCCATATTGAAGGCAGCATTCCTGGGTATTCTGCAACAAGTATTTCAAGTTTTCCTCACTTTCAGCAAGCAAGATTGTGTCATCTGCATAAGACAGGTTATTGGTCAGTCTCCTTCCAATCCTGATGCCACACTCCTCTTCATAGAGTCCAGCTTCTTGTAGAATTTGCTCAGTATACAGATTGAGTATGTATGGAGATAGAATACCACCCTGATGCACTTCTTTCCCAATTTTAAACCATGCAGTGTTCTTCTTCTCTGTTTACACAACATAGGTTCCATATGAACATAATTAAGTGCTCTGGAATTCCCACTTATTATTATTTCTCCTTCAGTGCAATTAACGGCCTTTGCCATGTTTCTTACTGTTGTTGTTGCTGTGTGCCGCCGAGTCGCTTGCGAGTCATAGAGACCCTATGTACAACAGCCCTAAACTCCACTCTGTCCTGTGCCAATCGCACTTTCTCTGACACTCCCTACCCAATTATCCCAGTCACCGAATCAATCCACCTCATAGAAGGGCCTTCCCCTCCTGCGCTGCCCCCCCACACTCCCAAGCATGATGTCCTTCTCCAAGGACCTGTCTCTCCTCACAACATGTCAAAAGTATGTTAGATGGAGCCTCAGAATCCTTGCCTCCAAGTAGCCACCCGGTTTAACCCTTTTCAGAACAAATCTGTTTTCCTAGCAGTCCATGGTATTCTCAATACTCGTCTCCAGAACCACAGCTCAAAGGCATCAATTCTCCTTCTATCCTCCTTGGTCATTGTCCAACTCTCTGATGCATAACAAGTGATTGGGAAGACCATGGCCTGTATCAGACACACCTTAGTCTCCAGAGAGACACCATTGCTCTTCAGTACTTTGGAGAGGTCCCTAACAGCAGACTT
>NW_006399972.1:657101-660744 GCF_000299155.1 Elephantulus edwardii
TTTTAAAATTTACAGAGACTTTGCATTTCCATTAATTCATTGTTGTACTTTTCTCCCTGCCCCCCCCAGTACACTCTTCTCTTTGAAAACTAAAACAAACATTCTTTCATTATTTTACAATCCCTGCCCCAAGGTCCACACCACTATGCAGCCTTCGTTTTGGACTCCTGTCATTACAGTAACACCTAATCACATATCTCTTTTAAACAATTTTCTCCCTCATCTGTTTTAATGGAGTAAAAATCTTTCTCAGTCTCCCCGAACCCCAATGTCAGTCTCATTTTACAACAGTGGAACTATGCAGTATTTGTCCTTTTGTGACTGAGCTATTTCACTCAGCATAATGTTCTCCAGAGTCACCCATTTTGAATAATATTGCATGAGTTCCTTGTTTTTCAATGCAGCGTAGTATTCCATTGTGTGAATATACCACAGCTTCTCTATTTATTCGTTTGTTGATGGGCACTTAGGTTGTTTCCAACTCCTTGCTATTGTGAACAAAACCACGATAAACATGGTTGTGCATATATCTGCTTGGATGTCAGTTATGGTTTTTTTGGTGTAAATTTCCATTAGTGGAATTGCTGGGTCAAACGGTATTTCTGTTTGCAACTTTTTGAGAAAGCTCCATACCGCCTTCCACAGTTGTTGCACCATTTCACACTCCCACCAACGGTGAATAAGGGTTCCAGTTTCTCCACAGCCTTGCCAACATTTATTGCTTGCTGCTCTGTTAAATTTTGCTATTCTTACTGGGGTGAGATGATACATCATCGCTGTTTTGATTTGCATCTCTCTTAGAGCTAGGGATTTTGAACATTACTTCATGTGCTTGTTGGCCATCTGAATGTCTTTGATGAAGTGTCTGTTGATATCCTGTGCCCATTTTTCAATTGGATTATTTACTTTTATCTTGTTGTGGTGCTTAAGTATTTCATAAACTCTAGATGTAAGTCCCTTATCTGAAATGTTATTACCAGTTACTTTTACCCAGTCTGTGGCTTCCCTTTTTACCCTGTTGGAGAAGTTTTTGGATGTGCACAGGGATTTGATCCTTAGAAGGTCCCATTCATCTATTTTACCTTCTCCTGGTTGTAGATTTTTCAGGATACTTGGAAGACTGTTTATGTTGTGGATTATGTCTACTAGAGTTCTTCCAAGCTTTTCTTTAATGAAGTTTATAGTCCTTGGTTTTAGTCCTAAGTCCATGATCCACCTTGAGTTGTTTTTTTTGTATATGGAATGAGGTGTGGATCTTGCTTGAGACTTCCACAGATATTTTTCAAATTTTGCCAACACCATTTGTTAAAAAGGCTGTCGTTTCCCCATTTAACTAATTTCATCTCCTTGTCAAAAATCAGTTGACCATAGATAGATGGGCTGATTTCTGGGTTCTTGATTCTATTCCATTGATCTATGTGTCTGTCATTTTACCGGTACCATGCTGTCTTAACCACCATGGCAGTGTAGTAGGATTTGAAATCAGGGAGTGATATGTCTCCTAACTTTTTTCTATTTTTAAGGAGTGCTTTGTTTATTTGGTCCTTCTTTCTATTCCAAATGAAACTGGAGATTGCCTTTTCCATCTCATTGAAGAATGGGATTGGTATTTGTATTGGGATTGATCATGAAGTTCCAATGGAAAGGATTTAAGATCATATCTTGGTTCTTGTGGACTCATAAAATTTTTGTATTCTTCAGCCTCAATTCGAACTTGCATTTGACAACAACAACAATAACATGAGTAATTGATGGTCTGACCCACAGTCTGCCCTGGCCTATTTTTGACTGCTAATAATGAACTTTTCCAACGATTTCTTCCACAAATGTAATCAATCTGATTCCTATTTAGCCCATTAGGTGAAATTCACATGTAAAGTTGTCTTATGTGTCTTTTAGAAAAAACATTTGCAATGAATAAATCATTGTAAATAAAAATACATTCTATTTTCAACCCCATTTCTATCACTAAGCCCATATTTTCCAACTACTGTTCCTTCTTCCTTGTTTCCTGCTTTTGCATTCCAGTCACCATTTATCATTAACACACCCTGATTGCATTTTAGATCAATTTCAGACTCAAAATTTGATAAAAATTCTCAGTTTCTTCCTCTTTGACACTAGATGTGGGAGCATATACTTGAATAATAGTTGTGTTAACAGGTCTTCCCTGTATGCATATGGATAGACTCCTATCACTCACAACATTTTATTTCAGGATAGAACTTGAAATTGACTTTTTTTACTATGAATGCAACACCATTTTTCTGTTTTTCATTCCCTGAATAGTATATCATATGATTATTTGATTCAAAGTGACCATAGCTTGTACATTGCATCTCACTCTGTGTCCATCCCTGTTTAATCTTTATGCTGAGCAAATTATCTGAGAAGCTGGACTCTATTTTGAGGAGTGTGGCATCAGGATTGGGGAGAGACTCATCAATAACCTGCGTTATGCAGATGACACAACTTTGCTTGCTGAAAGTGAGGAGGACTTCAAGCACTTGTTGCAGAAGATCAAGGAATGCAGCCTTCAGTATGGAATGTGTCTCAATATCAAGAAAACAAAACAAAAAAAATCTTATCACTGGACCAATAGGCAGTGTCATGATGGATGGAGAAGAGATTGAAACTGTCAACAGCTTCATCTTACTTGGATCCACAATTTACACCCTTGGTATGAGCAGTCACGAAATAAGGAGAAGTATTGCAATGGGAAAATCTGCAGTTAAGGACATTTCCAAATTATTGAGGAGTAATGATGTCAGTTTGAGGACTAAAGTGCGTCTGATTCAGGCCATGGTCCAATTACTAGCTATGCATCTGAGAGCTGGATGATGAATAAGGATGACAGAAAAAGAATTGACACCTTTGAGGTGCAGTGTTGGAGAAGAGCACTGAACATTCCACAGACAGCCAAGAAAACGAATGGATATGTCTTGGAAAGGGTGAAGCCGGTGCTCTTGGAGGCAGAAATGATGAGGTTCCACCTCACATACTTTGGACACATTTATTGCTAGGAGGTGCTATTCCTTGGAGAGGGTCATGATGCTGGGAGGGGTGCAGGGTCGGTGAAGGGGAAGAAGACCCACAACCAGATGGATTGACAGGGTGACTGCCGCAATGGGTTCTTGTGTGTCAGAAAGTGTAAGGATGGCACAGGATAGGACTAGTTTCAGACCTTTTGTTCGTAGGCCTGCTATGAGCCTTACTTGACCCTATGGCACCTAATAACAACAACAATAGGAAACGATCCTTGACACCTAAATGAATGATGATGATTTGAGAGTAATTGCTTTAAGTTTGAAGTATTAGTACGTATGTCAAATGCCTTACTTTGCAATGAGTTGTTTGGCTGTTCAATTTTTTTAGTGGTTCTGAGGGAGAAAGTTGGCCAATTCCCACTCATTGTGATTTACAGCCTTAGAAACCAGATAGAGAGAGGGTTGCTATTAGTCTGAAGCACTTGACAACACTCAGTTTGAGATATTTGTTCCCACTCCAAAGAAAGGTGACCCAACTGAGTGTGGAAACTACAGAACAGTGTCATCGATTTCACATGCAAGCAAGATTCTACTGAAGATCATCCAAAAACGATTAGAACAGCACATCAGCAGAGAACTGCCGTAAGTCCAAGCTG
>NW_006399972.1:661679-666908 GCF_000299155.1 Elephantulus edwardii
TACTTTGGACATGTTGCCAGGAGGGACGGGTCCTTGGAGAGGGACATCATGCTTGGGAGGGTGGAGGGACAGCGCAGGAGGGGAAGACCTTCTATGAGATGGATTGATTCGGTGACTGGGGGTAATCGGGATGGGTGTGTCAGAGGCGGTGCGGTTGGCGCAGGATAGAGTGGGGTTTAGGGCTGTTGTGCATAGGGTCGCTATGAGTCGGAAACGACTCGACGGCACATAACAACAACAACAACAACATGCTGCGTTATGCAGATGACATAACCCTGCTTGCTGAAACTGAGGAGGATCTGAAGCACTTGCTGCGGAAGGTCAAGGACTGCAGCCTTCAATATGGATTGAAGCTCAACATCAAGAAGACAAAGATTTTCCCTACTGGACTGATTGACAGCATCATGATAAATGGTGAAGAGGCTCAGATTGTTCACAGCTTCAGTTTTCTTGGCTCCACAATCAACACTCTTGACACCAGCAGTCAGGAAATTAAAAGATAGATTGCATTGGGAAAGTCTTCTCTCAGTGATCTCTCTGATGTATTGAAGAGCAACGATGTCAGTGTGGAGACTAAACTGAGCCTTGTCTTTGCAATTACTTGTTGTACATCAGAGAGTTGGTCAATGACTAGGGATGATAGAAGGAAAATTGATTCCTTTGAGTTGTGGTGCTAAAGAAGCATATTGAATATACCATTAACTGCTAAGAGAAAAAACAGTTTCATCCTAGGGAGGGTGAAACGAGACCGCTGCTTGGAGACAAGGATTGTAAAGCTTCAGCTGACATACTTTGGACATGTTGCAAGGAGGGAGCAGTCCTTGGAGAGGGACATCATGATTGAGACGGTGCAAGGACAGTGTAAGAGAGGAAGATTTTCAATGAGATGGATTGTTTCAGTTACAGTGTAATGGGGGTAGGTGTGTCAGAGACAATAAGACTGGCACATTATAAAGCAGAGTTTAAGGCTGTTGTACATAGGGTCGCTATGAGTTACAGGCATCTTGACAGCACATAACAACAAAAACATGCTGACCAGTTACAAATACTTAATACATGTACATCAAGTCCAAATCACATATATTGGAATGTACACAATTCAGTAGGATTGTCTTGTTGTTATGTGCTGTCGAGTCAGAACTGACCACAGCTGATCCTTCTCTGGGCTTTCAGAGGCCGTGAATGGCATGGGAGAAAATTGCCCACTCTTCATTATCATATTTAATTTAGTGACTAATTCAGAGCCAACTAAGCAACTAATATTATAATTAATGATATATGACTCAATGCGTTTGTGTTGAGCTGAAAAATTCAGTAAGTTCTACTCCTAGCATTGGCAATAATTTTAAAATGTCAACTTTTCCTTTGCTAAAATATGTTTAGGGACTCATGAACAATCCAAAGTACGTTTTGTTCTCTGTGAATTGAAAGGACAAGGATATACAGCTTCCTCTAGCACAATTTCTTAAATGCCAATGTGAATAATATCCTTTTTAAAAAAAAATTTCATTTAAGGCTAGTTAATAATAAGAGCCCTGGTCAAAATCCAGCAGAGCAAAAAGCTGTGAATATGTCCTTTGTCAAAGTATTGGGTAAGTGCTAAATATAGAATGCTTTTCTCTGAATCTAAATGCTTATGGGTTTGTCATTATTTCTCTGCCAAATCAACACATTACCAAATAGAAATCATAATCAAAGTTATCTCCTATTTGCAGGGCAGATCAAAATAGCATGGGCTGCTGGCTTCTTTGACCCAATAGAGAAGAGGAATACAGAGTAGAGAAGTATGAGTTACCACACACACACACACACACACACACACACACACACACACTCATAAAAACACTGCAGAAATGGATGCTTGCTTTTTTTTTAACCGGAGTGTATGTAGAAAATGGAGTTAGTGACTTCAGGTGGGGTACAAGGACAGTGAATATTAATAGTAAGATGATAAGAAAAATTCCCAGTGTAGATTTTATCCAATCTCACAGTTGTATTGTTGCTCAAAATGAAGAGGACTTGAAGTACTTAAGGAAGAAGATCAAAGTTTTCAGTTTGGACTAAACTCCAACATAAAGAAAACAAAAATCCTCAGAGTTGGGCCAACAGTCATTATCATAATAAATAGTGAAAAGTTTGGTTTTGTTAAGATTTAATTTTCCCTGTGCCCATAATAAACATCAATAGAAGCTGAAGTTAAAGAAAATGACATACTGCATTGGGCAAATTTACTGCAGAGATTTTTTTGTACAGTATTAAAGAGTAAGGATGTCAGTGCACAGAATGAGGTATGCCTGACCCAAGGCACAGTATTTTCAAGTTATTCACATGCATCTGAAAGTTGGACAATGAATAAAGACCTTAGAAAAATTAATCTCTTTGAATTGAGGTGTTGATGAAAAATATTGAATAGCCTATGCAGGAGAAAGATGGGCAGTCATCTCCTATGAGATTTACTGCCTCTGAAAACCTGCTGAAGGGTCAGCAATAGGTCAGTTATGGCTCACAATAACACAGGTTGTCTTGGAAGAAGTGAAGTAAGAATGTTCTTTTGGATTTCTAGAAAAAAGCATCTCACATACTTTGTGCATGTTATTGCATGGGGTTTGGAAAAGTAGAGAGTCAACGAAGGAGATAAAGACACTCAATGATATGAACTGACAAAGTCATTGAAACAATAGGTTTAAGCACAACAGAGATGATGGTGACTGCACAGGATTGAGAAGGATTTCGTGCTGTTGTACACTATATGCTGTTGTACAGTGTACAATATACTATACACAACTTTGTGCAACTGATTCCACAGAGGCTGTTATTGTTGTTGATTGATACTGAGTTGAGCACAACTCATAACGACCCTATAAACTTTCTTGATGTTGAAATAGAATCTATATTGAAGGCTGTAGACTTTTATATTTCACAGCAAGTCCTCTTCATTTTCAGAGATCAAGATTGCATCATCTGCATAATGCAGATTGTTGATGTCTTCTCCCAAATCCAATGCTACATTTTTCTTCCTAGAATCCAGCTTATCGAATTATTTGCTCAGCATACAGATTGAATATGTGTATAGAAATGTTACAAACCTGATGCACAACTTTTCTAATTTTAACCCAGGAAGTGTCATTCTGTTTGAAAGACAGATTCTTGGTCTAGGTAAAAATTTTGCATGAACACAATTAAGTGTCCTGAGATTCCCATTCTTCTTAATGTTAGCTATAATTTCTTATGTTCCAAAGAATAAAATACCTTTGCATAGCCAAAGAAATACAAGTAAACATATTTTTGGTCCATCTGACATTAGCAATAATATTTTTCATTCCTTGACCTTTTTCTTAATCATGTTTTGATTTCTGGAAATTCACTGTTAATGTATTATTCTAGGCATTTTTTAATAAACTTCAACAATACTTTAGTTTATTATGGTATAAATCCTTCCATTTATGCAGGCAATCTAATTCCTATGCAACCTACTTGGTGAGATCAATGTGCAATCTCACAGTTGCATTTTTGTTTTTGTTTTTAATAAAAATGTACTTTAATTGTGATTTTAATGGATGTTTATGGAAAAGTTAGATTTTTTTTTCATTCACTCATTGTTGCACATTTTAGCTCTTATCCCTTCCTGTGTCCATTCTCAGTTCACTTTTTAAAAAAAATTCATTCGTTGTTGCACAATCACCTACCGCCACCCTACGTCAGTTATCTTTGCAATGATATACCTTTTATTCTCGGCTGTTGTCATTCTTTTAATTCCTAATCATATATTCCTTTAGACAATTCTTTCTTCCATCTGTTCCAATGCAAAGGTCATTGTCTATTCATTCTTATCCTATTGTCTTCCAAACCCTCCATATCAGACCTGCTTTTTAACAGTGGTGCTATGCAGTATTTGTCTTTTTGTGACTAAAATATTTCATTCAACATGATGTGCTCCAGGATCCCCCATGTTTTGTGATGTTTTTCAAGTTTGTTGTTTGTCAGTGTTTCATAGTATTCTATTATAAATGGTGGCAAGGTTGTGGAGAGATTGGTACATTTTTTCCATGGTGGTGGGATTGCAAAATGGTGCAACCATTATGGAAGGTGGTTTGGTACTTTATCTAAAAGCTGGAAATAGAAATACCACTTCACCCAGCAATGCCACTACTGGAAATATACTCTAAAGAAACCATAACTGCAATCCAAACAGATATATGCACACCCATATTTATTGGTGAGTTATTTATAATAGTAAAGAGATGGAAACAATCCAAGTGCACATCAACAATTGAATGGAGAAATCCAAGTGATTTTTGTATGCTGATCTTGTATCCTGGCACTTTGCTGATTGGTCAACTATGCCCAGTAGTTTTCTTCCTGAGTCTTTAGTATACTATCATATCATTTGCATAGAGAGATAATTTTACCTCCCCTTTATAAATTTGGACACCTCTTATTTCCTTCTCTTGTCTTATTGCTATCACTAATACTTCCAATAAAGAGAGATATTAGTGGGCATCCTTGCCTAGATCTTTTAAATCTATCTCCATTGAGAACATTGTTGGCTTTCAGGTTTGTGTATATACTTTTTACTATGTTGAGGTAATTCCCCTCTATTCCTATTGTGTTGAGTGTTTTAATCAGGAAAGGGGGTTGAATTTTGTCAAAGGACTTTTCTGCATCAATTGATGGGATCATAAGGTTCTTATTCTTTGCTTTGTTAATGAGATAAATTACACTGATTGTTTCTCTTACATTGAAATATCCTTGCATACCTGTTATGAATCTCACTTGGTCATGGTGAATTATTTTCTTGATATATCATTAGATTGTTTTTGCAGAGGGCCAAGGAATGCAGCCTCCAATATGGATTGAGGCTCATTGTCAAGAAAACAAAGATTCTCACCACTGGGCCAATTGGCAGCAACAGGATGGATGGTGAAGAGATTGAGATTGTTCACAGCTTTAGTTTGCTTGGCTCCACAGTCAACGCTCTCAGCACCAGTAGCCAGGACATTAACAGACATACTGCCATGAGAAAGTCTGCTGTTAGGGACCTCTCCAGAGTACTGAAGAGCAATGGTGTCTCTCTGGAGGCTAAGGTGCATCTATACAGCCCATGGTCTTTGCAATCACTTGTTATGCATCAGAGAGTTGGACAATGACCAAGGAGAATAGAAGGAGAATTGATGCCTTTGAGCTGTGGTGCTGGAGAAGAGTATTGAGAGTACCATGGACTGCTAGGAA
>NW_006399972.1:667889-676764 GCF_000299155.1 Elephantulus edwardii
AGAAGAGGAAGGCCCTCTATGAGGTAGACTGATTCAGTGACTGGGATAATTGGGTTGGGAGTGTCAGAGACAGTGCGATTGGCACAGGACAGAGCGGAATTTAGGGCTGTTGTACATAGGGTCACTATGAGTCGCAGGTGACTCGACGGCACATAACAACAACAACATCCCACATACATTGGGTATGTCAAGGAGAGGGCCCTTCGAAAGAGGCATCATGCTTGGAAGGGTGTAGTGATAGGACATGAGAGGAAGACTCTGGATGAGACAGTTTGATTCAGTGACTGGGGCAATGGAGGTTGGTGTGTCAGAAACAATGACATTGACTCAAGATAGAGCAGGGTTCAGAGCTATTGAATATAAGGCCACTATGAGTCACAAGTGACTCTATGCAGATAACAGTAGCAACAACAAACTACATAAATTTTTTTAAAGTAAGTTACTGTCAAGAAAAAACAAGAAATTAAAAATAAGCTCCCCAAAAAAGGAACGATATAGTTACTGCTGTTTTGTACTGTCCAATAAAGTATGACTCATAATCATATGAATGACAACTCTAAATTTTGCCTTACCCTGAGCCTGTCTCACAACCTCCAACACACTTAACTTCATTGCTTTAGTCACTTTGTCAATCCATCTTGTCAAGGGTCTTCTATTATCATGACCCTCTGCCTTCCCAAGCATACTGTCCTTTTCCAAGGACTGGTCCCTCTTGACAACATGCCCAAAATATGTAAGGTAGTGTTTCACCATCAGGACAAACATCTTTGTTCTCTTAGCAGAATATTGTTGTTGTTATTGTTGTTAGGTTCCATCGAGTCATGGATCACTCACAGCAACCCTGTGAATGAAAGGCCTTAGCACTCTATTTCATAGATTTTCTGGAGACAAGCCATTTCAGAAGTGAATGTCACTCTTGCTTGGGGGTCCTGTGATTTTTCGGGCTTGTGTTTAATGTGCAGTACTTCCTGTTCTTCCCTCCAGGAGCGAGGCTCTTGAGGCTTGGCCTAGGGTTTAAGGCAGGCTGTGGCCCAAAGCCCCAAAGGGAGAGGGAAGGACAAGGCAGCCATTCCATTCCTGTGTTTCATTGATTATGCAAAGGCATTTGACTGTGTGGATCATAACAAACTGTGGCTGACTCTGAGAAGAATGGGAATCCCAGAACATTTAATTGTGCTAATACGAAACCTATACTTGGACCAAGAGGCAGTAGTCAGAACAGAGCAGGGTAACACTGCATGGTTCAAAATTGGGAAGGGTGTATGCCAGGGATGCATCCTGTCTCCATACATTTTCAACATGTATGCAGAGCAGATTATCCAAGAGGCTGGGGTCTATGAGGAGAATTGTGGCATCAGGATTGGTGGAAGGTCTATTAACAATCTGCATTATGCAGATGACACAACCCTGCTTGCTGAAACTGAGGAGGACCTCATGCACTTGCTGCAAAGGGTCAAGGACTGCAGCCTTCAGTATGGACTGAGGCTCAATGTCAAGAAGACAAAGATTCTCACCACTGGACCAATTGGCATTGTCAGGATGGATGACGAAGAGATTGAGAGTGTTCACAGCTTCAGTTTGCTCGGCTCCACAGTCAACACTCTCAGCACCAGCAGCCAGGAAATCAAAAAACATACCGCCATGAGAAAGTCTGCTGTTAGGGACCTCTCCAGAGTACTGAAGAGCAATGGTGTCTCTCTGGAGGCTAAGGTGCATCTATACAGCCCATGGTCTTTGCAATCACTTGTTATGCATCAGAGAGTTGGACAATGACCAAGGAGGATAGAAGGAGAATTGATGCCTTTGAGCTGTGGTGCTGGAGAAGAGTATTGAGAATACCATGGACTGCTAGGAAAACAAACAGATTCATCCTGGAAAGGGTTAAACCGGGTGACTCCTTGGAGGCAAGGATTCTGAGGCTCCGTCTAACATACTTTGGACATGTTGTGAGGAGAGACCGGTCCTTGGAGAGGGACATCATGCTTGGGAGGGTGGAGGGACAGCGCAGAAGAGGAAGGCCCTCTATGAGGTGGATTGATTCAGTGACTGGGGTAATCGGGATGGGTGTGTCAGAGGCGGTGCGTTTGGCGCAGGACAGAGCAGGGTTTAGGGCTGTTGTGCATAGGGTCGCTATGAGTCAGAAACGACTCGACGGCACATAACAACAACAACATTTAAAGTCTATTGACTATGTGAATTATAACTAATTTTGGCTAATACTGAGACTAATGAGTATTTCAGAACTTTTAATTGTGCTCAAATGAAAACTCTACATAGACCAAATAGCAGTTGTCTAAGCAACAATGAAACATTGCATGATAAAAATCAAGAAAGATGTGTGTCACGGTTGTATATTTATCAATATATATTCAATTAGTATACTGAGAAAATCATTCGAGAACCTTAACTATATGAAGACGAATTTGGCAACAGATCTGGAGGAAAGTTCATCAACTGCCAAGGACTCACAACGTTGCTTGCTATCAAACTGAAGGAAATTTGAAGCACTTAGTGCAGAAAAAAAATACCATAGCCTTCCATATGTATTACATTTCAATATTAAGAAAAACAATCCATACGACTGGACTAATAAACAACATTGTGGTAAACAGAAAAAATATCGAAATGGTCAATGATTTAATTTTACTTGGATGCTACACTTGGTAGCAGCAGTCAAGGAATCTAAAGACCTTTTGTTGGGAAAATCTTCTGTCAAAGATTGCTCCTACGTGCTGAAAAGCAGTGGGATCAGTTTAAAGACTAAGGTGGGCTTGGAAAGCGATAGTCTAGAGTAACTAATTAAGGAAAAATATTGTTATCTCATTACTCCTCCCTCCTTTTACATCATTAAAGTAGAAAAATTTGGGAGCTAGACCATACCTGTCACATATCAAGCAATAAAAGTTCAAGATCAAGTTTATATTGTAGGGGGAAATATATAGTGAGATGATTCAAAGAGTACTCATTATAACACTTTATAGTTCTAAAGTATTCTTTCTATTTGATTTTCAAAGTGAAAGGAAATCATGGCTAGAAGGATAGCTGTAGGCGACTCATCCAATGTTAAAAAGAGAAACTATTTTAAGTATCGTTGTTATGTGCTATCAAGTTGCCTGTGACTCATAATGACCCTATGTAAAACAGCCCTAAATCCTGCTCTATCCCTTGGAGATCTTAATGTCTCCAACACAACTATTCCCATTACCCAAATGACTGAATCTCATTGAGAGTCGTCCTCTCCTGTGCTGTCCCTCCACCCTCCCTATCCAAGGATTGATCCTGCATTGCAACATGTCCAAAGTATGTCAGATGAAGCTTCGGAATCCTCACCTTTAATGAATAGCCTGGCTTCATCCTCTCCAGGATGAACTTATTTGTTCTCCTAGCATTCCATGGTATATTTTAATAATTGCTATATTTATTTCGTTTTAAAAATTAAAGATAAGCACAAAGTAACATTAGTATATCTTGCAACAAACACTGCAAATAGCCTTCCCTTCTCTACAGTCTTAAAACTGACCTGCTTAGAGGATCTATTTCTGCCAATGAAAATTAGGAGTTTACCTGTACAATATTGTATAGAGTAACAGCAGCCACAGGGAGACAGACAGTTAAGAGGACTCTACATTAAATGACTACACAAAAGTTTGCCTCAAAATAAAAACTGATCAAAGATTTCTAAAAGGCCTAGGGTGAATAAGAGAGTAAAAGACCAAACAACAAATTTATTTAAAGTGTCTTCTGCTTACTAAGTGTGCTAGGTAGACACGGTGCTGGGTCTCCAGAACTTGAAATAGAAATCAAAGATTTAAAATACATAATAGAAGAATTAACAAATTCAAATGTTGTTGTTGATGATGATGATGATGATGATTGTCTTTAAGTCAAGCACAACTCATACTGACTCTATGAACAAAAGGCCTGAAGCCTCTCTACAAGGTTCAACATTTATCAAAGTTCATAGAGTTTCTGGAGGCATGTTGTTTAGGAAGTGGATGCCTCTCTTGCTTCCAAACCTGTCATAGTATGTTAGTGTTGCTATGTGTCATTGAGTTGCCTGCAATGTATAGCAACCTTATGTACAGCAGCTCTGAACCCTTCCCTGTCATGAGCCAGCCTCACTAATTCTGACACACCAACCCTCATTTCGCCACTTCATGTAACAATCCAACTGGGATCTTCCTCTCCTGCGCTGTCTGTTTACCCTTCTGAGCTTGATGTCCTTCTCCAAAGACTGATTCTCCTGGCCACATGTCCAAAGTAAATGAGGCAGAGTTTCAAAATCCTAGTCTCCAAAGAGAAGCTTGGTTTCACCCTCTCCAAGACAAACTGATTTGTTTTCTTGGCAGTCCATGGTATGTTCAAGACTCTTCTGAAGCACCGCAATTCAAAGGCATCAATTCTTCTTCTGTCATCCTCAGTCATTGTCCAACTTTCAGGAGCATAGTAATTGAGAAGACCATGTTGTGGATTAGATTCACCTTTGTAGTTAGAATGACATCGTTGTCCTTCAGCACTCTGAAAAGGTCCATGACAGCAGATTTTCCCAGTGCAATTCATCTTTTGATTTCCTGAGTGCTGGTGTTAAGAGTGTTGGTTGTGGATCCGAACAAGCTGTAATTGCTAACACCTCAATCTCTTCTCCATCCATTATGGTGCTTCCAATTGGCCCAGTGATGAGAATCTTTGTTTTCTTGATGCTAAGCTTCAATCCATATTGAAGACTACAGTCTTTGACCTTTTGCAGCAAGTGCTTCAGGTCTTGTTCAGTTTCAGCAAGCAAGGTTGTGTCATCTGCATATCATAGTTTGTTAATGAATCTTCCTCCACTCTTGATGCCACATTCATCCTCATAAAGCACTGCAAATTATCTGTTCTACATACAGATTCAAAATGTATGGGGACAGGATGCATCCCTGATCCACTTCTTTCCTGATTTTGAACCATGCAGTATTTCCTCACTCTAGTCTGAGGACTGCTTCTTGGTTCAAGTACAGGTTTTGTATAAGTATGATCAAGGGGTCTGAGATTCCCATTTTCCTCAATATTAGTCACAATTTTTTATTCACACAGTCAAATGCCTTTGCAAAGTCAATCTGCTTTCTGACAAGATCCAACTGACATTGCCAAAAATGTCCCCAGTGCCATGACCTCTTCTAAACACAACTTATAAAAAATAAAATCTAGTTGCCATTGAGTTAACATTGGTAACTCCAAATGGATTCCATACGTGTTATAATAGAATTTTGTTCCACACAAATAATAATGCAAAAAAAAACCCACATGAAAATTGTCACTCCAAGGTATTACAGATGATATTACTATAAACTCCCATAACTCTAAGAGCAGAAGAATTATACGGTTCCCAGTTATCATATTGACAGCTCTAGAAAGGGTCACAGGTGAAGGTTTTGGATAGAGTGGGGTAAAATATGGGACAAAATTAAAAATAATTTTTATAAATATAAGACTTACTGATTTGATAGAGACTCCTAACACCCTGGAAATTATGGTCCTTAGTAAATCTTTAATCCTAGAAATTATCTGACCCCAATGGCTCAAAGTTGAGCCAACCAATAGATAAAATTTGAAGGTTCAAAATCAGGAAAGAAATGCATCAAGGACATTTTAATCTATATGCAGAACAAATAATTTGTGAGGCTGGGCTTTATGAAAAGGAATGTACCATCAGGATTGGAGGAAGACTCATCAACAAACTGTCTTATGCAAATGAAACAACCTCGCTTGCAAAAACTAAGGGGGACCTGAACTGTTTGCTGCAGAATGTCAAGGACTGTAGTCTTCAATATGGATTGAAGCCCAACACCAGATTCTCACCAATGGGCCAATTTGCATCTAGATAAATGGAGAAAAGATTGAGATTTAAGAATTTCATTTTGCTCAGCTCCACAATCAACACTCTTGCCATTATCAGTCAAGAAATAAAAAAAATTAATTACATTAGAAAAATTTCCGGATAGGAACTGATTTTTTTAAACACAAAGGCCTGCCCACCAGGTTCTGATTGCTTAAACAAGCAACAGCTGATTTTAATGAGTCAATTATTAACAAATTCAGAAATACCCAGTTTATACCCAGCTTTCTAGTGAATCAAAATAACTTACCCTGCAAAATCCAACTGCTCCTAGCTGAAGACTCACCCTCAAGCAGAATCCAACAGACTTTTAAATACAAAGGTTCACCACTAGGTAAAGATTGCTTAAACAAGAATATTCCAGTCAACAACTGAATGTTAACAAAATCAGAAAAAAAAAGGCCAATGAGCTTACACTTGGGTGTTTACAAAATCAGAAACACCTAAACAGGTCTCAAGCTGAAATAACTGAAAAGTAAATTTAAGCCTCTTGTCATAATATTGAATAATGCCATGTACAATATACTGAATGACCCAGAAAACATCAAAAGAGGATGGAGGAAATACACAGAGTCACTCTACCAGAAAGAATGGGATAACACTGAAAAATTTCAGGAAGTACCATATGAACAGGACACAATGGTAATGAAGGAGGAAGTAGAAGCTGCATTAAAGACAATGGAAAAAAATAAGGTTGCAGGAATCAATAGGACACCAATTTACTTGTTTCAATTAACAGATGCAACCTTGGATGCACTCATCAGTCTATGCCAGGAAATTTGGAGGACAGCTGTCTGGCCAACAGATTGAAA
Organism: Elephantulus edwardii; assembly: GCF_000299155.1. NCBI lineage: Eukaryota > Metazoa > Chordata > Mammalia > Macroscelidea > Macroscelididae > Elephantulus > Elephantulus edwardii. Next base: position 674,577 of record NW_006399972.1, read on the forward strand.
GAGATCCATATTTGTTCCTATTCCAAATGTAATAAAAATACTACTGAAAATCATTCAAAAATGGCTAGAACAGTCTGTAGATAAGGAACTTCCAGAAGTTCAAGGAGGATCAGAAGAGGATGTGGCACCAGGGATATCATTGCTGATTCAGATGGATCCTGCTTGAAAAGAAAAAAATACCATAAGAATGTGTATTTATGCTTTACTGATTACTCAAAAGCATTTGACTGTGTGGCTCATAACAAGTGGTGGCTGACATTGAGAAAAATGGGAATTCCAGAGCACTTAATTATGTTCATATGAAACCTATTTTGTGTGAACAGAGCAGAAGAACACTGCACGGTTTAAAAATGGGAAAGGAGTGCATCAGGGTGGTATTCTCTCTCCATACATATTCAATCTGTATACTGAGCAAATTCTACAAGAAGCTGGACTCTATGAAGAGGAGTGTGGCGTCAAGATTGGAAGGAGACTGACCAATAACCTGTGTTATGCAGATGACACAACCTTGCTTGCTAAAAGTAAGGAAAACTTTAAGTACTTGTTGTAGAATATCCAGGAATGCTGCCTTCAATATGGACTACATTTTAATATTAAGAAAACAAAGATTCTTAACACTGGACCAATGGGCAGAATTATGATGGATGGAGAGGAGATTGAAGCTGGTAACAGCTTTCTCTTGCTTGGATCCACAATTAACACCCTTGGTATGAGCAGTCAAGAAATAAAGAGGCACATTGTACAGGGGAAATCTGCAGTGCATCTGATTCAGGCCATAGTCATTTACTACGCATCTGAGAGCTGGACAATGAATAAGGATGACAGAAAAATAATTGACACCTTTGAGCTGTGGTGTTGGAGAAGAGTACTGAACATCTCATATACAGCCAAGAGAACAACAAGTTATGTCTTATAGAGGGTACAGCCAGAGTGCACTTTGGAGGCAGGAATGATGAGACTTTACCTCACATACTTTGGACGTGTTACCAGGAGGAGCTATTCCTTGAAGAAGAACATGATGCTGAAAAGGGTGGAAGGTTAACTAAAGGGAGGAAGACCCCAACTAGGTGGATTGACACAGTGACTGCTGCAATGTGCTCTTGTGTGTCAGAAAGTATGAGGATGGCGCCTGGCATCTGAACAGGGTTCAGATCTTTTGTTCACAGTGTTTCTATGAGTCATACTCAAATTGATGGCACCTAACAACATATTAAAAGAACCTCTCTATAGTGCTAAAGAGCAATGATGTCAGTCTAGATATAAAGGTGTGCCTGATCCAGGCCATGATCTACACAGTTACTTGTACACATCAGAGAGATGGACATTGACTAAGGATGACAGAAAAAGACTTCATGTCTTTAAGTTGAATTGATATCTTTGTGGTGCTGGACAAAAGTATTGACAATTCCATGGACTTTCAAGAGAACAAAGAAGTTTGTACCAAAAAGGGTGAAACCAAGTTACTCCATGGAGGCAAGGATTGTGAAGCTCCATCTGACCTTCTTTTGGCATGTTGTAAGAAGGGAACAGTCCTTGGGGTAGGAAATCATGGTTGGAAGAATAAAAGAGAGTGTAAGAGCAAAAGACCCAGAAAATGGCGGTTTGACACAGTAACTGCGGTAATGGAGGTAATTGGTGGGTCAGAGACAGTAAGATAGGTTTAGGAAATGACAGTGTTCAGAGCTATTGTGATAGGGTCATGATGAGATGCGTCACAGGCAATTCAAGAGCACATAACAACAACATAAGGTAAATAATAATGTCAGAACAGCACATACTATTTCAAATGCTCAACTTTATAAGATTAAAAGATTGGAATTTGCCCAGATAAAAATTCCACAGGACAGAAAGCAAAAGGAAAAAAGGATGATCAGTGAAAATGGGAAACAGGGAGGAACTGGAATGAGTACTAGTTGATTGTGATGATTACAAGCAAACCCATGGATGCAAAGTGCAAATGAATTGCTGAATTGAACTCTGATTTGCTCTACACATTTTTCTCAGAACACTATAAATTATCTGAAACTATCATTCAGATATATGAACCAACAACCAGAGCCAACGAAGAAGAAATAGATGATTTCTCCCAACTTTTACAGTCGGAGATAGATCGAACATGCAATCAAGATGCATTGATAATAATGGGTGACTGAAATGCAAAAGTTGGGAACAGAGGAGAAGAATCAGT
>NW_006399972.1:678936-682565 GCF_000299155.1 Elephantulus edwardii
GTCTGACATACTTTGGACATGTTGCCAGGAGGGACGTGTCCTTGGAGAGGGACATCATGCTTGGGAGGGTGGAGGAACGGCGCAGGAGGGGAAGACCCTCTATGAGATGGATTGATTCAGTGACTGGGATAATTGGGATGGGTGTGTCAGAAGCAGTGCCATTGGCCCAGGATAGAGCAGGGTTTAGGGCTGTTGTGCATAGCTTTGCTATGACTCCCAAACGACTCGATGGCAAATAACAACAACTATCAATTAACAAACACACTGTTATACAGAGGATATTCAATGGCTAGTCTTTTAGAGGTAGAATGTCAAGGCTTTCTTCTAAGGTGACTTTGAAACTCTTCAGATGGAAGCTGAATGTGTTATCGGTTCAGTTCCTGAATCTTGCAAAGAATAATTGTTGTGTTATGAGCTGTTGAGTGACTTGCTACTCATAGCGACCTTATATAGAACAGCTCTAAATCCTGCTCAATCCTGATCCAAAGTTGTTGTCTCTGACACCCCTTCCCCCATTGACCCAGCCAGAGTCAAATCATCAACGGTCTTCCTTTCTTGCTCTGTCCCTCCACCCTCCCAAGCATGATGTCACTCTCCAAGGACTGGTCCGTCTTTGCAACACGCCCAAAGTTTGTCAGATGAAGCTTCAGAGTACTTGCCTCCAAGGACCAAACTGGTTGCATCCTTTCCTGAATGAACCTGTTTGTTTTCCTAGCCGTCCGTGTTATATTCAGTACTCTTTTTCAGCACCACAGCTCAAAGGCATCAATTTGCCTTCTATTATTCCTAGTTATTGTCCAGCTTTCTGATGCATTACAAATAATTGCAAAGAACATGACCTGGATAAGACACACTTTAGTCTGCAGAGTGAAATCATTGCTCTTCAGTACTGTTGAGAGGTCCCTGACAGGAGACTTTCCCAGTGCAATTCATCTTTTGATTTCCTGGCTTCTGGTACATAGAGTGTTGATTGTGAAGCCAAGCAAACTGAAGCTTCAGCAATCTCAATCTTTTCACCATCATGATGCTGCCAATCAGCCCATTAGTGATAATCTTTGTTTTCTTGATGTTGAGCTTCAATTAATCTCAAACGCTGCAGTCTTTGACCTTCTGCAGCAAGCGCTTCAAATCCTAGTCATTTTCAGCAAGCAACATTGTGTTATCTGTATAATCCAATTTGTTGATGAGTCTTCCTCCAATCCTGATGCCACATTCCTCATCATAGAGCCTTGTCTTCCAGATGATCTGTTCTACATATACATTGAAAAGATACAGATATAGGACACATCCCTGGCATACACCTTCCAGATTTTAAAACATGCAGTGTTTCCTTGTACTGTTCTGACTACTGCTTCCTGGTCCAAGAATAGGTTTTGCATAGCAAAATCAAGTGTTCTGGGATTCCTATTCTTCTGAGAGTTAGCCACAATTTGTAGTGATCCACACAGTCAAATGCCTTAGCATGTCCTTTAAAAAGAAGAGGAGTAGGAGGAGAAGATGGAGGAGGAGCAGCAGCAGCAGCAGCAGTAGTTGTTGATAAGTGCTGTAGCCTTGAGTATGACTCATAGTGACCCTGTGAACAACACATCTGAACCTGAAGTCAATGTGTTTATCTATCTATCTATCTATCTACCTACCCACCTACCTACCTACCTACCTACCTATATATCTATCTATCTATCATCATCGTCTATCTAGCTATCATTTCTTTCACTGGCATTCCACATTCCCAAGTGTCATGCCACTTTCTGAGGAATAACCTCTCCTAGAAACATGCTCAAAGTGCGTGAGATGATGGTTCACCATCCTTTCCTTCCAGGAGCATTCTAACTGCACTTTCTTCAAGACATATTTGTTCTTCTGGAAGTCCATGGGATATGCAGCACTCCACCAGCACCATAATTCAAAGGCATCAATTCTTCTGTCATTCTTTTTCATTGCTCAGGTCTCAGTAGCATATAAAGTAAGTGAAAATACTATGGCATGTTGTAGGTATATGTTAGACTTCACAGTAACATCAGTGCTTCTCTATAATTTGGTGAGGTCCCTTACAGTCAACTCGCCCAGTGCAATACATCTTCTGATCTTTTGTCTACTGGCACTAATGGTGTTGATCCTGGATCCAAGCTAAATTAAATCAGTGACAATTTCAATCTTTTTTCCACCTATCACAATGTTTTTTGTTGACTTAGAGCTGAGAATTTTTGTCTTCACAATGTTGATATGATATCCATATTGAAGGCAGTAGTCTTTAATCTTCTGCAGTAAGCATTTCAAGACCTCTTTTCTTTCATTAAGCAAGGTTGTACCATCTACATAACTCAGATTATTGATGAACTTTCTGATTCTAATGCCACGTTCTTCTTCATAGGGTCCAGCTTCTTGAACAGTGTGTTCACTGCACAGATTGAAGGGAGATGGAGAAAGAATACAAACCTGAAGTGCATCTTTCCTGATTTTAAACTATGCTGTGTTCCCTTGCTCAGTTCAGACAAGATCTTCTTGGGTGCTGGCCTAGTGGTAAGTAATTGTACTAGTACATTGCTGAATCCACAAGTTGTCCCACAGCAATAAATTCCCATGCAATGTACTGCATCTGAAAATCCTTTAGAGGGTCAGCTATGAACTCATTCCAAATAGACAATATACAACAAAAACAAAATGAATATAATTAAGTGTTCTTGAATACCCGTTCTTCTCAATGTTAGCCATAGTTTTCTATGACCCACACAGTCAAATGCCTTATATAATCAATCAAATACAAAGAGACATTCTTCTTGTATTCTCTGCCTTTAATCAGAATCCACCTGATATTAGTAATGATATACCTGGTAAAATGACTTCTAGGCAATTCTCTCTTAATGTACTGTTTCAGTCATTTTGGGTGTTGCTGTTGTTGTTATGTGTTGTTGAGTGAACTGTGACTCATAGTGACTCTGTGAACAATAGCTATGAACCTTATGTTATCTTCATCCAATCTCACTGTCTCTGACACATCTTCCCCAACTGCCACAGTCACTGTCAATCTATATCATCCAGGGTCTCCTCTCCTGTGTAACCCCTCCACCTTTCCAAGCATGATGTACTTCTCCAAGGCAACATGCTCAAAGTATGTGAGATACTCAACTACCCTGGCCTCCTAAGAGCAACTAGGTTTCACCCTCTCCAGGATAGAACTGCTTGTTCTCTTGGTAGTCCATGGTATGTTCAATATTCTTCCCCTGCACCATAACTCAAAGGCATCTATTTTTCCTCTGTAATCCTCTATAATCATTATCTAGATCTCAGATATATAGTAAATAATTGAGAAAATCAGGGCTTGGATCAGATATATCTTACTCTGTAGATTGGCATCATTGCTCCTTAGTACTCTGGAGAGGTCTCTGACAGCAAATTTTACTAAAGCAACTAATCTATTGATTTCCTGACTGAAATAAATACACAGTTCTAATAATATACATTTCAATATACCCTAATAAATACGTTGTTGTTGTTGTTATGTGCCGTCGAGTCGTTTTCGACTCATAGGGACCCTATGCACAACAGCCCTAAACCCTGCTCTATCCTGCGCCAACCGCACTGCCTCTGACACACCCATCCCGATTACCACAGTCACCGAATCAATCCAT
>NW_006399972.1:689185-720099 GCF_000299155.1 Elephantulus edwardii
CTCCACTGGAGAAGGATAGGCAATCTCCTCTCTTGTGATGGACTGCCCCAAAAACCCACTGGACGGTCAGCTCTGGGTTGGTTCTGACTTGTTGGCATACAATAGCAACAACATGTTCCTACTTATACATATCCAGCTATAAAGATTTGCCAAATTTCTTGATCTTGAAATACAGAGATATAACTTTCCATTATTTGACTGTGTACCAGATTATTAATTCCTGAGCCTCTAATAAATTTGTAGGTATTTATTGGTTTAATTATTATAGAAGAACTAAATAGATATTTCTATTGTTTGAAATATGAAATTTTGACGTCATAACAAATATGCTCAAACTTATGGAGATAAACATGGAGCCTTAAACGAATTAGACAAATAAGTATTGGTAAGATATCACCAAGAGGAAAAGGTAGTTAGAGAGCAGTAAACTTGTTTTGCTGTGGAAAATTAATATTGACAATATAAAACAAAATATTCAGATCAATTCCTCCATTTTGTATCTGAAAAAATCCGTATGCCATGAAGATATTTTTCTGAGGCCAAAGTTTCTAAAAGAAAAACAGTATTATATTTTGTTCCATTTCTCATGACTAGTGAATTTAGTTCTCTTATGTTTATGTCATTTGGTCAACTGATTTATAGTAGGAAAGAAAATGACATTTAAGAAATTAAGTTCACAGCAAAGAAGATCTTACACATGATTTTTTTGAAAGCGAAAATATAAATAAAAATGTCTGTCAAAGTATGTTACTGAATTTTTATAAGACTATAATTATACACATATTTAATAACCCCATTAGGCAAGAAGCTTTAGAAAACATTGAAGACTTAGATTATTATGATTAGCATAATAATTAGGTCGTTCATCAGGAAAATCCATGAATAATTCATTCTAATTAAGTAACTGATGAAAGGTAAATCATCCATCAATGCCAGAGCCCAGCAAAGTTATGGACTGTCTTAAATTATCAGTAAAACTAACTTCCAGTTAAAACATAATAAATTAAAATGTTATTAAACATTTGTCCCACTTCTAGAAAGGCATGAAAATTCTCTTTTACAATTTGCATTTTTGACAACCTGTAGATTTGCCTCAGGTGTGTGACTTGTTTTACTGTTTCAGTACTGGAAAAAATTTAAAAGAAAAAGAATTAGATATTAGAGCTATGAGAAGGAAAGGTGCTTTTTCTCTTAGATAATAAATATAGATATTGTGTTGCTTTCCTTCTGGCTATACCAGGTGACTAACCTTTAGAACAGGATGTCGGAGTATGCATCATACCCAGAGGAAATAGTTCGTGCAGCAAACAGGTAGCTAAAGCCAAATCCCTTTTTGATTAATGCTAGTCTGAACTACTCTAAGAAAGGGCAAAAGATCCTGTCCCCACACATTTGTTTGCCACCGTGCAAAATAGGTGTCAATCCTCACAGAGAGAGCTGAAAACCAGTTGATGAGATCGAAGCCTCAGAACTATTTATCATTGAATAATCTTCTACTGATTTAGAGAGAAAGAAAACCACCCAGTAACTATATTTGTTTTCCACAAGAGAGGTAAAAGTCAATTTAAATATTTTAATAAATGATAGATATAAGCATATGGGAAATACCTAGACATGACAACCTACCTAAATTAACACAGAAAAGTATTAGTTTAAGGACTATAAGATATGTCTGGGCATGGGAAATTTATTTGAGTCATTTTTGGAAAAGTGTGGTCTGCCTACTTATTATGAAAAATTTTTATGATAACTAAATAAAGTAACATACTAAGAGCTGTTGAAATATATTGAAAAAAATAAAAATTATCCTGAATCAATTTCAACTCATAGCAGAGTAGAACCGCCTCATAGAGTTTTCAAAGCTGTAAATTTTATAGAAGCAAACTGAGTAATCTTTCTCCCACTGAGTAGATGGTGGGTTCAAAAGGTTTTGATTAGTAGCTGAGTACCTTAAAAACAGCATGATGCTTAAGATGTGTTACTGTCTTCTTGCTCTACTAAGAAATGATTCAATACAAAATACACTTAGTGGATTTGAAGAGCACTTTTCCCAAAAGCCCGAAGTGTTTTCCTTAGTGAAGTCTACCTCAAAATTTCAGTATTAAAATTTCCTCTAAGCAAACACAGAGATATAATTTGTCAATGAAAACAAAAATAAACAAAGATAAATCATTTAAAGGAAAATAAGCTGATATTTGATAATTTCATTCTCATGGGGTTTTTTTTAAACAAATGATAAATACATGCATAAGGACATTTTTGGAGACTATGTCTATTATTGTTGTTATCATGTAATTTTGGATTTGGAGCTGGCCCATAGGTAACCCTGTTGTTGTTGTTGTTATTGTTGTTATTATGTGCCGTCGAGTCACTTGCGACTCATCGTGACCCTGTGTACAACAGCCCTAAACCGTGCTCTATCCTGTGCCAATCTCACTACCTCCAACACACCTATCCCGATTACCCTAGTCACTGAATCAATCCACCTCATAGAGGGTCTTCCCCTTTTGCACCGTCCCTCCACCCTCCTAAGCATGATATCCCTCTCCAAGTATCTCTCCCTCCTTTCAACATGTCCAAAGTATGGCAGAAGAAGCATCAGAATCCTTGCCTCCAAGGAGCAACCTGGTTTAACCCCTCTCCAGGATGAATCTGTTTGTTTTCTTGGCAGTCCAGGGTACGTTCAATACTCTTCTCCAGCACTACAGCTCAAAGGCATTAATTCTCCTTCTATCCTCCTTAGTCATTGTCCAACTCTCTGATGCATAACCAGTGATTGCAAAGACTGTAGCCTGTATCAGACGCACCTTAGTCTCCAGAGTGACACCATTGCTCTTCAGTACCCTGGAGAGGTCCCTAACAGCAGAGTTTCCCATCACAATACGTTTTTTTTATTTCCTGGCTACTGGTGCCAAGAGTGTTGACCGTGGAGCCAAGCAGACTAAAGTTATTAACAATCTCAATCTCTTCACCATCCATCCTGATGCTGCCAATTGGTCCGGTGGTGAGAATCTTTGTCTTCTTGACATTGAACCTCAATTCATACTGAAGGCTACAGTCCTTGACCCTCTGCAGCAAGTATTTCAGGTCCTCCTCAGTTTCAGCAAGCAGGGTTGTGTCATCTGCATAATGCAGATTGTTAATAGATCTTCCACCAATTCTGACACCACACTTCTCCTCATAGAGCCCAGCCTCTTGGATAATCTGTTCTGCATATAGGTTAGAAAAGGTATGGAGACAGGACACATCCCTGGCATACGCCTTTCCCAATTTTGAACCATGCAGTGTTTCCTTGCTCTGTCCTGATGACTGCCTCTTGGTCCAAGTATAGGTTTCATGTTAGAACGATCAAGTGTTCTGGGATTCCCATTCTTCTCAGAGTCAGCCACAGTTTGTTATGATCCACACAGTCAAATGCCTTTGCATAATCAATGAAACACAGATAGACATTCTTCTGGTATTCTCTGCTTTCATCTAAGATCCATCTAACATCAGCTACAATATCCCTAGTACCACGACCCCTTCTAAACCCAGCCTGGACTTCCAGCAATTCTCTGCTGATATGCTGTTCTAGTCGTTTTTGGATAATCTTCAGTAGAATCTTGCTTGCATGTGAAATCAATGATATCGTTCTATAGTTTCCACACTCTGTTGGGTCACCCTTCTTTGGAATGGAAACAAATATAGATCTCTTCCAGTCAGTTGCCCAAGCGGTTGTTCTCCATATTTCTTAGCACAACTTGGTGAGCACATCCAGAGCAGCATCTGTTATCTGAAATATTTCAGTTGGTATACCATCTATTCCTGGGGCCTTATTTTTTGCTATTTCCTTCAAAGCAGCTTGAACTTCTTCCTTCATCACCATAGGCTCTTGCTCATATGTGATTTCATTAAATTCTTTGTCTGTCAGTTCCTTTTGATACAGTAACTCAATATATTCTTTCCATCTTCTTTTAATACTTCCTGGATCATTTAATATTCTGCCTAACGCATCCTTGATTATAGCAACTCAAGGTTTGAATTTGTTCTTCAGTTCTTTGAGCTTAAGAAATGCTGAGCGAGTTTGTCCCTTTTGATTTTCTGACTCCAGCCCCTTGCACCTTTCATTGTAATAACCCTACAGTGGGTTTTAATAGGTTGTAAATTGAAAGGAGTAAATTCTTCTTCTTTCTCCCATGGAGCTATTGGGGGATTCAAACCTGTATTTCTTGCATTTTTAGTGCAACTCCTTACACTTTAAATAAAAAATTGGGAATAGAAGAGACTTTTTCAACACAATGAAAACCATACACTCAAAACCAAGAGCTAACATCATTCTCAATGGTGGAAGTCTAAAGACATTCACCTTCTGGTCAGAGACCAGACAAGGGTGCTCATTATCCCTGCACGTATTCAGTATTGTATTGGAAGTACTTGCTATTGCAATACAACAAGAGGAAGAAATAAGAGGCATCTGGATCAGCAAAGAGGTGGTTGAACTGTCATTATATGCAGATGATGTGACAGTGTACACAGAAAATCCTAAGGACTTAACAATAAAACTGCTAGAGCTTGTAGACTAGTTTAGTAGAGTGGTGGGAAACAATATACACATGCAAAAGTCAATGAAATTCCACTGTAGGAACAGAGAAAACAGAGAGAAGAAAACTAAGAAAGCAATATATTTTACAATAGCCAATCACAAATTCAGTTACTTGGGAATGAATCTAACTAGAGACACAAAAGACCTTTACAAGGAAAATGACAAAACACTACCGCAAGGGGTGGGGGGAGAGATGGAGGGAAGGAGGGAACAGGGAGAGAGAGAGGGAGGGGGAGAGAGAGAGAGAGAGAGAGAGAGAGAGAGAGAGAGAGAGAGAGAGAGAAAGGGAGACCTAACTAAATGGTAAATATTCCCTGTTTACGGTATGGGTAGGACGACTCAACGTCTTAAAAGTTACAATCCTAGCAAAAGCAATCTACATGATCAAAGGAATCCCAATAGAAATACCAAATTCATTTTTCAGAAAGATAGAAAATGCAATTATCACGTTTATTTGGAGAGGAAAGAGACTTTAAATAAGCAAAGCACTTTGGAAATATGAAACTGAAGTGGGCGGCATAGCACTGCCTGATTTCAAAACGTATTACACAGATGTAATAACCAATACAGCACGGCTTGATACAATGGCAGACACGTAGACCAACAGAACAGAATTGAGAACCCAGAAATTAACCCATTACCTATCGGTGACTGGGGTAATCGGGATGGGTGTGTCAGAGGCGGTGCGGTTGGCGCAGGATACAGCAGGGTTTAGGGCTGTTGTGCATAGGGTCGCTATGAGTCAGAAACGACTTGACGGCACATAACAACAGCAACAACACCTATCATCAACTGGTAGTCAATAAAGAAACAAAACTTATCAGATGGGGAAATGACACCCTCTTAATCCAATATTGCTGGCAAAACTAGGCTGTTACCTACAGAAAGTTGAAGTAGGATCCCCATTTCACACCATGCACAAAAATCAGTCCAAATTAGATTAGAGACATATAAACCAAAACCATAAATATCCTAAGAGACAAAGAGACCAAATTTAGAAGACCCAAACTACCAAATAAATAAACTGGCAAATATAGCCAGAAATACACAGCCAGGAGAGTATAACATCCGTGAATGTGGCCTTCTAAAAATTAAGTCTCTCTGTGGATCAAAAACTTTTTTCTAATAGGATGAAAAGAAAACCTACTGAATGAGAAAAAATATTTGGCAAAAACATCTCAGACAAGAGTCTCATAACAAATGTTAACAGAATACTATAGGACCTCCACAAGAGAAAGAATGATAACCCAATCACAAAATAAAAGGCATGGAGAGAGTTTTCATAAAAGAAGACATCTGGATGGCCAATAGACACAAGAAGAAATGTTCAAAAGCATGAAAATCAGAGAAATGCAAATCAAAATCACAATGAGATACCATCTCACCCCATTGTTGTTGTTGTTATATGCCTGCCGTCAAGTCTCTTGTCATTCATAGCGACCCTAAGTACAACAGCCCTAAACCCTGCTCTATCCTGTGCCAGCTGCACTGCCTCTGACACTCCCATTCCGATTACAAAAATCACTGAATCAATCCACCTCATAGAGGGTCTTCCCGTCTTGTGCCGTCCCTCCATCTTCCCAAGTATGATGTCCCTCTCCAAGGTCCTGTCCCTCCTTACAACATTTCCAAAGTATGTCAGACAAAGCCTCAGAATCCTTGCCTCGAAAGAGCAAGGTTTAACCCTCTCCAGGATGAATCTATTTTCTTGGCAGTCCATGGTACATTTAATACTCTTCTCCAGCACCACAGCTCAAAGGCATCTATTCTCCTTCTATCCTCCCTAGTCATTGTTCAACTCTCTGATGCATAACAAGTGGTTGCAAAGACCATAGCCTGTATTAGATGTACCTTAGTCTCCAGAGTGACACCATTGCTCTTCAGTACCCTGAAGAGGTCCCTAACAGCAGACTTTCCTATCGCAATACATTTTTTTATTTCCTGTCTACTGGTTCCAGTGTCAAAATTTAACGAGATAGAAAGCAATAAATGTTGGAGAGGGTGTAGAGAGATTAAAACTCTCATACACTGCTGGTGGAATTGTAAAAGGTTACAATCACTCTGAAAGCCAATTAGGTGTTTTCTCAAAAAGCGGAGCATAGAAAATCCATATGACCCAGCTATTCCACTGCTAGCAATTACCTCAAGGAAAACAGAACTGAGGTATAAATGGAGTTTTGAACAGCTGTGTTCATAATAGTAGTATTCACAAAAGCAAGAAAATGGAAAAAAACCCAAATATCCATCAACAAACAAATGGATTGAGAAAGTATCGTACATTCACACAATGGAATACTATGAAGCGCTAATTACCCACAATTTTGTAAAATAGTATTGTCTAAAAAGGAGAAAACAAGACCTGGAGGAACCAGACCATGAGCATGTCTCAGGAAGGACCAGAAGGAGTAAGAATAGCACAGCACAGCCCCTCACTGCCCCAGAGCAGATAACAGTTAAAGAGCCTATGGCCTAGTCCCATAGTGTATTTAGAGTCACATTAACAGCAAGAGGTTTGTTTACTTGTTGTTGTCTCACAGACTCACAGTTGAGAATGGGGTTTGTTAGGGAATTAAGGTGAAGAATGGGAGAGGGAAAGAATATCCCCCAATACAAGTCCAGGTTGTAGCCAAAGTACCAAGGCACAATTCTTCCATTAATCCAGGCTTTGGTTTCCGTTTAGCAATCAGATCCAAGTCATACAGCAAGGTTTGCCTCAGAGTAGTTAGAAGTCAGCTTCTCCTTCAAGTATCCAGCAAGAACAAGACCTTTAAGTTTGGGCAGCCCAAAGACAAGAAGTCTCAGGCCATAACTTGCTAAAATTTCTCCACAGTAATGTCACAATCTCTCCAACATAATCACCAGGGTGTTGCCAACAGGATCTGCTTCATTCTTTCTCACATCTTACTGCCACAAGTCTTGCATACTTCAAGTCTTTCTAACCAGTGTGGGAAGCACTTTCTCTTATACTAGCCCCACAACTGTTGATGATGTGTAAGATCATGCTGATTTGCAAGACCATGTGTCTGCAGTTAAGATAGCTAGAGGCCAGAGGGACTAACTCTAATGAATTTTTTTAAAAAGCAGCCAATTTTTAAGCTAATACCAAAACTATATAACATGTAAGAGTCTAGAGAGCACTATGCTGAGTGAACTATATCAGTCTCCTTGTTCCTGTTGTTTTTGATTGCCATCAAGTGGAGCAAGAATCATACTGACCCTGTGAACAAATGACCTGAAGCCTTTCTATAACTATCGTCATTTCTCAAAGTTCTATAGACCTCAGTCTCATAATGACAAATATCTCATAATACCATTATTATAAAAATAGAAGAATAACTAGTAATATGTGTGTAGAATTCCAAAAAGGGAAGAGTATAAGGGTAGTACACTGAAGTGTAGGAGAGGGAGAAATCACTGGGGTGACAAAATTTGGTGGGTAGAGAACGAGGTGGACAAATTAGGAATGATTCAGAGAGGAGCTGAAAAGATAGGCATACACAGAGCAATGGTGATAATTCTTAAAATACAATGTATATTAATGATCATATGAAACACAATGTGAATGAATGAATTTATGGAATGCAGTGTACATGAATGAAACACAATTTATATAAATTTTGTATATAAAATTATTTAAAATATTATTTCAGCTGAAGTTAATGCCTAAACTCACTGAGAAATCTAAAACATGAATTATAAATTTCTGATAGATTTTTGGAGTTTACACTATCTCATGGAGACCTTATGTATAACAAAATAAAATGTTGCTCAATTCTGAAACATCTTCATGAAAACTGGTCTCAGTCAATCTGTCTCTTTGAGGATTTCTCTTATTTCTACTGACCTCTATTTCACCTAACACATTTCATAATGTCGCTTTTGCAGGAGAAGCAATCTTCTCCTTTGCAGTTAATTGCCTCTGAAAACCCACTGGAGGGTCAGCTATGGGTTAATTCCAACTAGATAGTGCACAACAACAATGTCTTTTTCTACAAATTGATCTTTTTTTCATGACATATACAAATAACTCATGTCTCTAATTTCTTTTGTATTTTAAAATACAATTTTCTTTTTTTCTTTCAGTTTTAACTTTTTTCTTTTTTGTGATTTTAATAAGTTTACCAAAATGTTGGGTTTTTATGCTTTCATAATTGCACATTTTCCTGTCTACCTCCCCAGTTCACTTTAAAAAGACAATTTTTGCATAATTTCCTACCTCCTCCACCTCCCCTAGTCCACTTTGCCATGCCCCTCTTATTCTGTACTGTTACCATACAATTAGTCTATCTTCTGATGATCTACAGTTACTCTGTGATAGATCTGATTCAGTAACCCTGATTGTAGAGTACCTAGGAAACATGACATAAAGAACAAGATAGTCCTGATCTGGTTAAAATAATTTTTAGGAAAAGAGACTATTTTAACCAGTAAGGGCAAGATTCACATGTATGGGGACTAACTAGTCCAGTAAAGCAACTGAATATAGCACTAAAAGTGCTCACAACAATCCAACTAATCTTGCTCAGAAACACAATTAATACCCATGACAGTAGCAATCAAGATATCAAGTGATGTGTTGCATTGGGAAAATGTGCTGTCAGGATCATCTTTAAAGTTCTAACGAACAAGAATATCACTTTAAAGACTAAAATGCACCTAATTCAGGCCACAATATTTTTAATTGCTTGATACACATCTGGAAATTTGACAACACATAAGATGACCAAGGGTGAATCTTTGTCTGAATTCTGACAGAGAATTGGATGTTTCATGGAGTACCAAATGAACAAGTAAATCTAACTTGGAATAAGTGAAATGTAGTATTCCTTAGAGGCATGAATAGTGAAAAAGCATTCATGAACTTGAAGCATATTGTTCAGAGCATCAGGACATACTTTCAAAAGCAGAAGGTCAGAGAGAGGATTACATTAATATGGATTGACATAGTGACTAAACAATGGACTAAAGAATTTAATAGACTGTGAGGAGGAGACAGGATAGGGCAAAGGTCTAACCTATTGTTTATAAGATCTCTTTGAGTGATAGTTCCCTAGAAAGCATTTGACAACACTAACCCATAGATTTTGGTAAGTATGGTAATTAAGACTGACAGATAATATAGAGACCTTGATATTGCACCCTAGCTCATTTCTTCATTTTCATAGTCTGTTACTCTTGCATTACAATCTGGACAAATATGTACTTTTGGTAACTTTTTAAATCAAGTTGTGTGTGATGACAATGACAGTGATAGGAAACACTATTTAGCTCATGTTATTATAATTTGCATTTGTTGACTAAAACAATAGAAAACAATGCATATCACTTAACATAAGTTTCAGATGGATTATAAACACTCTGTCTTTACTTCACTCTCCCATAGCTATCATCCTGCTGTCAGTAAATGGTTTTGACTGGACACTACTCCTAAAGTAAGAAACATTAATTTCAAATGTATGTTTTCATGAAATGTTTCATAGATAAGCTTTGTTTCCCTGTTAAATATCTTTATGAATGAATAAAGAGACTAAAGCTATAAAAAGTTAAAATGAAAAGGAAATTTTAGTGACTCGAACTCACAAAACTTCTGCTTAAAATGTGTTTCCAGTTGCCATTTACTCACCTCCCTTCTCATTCCCTTTCTTCAAAATCACAGAACTGACCTTTCCTTCTTCTACTGCAGTTGCATAATGTCCTTATTCTAATACCCATAGAAACATGCCATCCTTCTATGATCACTTACTATTCTGTTGGAATGATTTTTTTATACTTTTCCCAAGTCCATCATCATAAAAATTGCTTAAGAGTACAAACTCTTAATAAGGAAGGGCTGTTGGATTTTGCCAAATGCCTTTTTTTTGCATCAATGTCTAAGCTCATATGGTTCTTGTTATTTACTTTGTTAATATGGTGAATTGTGTTGATCATTTTTCTTATGTTGAACCATCCTTGCATGCCTGTATGAATCCCACTTAGTCATGGTGAATTTTTTTTTATGTGCTTTTGGATTCTCTTGGCTAGGATTTTATAAAGAATGTTTGCATCTGTGTTCATGAGCTATATAGGTCTATAGTTTTCTTCGTTGGTAATATCTTTGTCTGGTATTGGTATTAGGATTATGCTTGCTTCATGGAATGACTTTGAAAGTATTCCTTCTTTTTCAGTTTTTTGAAATAATTTAAATAGTATTAGTAATAGATCCTCTCTGAATACTTTATTTCTGCTTGATTAATATAAAAGAGAAACAGGGGCCTCTACTGCCTTGGTTGTAAGGACTTACACTGCCAACCCAGAGGCATGTGGTTCAAATCCACCAGCTTCTTGGCAGGAAAAAGGCAGGCAATCTCTTCTCAAATTATTTATTGCCTCTGAAAACCTACTGAAGTTCAGCTAAGACTTGGTTCCATGTTACATAGAATTGTTAAATGGTACATAAGAATAATAACATTAAATTACTGTTAATTTAAAAATAATAAAAACTGCTTCATACTTATAATTTAATATCCTATACCTACCACAGTACATCTTGACTTTCTAGTACAATATTGAGAGTCTCTTCTAACAGTCTCTTTTTGAGAAGCCAAAATAAAGAGTGAATATGCTGAAGTAAAAACTGAATAAAAGATTTCAAAGGGCATCTTGAGAATACAAAACAAAATATTATAATGGTATGTGCAGGGAACTAGAATTAGAGAATAAAAAGAGGAACTCATACAGCATTTCTCAAGCTGAGAAACCAGAAAAATAAATTTAAGCCTCAAGTAGCAATATGGTGGCTTAGAGGCAATAAGTTTACTGTAATATAAAAGGCAAACAATTGAGTTCACAAGGCACTTAGTGGGAGAAGGATGGGTAATCTCCTTCCTTGTTATTAACTGCCTCAGAAAGCTTGCCAGAAGGACAATCTATGGGTTGTTTCCAACTTGATGGTAAACAACAACAACAACAACAACAGCATGGGCAATATGTTGAATGATCTAGGAAGCATCAAAAGAAGGTGGAAGGAACATACAGACTCACTGTACCAGAAAGAATTGATTGGCATTTTAAAATTTCAGGAAGTGCCGCTTGAATAAAAGTGAATAATAAGGAAGGCAGAAGTTGAGGCTTCACTGAAGGTATTGACAGAAAATAAGGCCCCACAATGGGATATCAGTTGATATGTTGCAAATAACAGATTAATTCCCTGGATATGCACAGTAGTCTATACTAGAAAATTTGAAGGACAGCTGTCTGGCCAACTAACTTGAAGAGATTCATATTTGTTCCCATTCCCAAGAAAGGTGATCCAACACAATGTATATATTATGAAACAATATATTGATATCACATGCAAGCACAATATTGCTGAAGATCATTCAAAAATGGCTACAACAGGACATAGGTAGAGAACTGCCAGAAACGCAAGCAGGATTTAGAAGATGCTGTGACACTAGGGAGATCATTGCTGATGTTAGATGGATCCTGGCTGAAAGTAATTAATACCAGAAGAATGTCTATTTGTGTTTTATTGATTATACAGAGGTATTTCACTGCATGAATAATAGTGAATTATGGCTAACATTCAGAAGAAGGGGAATCCAAAGAGACTTAATTGTGTTCATGTGAAACCTGTACCTAGACCAAGAGTTTGTTGTGTGAACTGAGCAAGGGAACACGGTTGTTGTTGTCGTCATCGTTGTAGTTGTTGTTACGTGTTGTTGAGTCATCTGTGACTCATAGTGATCCTATATACAGCAGCTCTGAAGCCTGCCCTATCTTGAGCTAGTCTCACTGACTCTGGCATACCTTACTGCTATTATCCCAGCTATTGTATCAGTCCATCTCATCTGCAGTTTTCCTCTCCTGCACTGTCTCTCCACTCAAGCATGATGTCCTCCAAGGATTGGTCTTCCCTGGTCCCATACCCAAAGTATGTGAGATGGAGCTTCAAAATCCTAGACTTTATGAAGAAACTTGGTTTTTACCGTCTCCAACACAAACTTCTTGTTTTCTTGGCAGTTCATGGTATGATCAAGACTTTTCTCTAACATCACAAGTCAAAAGCATTGATTCTTCTAGTCTCATCTTTAGTCATTGTCCAGCTCTCTGATGCATAACTAGCAATGGTGAAGACCATGCCTTGGATCAGGCACATCTCTGTCTCTAGACTGACATCACTGCTTCTCAGTACTCTGAAGAAGTCCTTGACAGCAGATTTTCCCAGTGTAATTTGACTCATGCCAAGAGTGTTGATTATGGAAACAAGCAAGCTATAATTGTTAACAACTTCAATCTCTTCTCTATCATGGTGCTACCAGTTGGCCTACTGGTGAGAATCTTTGTTCTCTTGATGTTGAGCTTCAATCCACATTGAAGAATAAAGACCTTGACATTCTGCAGCGAGCGTTTCAGGTTCTCCTCAGTTTCAGTAAGCAAGGTTGTGTCAACTGCATAATGTAGGTCATTGATGAGTCTTCCTCTAATCCTGATGTCACATTCCTTGTCATAAACCCCCCAAATGATCTGTTCAGCATATAGATTAGAAAGGCATGGATACAGGACACATTCCTGATAACTCTTTTCTTGAATTTGAACCACATAATGTTTCCTTGCTCTGTTCTGAGGACTACTTCCTAAACTCAGTGTAAGTTTCACATGAGCACAATCAAGTGTTTTTGGATTCCCATTCTCAAGGTTAGCCACAATTTGTTTTGATCCACAAAGTCAAAAGCCTTTGTAGAGTCAATGAAACACAGATAGACATTCTTCTGGTACTTTTTGCTTTCTGCCAAGATCCATCTGACATTGACAATAATTTCTCTAGTGCCTTGACCTCTTCTAAATTCATCTTGTATTTCTGGCAGTTCTCTGTCAATGCCTACTTGGTTGTGGATAATTTTCAGCAGGATTTTGATTACGTGCTATATTAGTGATGCTGTTATTGTTGTTATGTGCCATCAAATCTGCTGTGAGCTATAGCAATCCTATGTACAACAGCTCTGAACCCTGTCCTGTCCTGAGCCAGTCTCACTAATTCTGACACATCAACCCCTACTGTCCCAGCTACTGTATCAATCCATCTCATCAAGGGTCTTCCTCTTTTCCACTGTCTCTCTGCCACTTTGAGCATGATATCCTTCTCCAAGGACTTGTCTCTACTGGCCATGTGCCTAAAATATGTGAGATAGAGCTTCAAAATCCTAGTCTCTAAAAAGAAATTTGATTTCACCCTCTTTTTGATCATTATCACACTGTCAGGGACATTTTTTGGATTGGAAATAAATACGGATCTCTTCCAGTCAATCGGCCTCAGATTTCTTGGCACAACCTGGTGAACATGATGACCAGGGCAGAATTGGCTGAAATACATAAATTGGTATTTCATCAATTCCTGGGGTCTTATTTTTTTGCCAAGTCCTTTAGAACAGCCTAAACTTCCTTCTCCGTCACCATTACCTTTTGATGTTTCATGAAGTTGTTCTGTTTCAACCAATTCTTTTTGGTACAGTGACTCTGTATACTCCTTCCATCTTCTTTTAATGCTTCATGGATCATTCAAAATTCTGCCCATATTGTCCTTAAGCATTGCAACTCATGGCTTCAGTTTGCTAACTTTAGTTCTTTTAGCTTAAGAAATGCTGAGTCCTCCTGATGAGACACATGCACTAGGACCTCCTCTCCTGATGCCAGCTCCCCACACAGGGACCACATGACATGACATGCAATGGGACCTGACTGGACATGCACCAGGAGCAATGTGCACTGGGAGCGATGCTAGAACTTCAGTGAAATACTTTGTTGGTTGCCACTGCTGTTTGGCAGGATCGCATGAGGCCCCTTGAGCTCAATCAAAAGGGAAAGAGACAGCTGGAGATTGTTCTTGAAGGGAAAGCATGGCTTTCTGGTTTTCCAATTAGGTCTCTGCACTCCACCTTGTGTCTCTTCACATCCAGCCCATCAGCTGCCTTTATCCCAGAAGACTTTGGGCTTACTGTAGCTAGCTATAGCACTCGTCTGACAGAGGAGGTGGCTATTGCAGGCCTTTTCTCTACCAAACTGAAACAGATCTTTCATAGGGTCAGAAGGCAGACAGAAACTCAGCCAGGGTAGCTTCACCAGCCTCTTTTGGGGCAGTAACTTCAGATCAAGAACCTGCTGTCACTTCAGACATGGAAAACTCTACCAAAGCAATATCATGTAGGAAACAGGCTTCGTTCACACTTTACTCAAGTCCAAAGCAAGATACCACCCCTCAAAAGTGACAGAGTATCAGTAGATTTCCTGAAGACAGAAAGTCTGACCAAACTTACTGACACAGAATTTAAAAGAACAATGATTAAATATTTTCAATGGGTGAAAGACAAGCTAGAAGAATTAAAGGACACTTCAAGCAAAAACAAGGAGGAACTTTAAAAAAAAAAAACAATACAGATAAAACAAACAAGGCATTAGGCTCGGGGGGGGGGGTACCAAATTCCAAAATATGAGTACCAATGTTTCAAATGCTGTCAACATAATGGAGGGACACATTAACAGGTTTGAAAAGATGGAACAAAGAACCAGTGAAATAGAAGATACAATTGTCACTATTGATCTGCTTAAAAAAAAAAAAAGAGGAAGGGAAAAGAAGAAAACTTAAGAATAATGTGTGACATAGAGAAATAACATGCACACCATTAGAATCCCAGGACAGGAAGAAGCAAGTAAAGGCACAGAAAAAGTGGTGGAAGAATTATTAGAAGAAAACTTTCAAGGCATACTGAAAAATGTCATTGTTGTTGTTATGTGTCATCAAGTCACCTGCGACTCATAATGACCCTAGGTACAACAGCCCTAAACCCTGCTCTACCCTGTGCTAACCTCACTATCTCTGACACACCTACCCCAACTATCCCATTCACTGAATCAATCCACCTTATAGAAGGTCTTCCTCTCCTGAGCTGTCCCTCTACCTTCCCAAGCATGATGTCCCTCTCCAAGGATTGGCCCCTCCTTGCAAATTGTCCAAAATATGTCAGGCTAAGCTTCAGAATTCTTGCCTCCAAGGAGCAGCCTGGTTTAACCCTCTCTAGAATGGGAACCCCCAAACACTTGATTGTGCTAATGCGAAACCTATGCTTGGACCAGGAGGCAGTTGTCAGAAGAGAGCAAGGAAATACTGTATGGCTCAAAATTGGGAAGGGTGTATGCCAGGGCTGTATCCTATCTCCATACCTTTTTAATCTTTATGTAGAACAGGTTATTCGGGAGGCTGGGCTCTATAAGGAGAAATGTGGCATCAGGATTGGAGGAAGAATCATCAACAATCTATGTTATGTAGATGACACAACCCTGATTGCTGAAAATGAGGAGGACCTGAAGCACTTGCTGTGGAAGGTCAGGGACTATTGTATTCAGTATGGATTGAGACTCAACGTCAAGAAAACAAAGATTGTCACCACTGGGCCAGTTGGCAGCATCATGATGGATGGTGTAAAGACTGTGACTGTTTACAGTTTTGGTTTGCTTGGATCCATAGTCAACATTCTTGGCACCGGCAGCCAGGAAATTAAAAGACATAGTGTGACGGGAAAGTCTGTGGTTAGTTAAAAACCTCTCTAAAGTGCTGAAGTGCAAAGCTGTCAGTCTGGAGACTAAGGTGCGCCTGATACATGTCATGGTCTTTGTAATCACTTGCTATGCATCAGAAAGCTGAACAATGACTACGGATGATAGAAGGACGATTGGTGCCTTTGAGCTGTGGTGTGAGAAAAGAGTATTGAATATACATACCATGGACTGTTAGGAAAATAAACAGATTCATCCCAGAGAGGGTTAAATCAGGCTGCTCCTTGGAGGCAATGATTCTGAGGCTTCATCTGACATACTTTGGACATGTTGCAAGGAAGGACCAGTCCTTGGAGAGGAATGTCATGCTTGGGAGGGCTGAGGGACAGTGCAGGAGAGGAAGACCCTCAATGTGATGGATTGATTCAGTGATTGGCATAATGGGGGTAGGTGTGCTGGAGATGGTGAGATTGGCACAGGATAGGGCAGAGTTTAGGGCTGTTGTACATAGTGTCACTATGAGTCACAGGTAACTTGACAGCACATAACAACAACAACATGAACCTGTTCATTTTCTTAGTGGTATATGGTATATTCAATACTCTTCTCCGACACTACAGCTCAAAGACATCAATTGTCTTTCTATCATCCCTAGTTATGCAGATGACACAACCTTGCTTACTGAAAATGAGGATAACTTGAAGCACTTGCTGCAGAAGATCAAAGAATATATTTAGTACGGATTGAATTACAAAGTCAAGAAAAAAAATTCTTAGAACTAGACCAGTAGATAACATCTAACCAGTAGATAGAGGAAAAAAATTGAAGTTGTCAACAATTTTATCTAACTTGAATCCACAATTAATGCCACCAGAACCAGCAGTCAGGAGACCAGGAGACATGTTGCATTGGGAAAATCTGTAGTCAGATACCTCTCCAAATGACTGATAAACAATGATATCAATGTGAGGACTAATGCTCCTGTTTCGGACCATGATCTTTTCAATCACTTGTTATGCATCTGAGTGTTGGACAATGAATAAGGGTGACAGAAGAATAATTTAAACCTTTGAGCTATGATGCTGAAGAAGAGTACTAAATCCCATGAACTGCCAAAAGAACAACCAAATATGTTCTGGAGGAAGTGCAGCCAGAGTGCTTCTTGGAGGTAAAGATGGTGAAACTTCACATGGCATACTGTGGGCATGCTACTGTTGTTGGTGTTAAGTGCCATAGAGTCATAGACGATCCATAGAGACCCTATGGATGAAAATCTTGAACACAAAACTTTCATCTCTTTTCCAAGTTCATATTGTTTCAGGAGGCAAGCTTTTTTTGACAGTGGGTGCCACTTCTGTTTCCAACCCTGTTTCATTCAGGAGATCCACAAACATCAGGCCTGAGGGCCATAGGCCCGAGGTTCTAAAAGCCTTTTTAAAGGTGAAGCCAAATTCAATCAACTCACATCCTATTGCAAGCCCTAGTCTCAGCCCCAACACAGAAAACACATCTTTGCAGAATGCTGCCATTTGCTCATCTTCCCAACCTGAAAATAGCCTTAGACTGGCAGCCAAAAGCCTTAGGCCAATTTCCTGGGCTATTTCCAGGATGGGAAGATGAGCAGAACAGCCAGATTCTGCAAAGGTGTGGTTTTGGTTTTGTTTTGTTTTGTTTTGTTTTTCACAGCATGCTACTAGAATGGTTATTCCTTGAAGAATGACATCATGCTTAGCAAAGTAGAGGGTCATAGAAAGAGAAGACAACCCTCAGCCAGATGTATTGGCACAATAACTGCTGCAATGCGCTCAAGTGTGTCAGAAAGTGAGAGGATGGCACGTGGACATCTATAGTTCATGGGGTCACTGTGGGTCATACTCAACAGTTGCTCTTGACAACCACAGCACTTCTACCGGTAAGTAATAAATATTAAAACAATCCCATCTAAACTAATTCTTAGACTAAAATTTTGTGATTATATATTCATAATTAACCTCACAATAGACCCCTGAATAATTAGTTATTTTTCTTCTACACTGAAAATCTGAGACCCAGAAAATGAACTATTGGTAAATTTACCTCACTAATTCATTAATTATATTTTAATTAAAACATTTTCAATACAAATGATCCAATGGAACAAACTTAGTTCTTTATTTTCTTAATATCACTATGTGTGGCTTAGCCAGGGAGCTTTCAAACTTATGTCCTGAGTTTGTAGTTAGTGTGTTTGGTTGGTTTTATGTTCACATTTTGTATGTATGTATTTATCAGTGTTATTCCCCTTCCCCTTTGCCTAAAAAAAATGAGAAATAAAATGAATTAATAAGCCAGAACAAAAAAGTATAAGTTTGAGAAAGGATAATTTAGGAACCTGAAATAATAGTACAGAATCCCACAGACTCTTGGAACTATGAAAATGTTAATAGGCAGTAATATGGATTGATTTTCTCCCTAAAACACATGTTGTAAATCCTAACCTGTATATGAGAAGTTATAATATCATTTGATAATAAGTTGTCTTTTTATGTTATTGAGACAAGATTAATGTTAAAGACTGTAAGTCAATCTGTTTTTAGAGATAAACGAGATTAAGCAAGCAAACCAGAGAAACAGAGATGAGGAAAAAGAGATGTGTAGTAACAAAACTTGCGTCCAATTCCTAAACTCTGGAAACTCTATGAACTTTGATAAATGATGGCAGTTATAGAAAGGCTTCAGGCCTTTTGTTCACAGGGTTTCTGTGAGTCATGCTCAATTCCATGGCGATCAACAACAGTAACAAAAAGTCTGCCCACATTCAAAGAGATAAAAAAGTTCTTCAACTAGAGTCAGCACCTTTAAGTCAAACTTCTGACGTCAGAGACTGAGAGAGGGGAGAATAATCTGTCTGTTAAAGTCACTCATTTTTGGAATTTTTGTTATTGTAATAAGAAATAAGACAATGGCAAGAACTATCCAAATCGATGGAGCATAATGAACTCGAACCTAAAGTACAGACTCTCTTTCTCTACTTTTTAATTCAATTATTACTAGTTTCACTTTTTCTTTCTTTTCTTTTTGATTTGGACAAGTAGAGTTTCAAACTCCCACCTTACACATTATTCAAAAGTATCAAGTTTTATTGCTTCTAGAAGTTTGACGTTACTAGAGAATTTTGATGAGATAGGGATAAAAGAAATAGTTTTGCTTCAATGATTTATAATCATATACCTCAAATATCTTATTATAGTTTATTGTCTTCATTATCATTTAACATGTATTATAAGAAAAGTGCTGCAGAGCAGTGCTCAATTTTTCATATTCCCATGAAACACCTGGGGACTTTGTTAAACTGCAGAGTCTAAGTCAGTAGATCCGGAGTGAGGTCTGAGATTTTGATTTTCTAATAAGCTCCCAGATGATGCCTGTGCAGAATGCAAAAAATGAATGAGGTCTAGTCTCTAAATCTCAGAGTTCAGTGTCTTGAGAGGCACAGAACTAAACCTTAAGGACTCAAATACAAAGATGAATACCAAAGAAAATGTTGAAAACTCAGAAGCTTTGTGGTCTTTGCAGAATTTTATAGCATGGGCAGTTATCCAAAAACACTCCACTCTTATGTTTTAAGAGAAAGTTAAAAGAAACCAGGAATTCATAAATAGATCACCAAAGAAATTAAATGTGCTCTCCCAGCTTTCTATTTCTTGCTGCTTGCTTTAAGAGCATAATTAAAGGCTATTGACTTTGTTTTCTACAAGAATACTTCTTTCTTTGTACCAGAGATGATGGACCCCAACTTGGGTAATCAGAGAATGCTCACATTCTAAAGTTTTCCTTAATTAACTCTCTGAACTAGTGTATATTCACCGTGGCAAAGACTATTTTGCAGAAATATTAAAAATATTAGATTATAAAAAAGTCATTCTTTTTCTCAAAGAGGCTGGTTGACACATATGTCTAGGTGTCGAAGTGTCTAGCTGAAAGGGAAGACAGATGAAAAGCTGTCTACTCATTCAGAAGTGAATTACTTTGGAAAAATCCATGATTTGTGACTAATTACTTTCTCATATTCTTAATTTTTTTCAGGACATTAGCAGGATCAAAGCAATACTTTCAAAGCCTTATATTTTTGCAATGAAACTTCAGGATCACAGAATTGAACTGCAATGTTGGTTGATATTATTATTGCCCTGGGAGGAATCATTGGATTTCTCACTCAGAATATCTCCTGCTAGCAAATGCAGACAAGGGTTAATATCATCTGTAGCCATGCAGGGAAGAAGCAAACATCTTGTTATGAAAGTTTGCCTTGAGTTACTCCTAGTCAAACTGTTTCAGAAAGCAAATTTCTGCCTCACTGTTGTTACCTTGTCTTTTATCTCAGGTTAATTATATAATGGTAGAAGATTATACTCTAAGAAAGAATATGTAGTGTGAAAGAATATTATCTTTAGGATATTCTAGAATTAGATCTAACTTTCTTATCTATAAAACAAGGATGAAACCTATTAAAGTTAACTTAAAATAAGATTGTAAGGACTTATGCAAATATATGCAATAGAAGTGTTATCTCAGCTGCTACCAATTTAGCCCCCCCCCCTTGTAGTGACCTAAAGAACAATGGAGAGTTTTTCTGATTTGTACAATGGCTTTAGTTAATTAGGCAGTTCCTTTGCCTAAACTATTTTAATCCACCAGCTGCTCCTGTGGAGAAAGATGGGCGGGAGAAAGATAGGCAGTCTCCTGCCCTGTGATTTACAGCCTTTGAGAACCAGCCTGGAGGGTCAGCTATGAATCTGTTCCAGTCTGGTACACAACCACAACCTAAAAAAATTCAGACTTTGCCTCCATTTTTTTTTAGGTTACTCTTTTTTATTTTTTTTAGATTTTATTTTACTAATTTTAATGAACATTTACAGAGATTTTGGATTTCCATTCATTCATTGTTTCACTTTTCTCCCTGTCCAGCTCTCCCCCTCCCCCCCCTCAGCTCTCCTCTCTTTGAAAAGTAAAAGGAAAATTCTTTCTTTGATATACAATCCCCCCTCATCCTTCCCACTGCCCCAAGTACACTCCACTATGCAACCTTAATTGTGGACTCTTGTGATAACCATAATACCCTATCATACATCACTTTTAAATTATTCTTTCCCTCATCTGTTTCAGTGCAGTATATGAAATTTATCCAGTTTAATTCTTATACTTGGCTGTGCTCTTCCAATCCATTTCAATAATGGAGATGCTAACAGAAGTGAGATGAGGAAAGTTCCTTGATATGAATGTTAGAAAAGTGCTGTGATTGGTGCATTTGTTGAAGCCATGTCCGGATTAAGGCCTTACTGGCAAGAATATTCTCTGGCGACTCACCCTCGGCCTGAAAAATGCTGATAAGCACACAAGCTGAAGCTGGGTGTAGTCTCATGTAACTGGCACCTATAAAGTGGCATGCTGTCTTTGCAAAAAAAAAAAAAAGAAGAAGAATGGAATGGAATGGAATGAAACAATGCCTAATAGTCCTGTTCCATCCTCAAGAACAGTTGTATATTGGACCATTGCGGTTCAGCAAGTTTTTCATTGAAATATTGTCACAAGTAGATTGCTAAGTCTTTTTCCTAGTCTGAATTAGTCTGTATTTCTGAAACCTGTTGAATATATCTCTCGACAACTGTTGTATATTAATGTTCTTTATGATTTAAAGAGGGACAGTGGTAGTCTAGTGGTATAGGGGTTAAAGCTGATCAAAGCAAGAGTTGCTTGAATGAGAATAATGTCATCTAAAGAATATGATCAGGGCAAAAAAGCATTCTGTCCTGTTGTTATTGTTATTGCCATTGTTGTGTGCCATCAAGTTGCCTGAGACTTATAACAGCCCTATAAACAGATCTGAAGCCTGTCTTGTCCTGAGCCAGTCTCTCTGACTCTGACACACCTACCCCCATAGCCCTAGTTACTGTATCAATCAATCTCATTAGGGTTTTCCTCTCCACATTTTGGAACATGATGTCCTTCTCTAAAGATTGGTTCCTCATGGCCACATGCTGAAAGTATGTGAAATGGAGCTTCAAAATCATAGGCTCCGAGGAGAAATTTGGTTTTACCCTCTTCAGGACAGACCTGTTTGTTTTCTTGGCAGTCCATGGTACGTTCAAGATGCTTTTCCACCACCACAACTCAAAGACATCAATTCTTCTTCTGTCATCCTTGTCATTGTACAGCTTTCTGAGACATAGCAAGTAATTTCAAAGACCATAGCCTGGATCAGGTGCAACTTAGTCTCTATACTGATATAGTTTCTTCTCAGTCCTCTGGAAATGTCCTTAATAGTAGATTTACCTAATGAAATTTGGCTATTGATTTCCTGACTGCTGGTGCCAAGAGTGTTAAGTGTGGAGCCAAGCAAGCTGTAACTATTAACAACATCAATCTGTTCTCCATCCTTCATGGTGCTTCCAGTTAGTCCAGTGGTAAGAATCTTTGTTTTCTTGAAGTTGAGCTTCAGTCCATATTGAAGATTACTACTTCTGCAGCAGGTTGTTAATGAGTCTTCCTCCAATCCTGATGCCACATTCCTCCTCGTAAAGCCGAGACTCCTGAACGATCTGCTCTGCATATAGATTGAAAGAGAATGGAAACAGGATGAATCCCTGATACATTCCCTTCCTGATTTTGAACCATGCAGTGTTTCCTTGCTCTGTTCTTAGAACTTCTTCCTGACCCAAGCATAGGTTTCACATAAGTACAATCAAGTGTTCTGGGCATCCCATTCTCCTCAATGTTAACCACAATTGGTTGTGATCTACACTGTAATGCCTTTGCATAGTCAAAGAAACACAGATAGACATCCTTCTGGTACGCTTTGCTTTCTGCCAAGATCCATCTGACTTTAACAATAAAGTCTGGAGTTCCACAGCCTCTTCTAAACTCAGCTTCTATTTCTGGTAGTTCTTTGTCAATGTACTGGTCCAGTCATTTGTGGATAGTCTTCAGCAGGATTTTGCGTGTGTGTGATATGAGTGATATTATATGATAATTTCCACATTCTGCCAGGTCCTCCAGGTTTCTTGGCACAACCTGGTGAGCATGTCTAGAGCAGCATCTGGTTGTCGAAATGTCAATTTGTTTTCTATTAATTCCTGGGGTTTTATTTTACTGCCACGTTCTTCAGAGTAGCCTGCATTTCCTTCTTCATCACCATTGCCTCTTGATCATATGTTGTTTCTTGAAATTTTTCTGTGTCAGCCAATTCTTTTTGGTACAGTGACTCTGTAAACAACCCCAATCTTCCATTAATATTTCCTGGATCATTCAATATTCTTCCCATAGCATCCTTAAGTAATGCAGCTTGAGGTTTGAATTTGTTCTTTAGTACCTTCAGCTGAAGAAATGCCAAGCAAGGCTGGCCCTTCTGATTTTAGGACTCCAGTCCTTTGTACATTGCATTATAATAGTTAGCTTTGTATTCCCATGCTGCCCTTTAAAATTTTCTATTCAGCTCTCTAACTCTTATTTCTTTCCTGTACTTTGGCTTCTCCATGCTCTAGTGCAATATTCAGAGTCTCTTCTGTCATCAATTTTAATCTTTCTTTCTTCTGGCTTTGTAATGACCTTTCGCATTCTTTGTGAATGATATTCTTGATATCCTCCCACAGCTCTTCTGGTTTTCGTTTATTAGCGTTCAAGGCTTCAGTTATATTCCTTAGTTGGTTTTTCAATTCAGGTGTGACACACTCAAGGTCAATTTTTTCTTTCTCTGAATTTAATTTTATCTACTTTAGCTTTAATTTGAACTTGCATATGAGTAGTTGATTATCTGTTTCTCAATCAGCACCTAGCCCAGTTTTCACTGCTTATATTGCACTACTCCAGTGATTCCTTCCACAGATGTAATCAGTCTGATTCCTGTGAATACCATCAGGTGAAATCCATGTGTATAGCATGTTTTTTTTTGTTTCTTCTATAAGGTGTTTGCAGTGAATAAATTGTTAATTTTGCAGAATTCTAACATTCTATCCCCAGTCTCATTTCTGTCACCAAATCCATGTTTTCCAACTACCAATCCTTCTTCCTGCTTCCCAACTTTTATATTCCAGCCACACATTATCATTAATGCATCTTGGTTGCACATTTGATCGATTTCTGACCACAAAATTTGGCAGAAATCATCTATTTCCTCCTCTTTGACTCTGGTCGTTGCATAAATTTGAGTGATAGTGATATTAACAGGTCTTCCTTGCATGTGTATAAATATTATCCTGTCACTTACAACATTGCATTTCAAGATGGATCTAGAAATGGCCTTTAAAATTAAGGAAGTAACCCCATTTTTTCTCACCTTGCCCTTAGCAAGATTAAACAAACAATATTTATTAGGAATGTGTGTGTGTGTGTGTGTGTGTGTGTGTGTGTGTGTGTGTGTGTGCTCGCATAAAACTTTGATTCCCTCACTGACACTGCCTTTTGATAAAGATGTGGTTATGGAAACAGAGGTCAACAAATAAGAAAAGAAACATCCAAAACATTTTAGAACCCAGTTAATACATTTTACTGCTTATGCAATGAGGAACTTCTCCAATAAAAGCTATGAAGATCTACAGGTCGATAGGACACTCAACTATGAGTTCCTCTTCTGTTACCACTTGATTCACTTATGTGTTGAGTAGTTCATTCCTTTGTCCAACATATTCCTGCTGAGAAGTGCAACGTGTGGTGATCTCAACGTGATATGGGAGGAATATTGATCATAACCACATGAAGCAAAAAATCGAATAATCTGTATTTCTTCATTGTCAGCTAGAGACAATGCCATCATGCATTTATTAATCTCTATAAAAGACAGGGCCAGTGAGTACTGCCTAGTGAAGGTAATTATTCATAAGGAGATAAAAAAAAAGATGGGACAAGAGATAGCTAAAAACCAGAGAATACAAATTAAGCCCCTTCAACAACTCTCAAAGGCTGCCTCATCACACAACCTCATCTTTGACTCCTTGATGGTGTTTCTCTCTTCCCTAGAACTTCAGCCTGAAATACCTTAGGGTTTTGTTTTTTTGGCTCGGGGTGTTTTGGGTGTTGTTTGTTTGTTTTCCTGTGAAGTTCTCTCACAGTTGCTGTTTCTCTGAGTGGTGATATACTTTCTTTACTTTCTTTTTCACTTATAATAAACTAACTTATTATCTTGTCAATGTATGAGTGGGAATTTGTAACTTTTTATATCCCTCCCTAATAAATTAAATGGCCACCTATATAAAAAGATCCTTAATGCTACAAATTAGCATGTTCCAGCACTCACTGTACCAACTGGCTGACACAGAAGAATTCCATGAAACAATAAATGATCAAGAGGCAATGGTGATTAAGGAGGAAGTTGAAGCTCCTCTGAAGGAATTGGCAAAAAGCAAAGCCCCAGGAATTGGTGGAAGATCAGTTGACATTTTGACAAACAGATGTAGCCCTGGATGTACTCACACAAGGTTGTGCCAGGAAATTCAGAGGAAAATTGCCTGGCCAACTGACTGTATGAGTTCCAGATTTATTCCCATTCTAAAAAAGAGGTGAACCAACAGATTTTGGAAATTATTGACCAATACTGCTGATATCACACACAAACACAATCTTGCTAAAGATTATCCAAAATGACTGGGATAATACACAACAGAGGACCACCAGAAATACAACTGGGTTTAACAGAGACTGTGGCACTGTGAACACCATCACCCACGGCAGACGGATCTTGGCTGAAAGCAGAGAGTACGAAAGGAATGTCTCTATATTTCATTGACTTTCAAAGGCATATTTGATTGGGTGGACCACAACACTTGAGGCTAACCTTGAGAAGAATGATAATCACAGAACAGTTGATTGTGCTTATGCAAAATCTATACTTGGACCAGGAAGCAGTCCTCATAACAAAGTAAAGAAACATTTCCTAGTTCAAAATCAGGAAAGGAGTGTATTGGAGATGCATCCTGTCCCCATACCTTTTCAATCTACCGATGGAACAGATAATTTGGTAGTTTGGATTTTATGAGGAGGAATGTAGCATCAGAATTGGAAGATACTCATCAACAACCACTTTTATGCAGATGACATAACTTTGCTTGCCAAAACTAAAGAGGACTTGAAGTAGAATGTCAAGAACTGTAGTCTTAAATACGATTGAAGATCAACATCAAGAAAACAAAGATTCTCACTAGTGGATGAATTGGCAGCACCACGATAGATGGGGAAGAGATTGACGTTGTTAACAATTACAGCTTGCTTGGTTCCACAATCAACACTCTTGGCACCAGCAGTCAGGAAGTCAAAAGATGAATTGCATTAGTAAAATCTTCTGTCATTCCTCTCCATATTGGTGAAGAGCAAATATGTCAGTCTAGAGACTAAAGTTCACCTGATCAAGGTCATGGTCTTTGCAATTACTTGCTATAGGAAGAAAAATTTATGCCTTTGAATTGTGGTGCTGGAGAAGAGTATTGAACATTCTGTGGATTGCCAAGAGAACAAATAGGTGTGTCTTGGAGAGAGAAAAGCCAAAATGCTCTTTGTAGGCAAGAATTTCAAAGCTCTGTCTCACATACTTTGGACATGTTGCTTGGAGGGACCAGTTTTTGGAGAAGGACATCATGCTTGGAAGGCTGGAAGGATGGCACAGGATAGAAAGACCATGGATGTGGTGGATTGACACAGTGACTGAGAGAATGAAGGCAAGTGAATCAGAGATTTTGAGATTGGCTCAGGATCTGGCAGACTTCAGAGCTATTGTGCATGGGGTCGCAATGAGTTGCAAGAGACTTATCAACACATAACAATAACACAACAGCAAGATCTGAAGAATTAATACATCTTTCTTTTTATTATTATTATTATCACTTGTTATGCATCAGAGAGTTGGACAATGACCAGGGAGGATAGAAGGAGAATTGATGCCTTTGAGATGTGGTGCTGGGGAAGAGTATTGAGAATACCATGGACTGCTAGGAAAGCAAACAGATTTTTCCTGGAAAGGGTTATACCGGGTGGCTCCTTGGAGGCAAAGATTCTGAGGCTCCGACTAACATACTTTGGACATGTTGTGAGGAGAGACCGGTCCTTGGAGAGAGACATCATGCTTGGGAGGGTGGAGGGACGGCGCAGGAGAGGAAGGCCCTCTATGAGGTGGATTGATTCAGTGACTGGGATAAGTGCAATGGGAGTGTCAGAGACAGTGCGATTGGCACAGGACAGAGCGGAGTTTAGGGCTGTTGTACATAGGGTCGCTATGAGTCGCAGGCGACTCGACGGCACATAACAACAACAACAACATACTTGTTTATTTACAAAATTCTAATACATTGTTTTCCAGAACAGAGTCTTCCAATTTAAGAAGTCTGGAGTGAAGTGTGCTGTTTGGGGCATTCCTTAGTAGGAAGATCTGCCTTATTCACAGCAACTCCGAGATTCAGCAATAATACTGAGTACTGCCAGTGCCATGGGACTCCCAAGGAACAAGCCTGATTAGCAATAGTAGGAAATCTTGACTGAAAGCAGAGAGTACCAGAGGAATGTCTATCTGTGTTTTATTGACTATGCAAAGGCTTTTGACTATATGGCCCAAAACAAACTGGCTAACTGTGTGAATAACAGGAATCCCAGGATACTTGATCATGGTTATGTGAAACCTATACTTTGGCTAGGAGTGCAGTCATCAGAACTGAGCAAGGGAACACTGCGTGATTCAAAATTGGGAAGGATATACACCAGGGAGGTATCCTTTCTCCATACCTTTTCAATGTATATGTAGAACAGATTATCTGGGAGGCTGGGCTCTGTGAGGAGAAATGTGGTGTCAGGATTGAAGGAAGGCTCATCATCAATCTGTGTTATGCAGATGACACAACCCTGGTTGCTGAAACTGAGGAGGACCTGAAACACTTGCTGCAGAAGATCAAGGACTATAGCCTTCAATATAGATTGAAGTTCAACATCAAGAAAAAAGATTCTCACCACTGAGCCAACTGGCAGCATTGTGATGAATGGTGAAGAGATTGAGATTGTAAACAGCTTTAGTTTGCTTGGCTCCACAATCAACATTCTTGGTGTCAGCATCCAAGAAATTAAAAGACGTATTGTGTTGGGGAAATCTGGTGTCAGAGACCTCTCCAAAGTACTGAAGAGAAATGGCAGTCAGGAGATTAAGGCATGCCTGATACAGGCCATGGTCTTTGCAATCACTTGCTATGCATCAGAGAGCTGGACAATGACTAGGGATGCTAGAAGGAGAATTGATAGCTTTGGTGTTGAATAAGAGTGTTGAATATATCATGGATTGCAAAGAGGACAGACAGGTTCATCCTGGAGAGGGTTAAATCAGGCTGTTCCTTGGAGGCAAGGATTCTGAAGCTTTGTCTGACATACTTTAGAAATGTTGCAAGGAGGGACCAGTTCTTGGAGAGGTTCATCGTGCTTGGGAGGGTGGAGGGACAGCACAGGAGAGGAAGACCCTCAATGAGATAGATTGATTTAGTGATTGGAGTAATGAGGGTAGGTGTGTTACATACAATAATATTGGCAAGGGGTAGAAAAGGGCTTTGGGGTGTTGTACATAGGGTTGCTATGAGTCACAGGTGACTCTACGGCACATACCAACAACAAGCCATTAGAAAGCAGAGTGCCTAGACCATCCTAAAGTGGTGTGTGCTGTTTACCCCTTTCAAGACCACACTAAGCACCAGACTTCTATGTTAACAATAATAGAAGTGCAAGCAGAAGCCAGTTGATGAGGATCTCTGGAACTATATTGTCCCCACTGTGGGAATCAACGTCTCCTAAACTATCAGTTGAGTTGCTATTAACAAAAAAAGTAATGTGATCAAGTTCTTGATTAATGAAAAAGTAGTTTGATTAGTTCCTTTTCTTTTAAGTCTTTTCCTCCACTGAAAGTTTAAAGTGCAAACATAAAGAATAACTCTTAAACAAAACTTCTGCCTTGCAGCTTTCTGCAGAATTCAAGATAGCTACATCTTGCAGTGACTCTTTTATTTTTATTTTATCATTTTTGTGTGTGTGCCATCAAATCAGATCTGACTGATACAGGAGGAGGTTGTCCCTCCTTCTCCAGTGGATCATCTGCTGGATTTGAACCATGCATGTCTGAGATTGCAGTACAGCTTCTTGCCATTACGCCACCAGATCAAACATGCAATCAAGGTGCATTGATAATAATGGGAGACTGGAACACAAGGTTAGTAACACGGAAGAAGGATCAGTAGCTGAAAAACAAGGGCTTGGTGAGAGAAATGAGGCTGGAGATAGAGTTCTGCACACTCAATGATATATTCATTGCAAATACCTCTTATAAGAATCATAAATTTGGGCTATACACATGGATTTTTCACCTGATGGTATGCATAGGAATCAAATAGATTACATTTGTGTAAAGACTTAGTGGAGAAGCTCAATATCAGCAGTGAAAACCAGGCCAGGAGCTGATTTTGGGACAGACCACCAACTACTCAAATGCAAGTTCAAGCTGAAGTTGAAGAAAATTAAATCAAGTCCGTGGGAACCAACATTTGATCCTAAGTCTGTCCCACTTGAATTTCAAAACCATCTCAGGAATAGGTTTGAGGCCTTGAACACCAATGAGCGTAGACCAAATGAGCTCTGGGAGGATATCAAGAAAATCATCCATGAAGAACACAAAAGATCATTACAAAGGCTGAAAAAGAAGAAAAGACCAAGATGGATGTCAGATGAGACTCTGAATATTGCATTAAAGTGCCAAGAAGCCAAAGCTAAAGGAAGAAACCAAGAAATCAAAGAGCTGAACAGAAAATTTCAAAAGGCAGCTAGGGACGACAAAGAAAGATATTATAATGAAATGTGCGGGGAGCTGGAGTCAGAAAATCAAAAGGGCTGGACTCGCTCAGCGTTTCTTAAGCTGAAGGAGCGGAAAAACAAATTCAAACCACAGGTGGCAATACTTAAGGACACTTTGGGTAGAATGTTAAATGATGCAGAAAGTATCAAAAGAAGATGGAAGGAATACACAGAATCACTGTATCAGAAGGAATTGGCTGACACCGAAGAATTTCATGAAATAACATATGAGCAAGAGCCTATGGTGATAAAGTTTTGTTTATGTTATGTGCCATTGAGTCATTTGCAACTCATAGCAACCCTATGTACAAGAGCTCTAAATTCTGTTCTATCCTGTGCCAACCTAGCCATCTCAAACACACTTATTCTCATTGCTCCAGTTACAGAATTGATCCATCTCATCGAAGGTCTTCCTCTCCTATGCAGCCCCTCCACTCTGCCAAACATGATGCCCTCTCCAAGGACCAGTCCCTCCTTGCAACATGCCCAAAGTATGTCAGTTGAAGCTTCAGAATCCTTGACTCCAAGGAGAATTCTGGCTTCACCTTCTCCAGGACAGACCTGTTTGTTTTCCTAGCAGTACATGTTATATTCAACACTCTTCTCCAGCATCACAGCTCAAAGGCATCAATTCTCTTTCTATCATCCCTATTCACTGTCCAAATCTCTGATACATAGCACATAATTGCGAAGACTATAGATAGTCCAGATCAGGCGCACCTTAGTCTCCAGCCTGACGTCGTTGCTCTTCAGTACTCTTGAAAGGTTCCTCACAGCCGAATTTCCCAATGCAATTCGTCTCTTGATTTCCTGGCTGCTGTTACCAAGAGTGTTGATTGTGTGGCCAAGTAAACTAAAACTGTTAACTATCTCAATCCCTTCACCATCCATACTGATGCTGCCAATTGGCCCAGTGGTGAGAATCTTTGTTTTCTTGATGCTGAGCTTCAGTCCATATAGGAGGCTG